>NC_067150.1:20301550-20607800 GCF_903995435.1 Acomys russatus
TCAGCTATTAAAAACAAGGAATTCCCGAAATTTGTGGATAAATGGATTGAGCTAGAAATGATCATAATGAGTGAGTTAACCCAGAAGCAGAAAGAATCAAATGGTATATACTCACTTATATCTGCATACTAGCCCAAGGGGCATGTCCCATGAAAGCCTTCACTTACCAGGAAACTGGGACAGAGGGGAAGGCATCCTATTGGGACTCTAAATGAGAGATGCTTGGGAGAATAGCAAAATAAAAGGATACAGAGGGTCCTAGAAATCTACAAGTAAAAAAAAAAAAAAAAAAAAAAAAAAAAGAAATCTACAAGTAGAACAATATGATAGGCAGATTTGGGCCCAGGGGTCCCGCTCAAACTAAGGCACCAGCCAAGGACAATACAGGCGGTAAACTTTAAACCCCTTCCCAGATCTAGCCAATGGTCAAAACATTCTCCACAGTTGAGTGGAGAGTGTGATATGACTTTCTCACGTACTATGGTGCCTCACATTTGACCATGTCCCCTGGAGGGGGAGACCTGGTGGCACTCAGAGGAAGGACAGCAGGTAGCCAAGAAGAGACTTGATACCCTATGAGAATATACAGGGGGAGGTAATCCCCCTCAGGAACAGTCATAGGGGAGGGGAATAATGGGAAAATGGGGGGGGGAGGAATGGGAGGATACAAGGGATGGGATAAAGATTGAGATGTAACAAGAGTAAATTAATAAAAAAAAGAAGAAAAAATTAAAAAAAAAAAAAAAAGAGTTGGGTTCTGAGCACAGGATGTGTGTTTCTGCACTGATTGGTAGAATTGGGATGCATACACCTTTATTCCCTTGCACATTCTTTCCCAAGATGCATTTGATTTTGCTCACATATATGATCAATCATGAACAAGTATAGAAAGATATTACACACTTGTCCATTGCCGTGGCAAAACACTCTGGCCAATAGCAATTTAGTAGGGGTTTATTTGGCCTACACTTCTACGTCACCATCCTCCGCTGAGCGAGGTCAGGGCAGAACCCCAGCAGGAGCTGAAGTGGAAAACGCAGAAGAAGGCTTCCTGGCTGTCTCTCAGGCTCCAGTTTAGCTATGTTCCTTGTTCATCCAATGCCCACCTGCCTAGAGATAATACTGTCTACAGTGGCCTGGGTTCTCCTACATCAGTAATAAAGAAAATTCCCCATGGTCATGGTCACAGGCCAATCCGATGAAAACAACACTTTAATTGAGGGCCCCTTCTCCCAGCTGTGTCAGGCTGGCAACCAAGGTTAGCCAATACAGATGGCTCCTGGGGATTCTTCCCCTAAGAGTTCATAGAGATTACAGAGTTTGCCTTGCTGTGCATGTGTCCAGAACTAGCCCGGGCTGCCTGCCTCTGGCTCTACTTCCACAATATATTCAAGAATGTGTTCAATTGCTGAAAAGTTGTTAAGGATTATTAGAACAGAGTGATGAGTTGACATTTTTGTAGGAGGGGCTATGTATAGATGAGTGCAAGTCAGAGTCCTGGGTTTCTAAGATAGACCTGAAAACTACTTGCCTCATTGCTATGAACTATGGGTTAGTATGCCCTCTGAAGGTGCACATATTGAAATTTAATTCCTTTGTGGGGTAATAACAGGGTATGGATTTCATATATTTTGCTCTGTAGTATTAAAGAGATGGTTAGCATTAGACAAAGTCATTAGGGTAGAGCCTGAGCTCTGATCCTGTGCCTTCCGTAACAAGAACACAGACAAGCACAACCCTTATCTAGCTCCACCATGTGATTCTCTGCACCATCGGGGGACTCTGCCAGCAAGATGGCTCTCTCCAGAAGCAGGCCTCAATGTTCTACTAGAATCATGACCCTCAAATAAACTTCTGTTTCTTATAGCTTGCTCAATCTATGATATTCTGTGATTGGCGTCATACAGCAGACTAGCACCCTAACCATTCCCTACAATGTCCAAGGTCACCTATCCTGAGCCTCTTCAGTTCTTTGTCTTTGGTCTGCAACCAGGCTCTACTGACCAGTCTCTGCTTTCATGCCTGCTTCTCTGTTTCTCTGATTCCGCGGTGGATAGATGCAAATCCGCTGTGTTAACTGCGGCTTCCCTGGGCTCCCTTGTTTCATTTCTCCCCAGAGCTTAAGACAGCTGGTAAAGCAGTCTTGGCATCAGAATTAACAGATTCTTGAGGGAAGATATTACGCTGGCTCAGACTTCACAGTTCTAGGCCAAGACATCATGCTTGCACAGCCAAGAACTCTTCTTAACAGTGAAGGATGCACTTGGTGTTGATGTCTGGAAGCCTTGACTATCAAAAATGCACAGGAAGGAGAAGGCATGTGACCCAGAGCTGTATGTCACATAGCAAGACTTTAGCCTCACTTCAGGTATACAGTCAACTATCCTGACAGTTCCCAGAGTTCTCTGGTACCTAGGAAAGTGTACTTAAACCAGGGGAAGCCCAAGAGTAGGCGGGGCAAGAGGAAATAGCAGTCTGACATCTGAATACCAGGATTAAACAAGAGCTAATGCTTCCATCCTAATAAAAGGTTCTGAAGCATAGAGAGATCACATCCCCTGTACAAGGCCACCTGTGACTAGACCATGACAGAGATTGTTGATAGCTGAGAGGGGAGAAAGGCTGAAGCCTGATGCGGAGATGGCAGCCACTGCTGTGGCATTGGGGGATTGACGATGAGGTACTTAACTACCTCTGACTCCTGACCCTCAAAAAAGACCCCTCCCAGACTGTAAGCAGCTGCAGAATACAGATAAATCTGTGCAGATGGGACCTTTATTGTAGCTTTACACTTATTTTATCTGAAAAAAAAAAACTCACACATACATGAAAGTAGAGAAAATGGTGATGAATAGTAAACCCTTATATACTCATCCCCAAAGTTCAAAATACTCTACTCACACTAGTCATGTTTCACCCACTCACCTCCATCTTTACTACCCTACAGATTTTGTACAATACCCTATAGGCATTGTAATTTTATAAAAAAGTAGTTCCTTAAATACTTTATGTTCCTTTATACATGTTTCCTTTGACAACTTCATACATGTGAATAATGCATTTTAGCTGCTCTCATGGGTCACTCTAGGACACACGCCTTCCTTAAAATTTTTTTAATTGACAAATATTTTTAGGCAACAATGTCAATCTTAAAATTATAGCTTGCAGAATTTGTGACAGTTCAACTAATATTTGATTTATATTTAAAATTTTTGACTCTCTCATAAAAAGAGAAAGAAAAAAGATCTGGGAACTTCTTAAGCTGACATGTTTAAATGAGGTCCATACAAGACTTTCACATTGAAATTATTGCCTTATTACGTTATCTATTTTGTGTTTCTAGATTGTATATTTAGTTAGGTAGAATATTTAAGTTCACAGTCACCAAGGTACTCAGGGAGAGGGGAGGCTGGCTCGCTGGTTCCATAGAGGACAGCGTGCCCCTGAGGCATCATATCTGATTTTGTCAAAGACGAGTTCAGTTTGTGTTTTCTAAATGAGTAGAAGACAAAATGATGGCAAACTCTGGACACAGATCCTAACAGCGGCCATGATAACTATGCTGACTATGCATCGAATGATCAATCTGGTCTCAGCAATTTGCTGAATGTTTTTCAATATAAACCAAAATTCCTTCAAAACTCCACTGCTGTGAGAAAACTGCAGGTCAATTAACTGATTTGAACTTCCTGGTTATGGAGACTTGGAAGGCTACAGATCCAGAAGCCCAGTTATCTCGGGTGGTCAGCATGGTCTCCTTACAGCCATGCATCACCTACCCCTGTGTCTGACTTAACATCCTTTGTACTATTAGGTAAAAGCTTTGGAATTTATTAACTTAGCAAACCACCAGGCTCACCGATCCAGAAGCTAAGAGTGGCATCACACAGCCTCTGAAGCCCACCACAGAGTATTCTCCACTTTCCTGTCACCTAATGTCCTCACCAATATATTTGATGAATGTAATGGTTTATCATTCTATTTTGTCCTCTAACTGTAAAAAGTTTGTGTAACCACCCCATGGGGAAACATGGTAGGAAATCCTAACTCTTTATTTCCAGGCCATAGGTATTCATACTTGGCTCAGAATAAATGACCCCTTAATTTTTTAGAAGAGAGAGTTACGCTTCACATAGACACCACAATGTTTTTGTTCAATTTTCACTTTAAGGACAAGGAAGACAGTTAGTAGAGACCAAATAAATGAGTGCTTAGACTCCAGGTCATACAACTAAGAAATAAAAAGCTAATGGTCTCATACTAGAGGCTCTTTGGTTCTGTATCCCTGTGTGGTATGTGACTGAGTCAGCAGAATGTGCTCCATTCAGTGACGCTGATGAATAGATTATAGATAAAGAGGTAGATTTTGTTAAGAAATCTAGAGAGCATATCTCACTGCCAGGGCTCTGATAGATACCATTGAAAATTTGATATAGTCTCTGTAGCAATGTTGTTCTGAAGTCTAGAACTATTTGGAGGGATCGATGGTGTGTGTGTGTGTGTGTGTGTGTGTGTGTGTGTGTGTGTGTGTAGACATACAAACTGTATAGATTAAGGCCTGAGGGTGTTGCCTTTCCCATCTTATTTTATGTCATACATTCTTGGACTGTGATGGCATTGCTTATTCACAAAGGCTAGGATAGATAAATATCCCTGCTACCTTCTGTCTTGCATGGTCATCATTAGGCCTCATGTTGGTTCCAAGCTCCACTCTACAGAAATGGAAAGTCCATAGCTTAGTCCATTTGTGATCTCATCAAAACAATAGAAAACACTGCATATCTGCCAAGAAATTCTGATTTTGACATAGTGATTTGGCCAAATGCCCTTGGCATTGTAGCTAGGATAGATGCAGTAGCACTTCCTGTGGGAAAGACCATCTTTTCTAATGACGGAAAAAGATTGAACTCTTACCATACCCGCAAATGGTTATTGCTCTTACTGCGTTCTCTTCTAGGAAAATTATTATCAGAGGAGCAGGAAATGTGTCTAGTCTTTAGCATTCATTGACCTCAGAATGGTCATTTCAAGTCTTTGAGTTTCTTGCTTCCCTGAGGAAAGAACTATAGAAATCACCAAATCACACGTACACGGCATCTCAGATGTGCCACGCCATGCTAAGAATGGTGCAGGGGTAAAAGAGTGTGATGTTTAGTCACATCCCGGCATTCAGAAGTGCAAAAGGCGATATGTGGGGGAAACCTGGATAAGACACGTGAAACTAGGGTAAAGCACTTCTCAGTACCACACAGAGAAGCCAATGTCCTTAGAGACGAGGAAATGTCGAGTCCTTCATTCGATACAGCTCTTCATAGAAAAGAGCATGCACTGGAAAGTGCAAGAGTAAAAGGTTCCTTATCCTTGCAAGGAACAGACTATTTCAAGAAATAAAAACACATGTCACTAAATCTTTGAGTGACAGGCCTCCCTCTTCACATGACCGGAAAATGACAGGAAATCCACAGTGAAAACACTAACAAGCCACCAAGCATTCCAGAGCATGAAGTATTCAAAATGGAAGTGACAGAAGGCTCCAGAAGCTTCACCTTAGAATTAGCTATGTGAGTGGGAAGACAGTGCAGCAGAGAATAACTAGAAAAGGAGATTCTTAAAAGAAAGAGCCTTCTGCCATTCTGTTCTTCAAGGACCAGCAGGCTACAAGGACACTGGAGAAATTGTGTTAGGAGAGCTCAGTGTTAGGCTGATTCCCATCCAGCCCAAAGGTCTCCTTCTATTGAACTTTTTCTATCTCACCAGCCCTGTCCTATAGTTGACTGCAGAAGGGATCAGAGGAGACCATAGGAGCAAGTATTTTCAGGAGGAACCAGACTGTACATTTGGGTACCTGCTTGACCATATCAATGCCTGACACCATCCTTTTAGGAGACATCTGGGGAGCACTTTCATTTTCCTACCCAGTCTGGTATAATTTTTCTGATACTTCTAATGAGCCTGGGCTTCCTTGATTTGTAACCAAGGGATGGTAGTGACCAAAGGCAACCACAGGAGAAATGACAGGTGTACATAGATTTTATTGAAGAGGCTTACACTACTATTACTTTGTCAGTGATACTTATCCAGGCCTCTCAACTTTAGTTTTCACCCCAGCACCTCTTGTGAGCGTCACAGCTGACAAATGTAGTTGTCATGATATCGCCAGTCCTTAGGGGAGGAGGTGGTTACACAGCCAGATCCTCCCTCAGGAACTTCTGGGCGAGGGGCTTCCTGTGACAATGCACAGAGGAAGCTTTTGGGACAAAGTGAAAAACAGTCCCAAGAACTAGGATGCAGTGAAGTCAGCCACAGCTCTGGACTATGGTCTAGCTCACAATTGGATACTCAGTAACAGCAATTTTCCTGAGCATTCATAAGAATGTAAGGTAAGTTAGATGCCATATGAGGTCACCTGGACTCAGCCCCTAGATGGATTGGCCAGAATCATGGTCCATGGGAGAGCTGTGCCCCAATGTCTTCTCTGAACTTGGAATTAATTGCCAGAGAAAGGTGCTCTTGGGACAACGTCTACTTCCCACTGGTCCCTCCTCTCCATCTCCCTCTATAGTGGTTCCTGTGTTACTAGCAGCATCAGTGAAAGGTCGTGACTACTCAAGGTCATGGTCATTCAAGACCATGTGACAGTGACTCTGATGCCTCTCAAGCCATGGAGAAACAAGCACTCTGCATCTTCATCTGGTCACGACCATGGACTCTCTCTAAAAGGTTGCACTGGAGCATGAATACCGGATAGTAATATAAGACAGGACGAACAGCTTGAATGCCAGGAGCTTGTGAGAAGAAAATACAGTGATGTCACCCTGAGGGTTGCCTACTCACCTCCACATGGAGGGATCCAAGGTGAGAAGCCACCCAGGCTCCATTCACTGGGCTCCACCAGACAGGAGTCTTGAGTGTTCATGAGACCTATACTTACCTTTTTCTTTTTCTTTTTTTCAACTTAATAGGTACTAAATTTAATTGTGGAAAAGGTACTTCCAGGGCTTATTTTAAGCTATATATCTTGGTTTTTTAAAAAATGTATATATTCACTTTACATCCGGATCACAGCCATCTCCCTCTTCTCCTCTCAGTCTCACCCTTCTACCCACTCTCTCCTATCCCCCTCCCCTTTTCAGGAAAGGGGAGCCCCACCACCAACCCACCCCAGGATGTTAAGTCTAATCAGGCCTGAGCTCATCCTCATCCACTGAGGCCAGGCAAGGCAGCCTCATCAGGAGAAGTGATTGAAAAGCAGGCAAGAGTCTATGTCATAGACAGCACTCAACTTACCAGGAAAGCCACCTGAAGATCAAGCTGCTCATTGGTTACCTGTGTGTAAGGGGCCAATCTCTAGAAGCTGTTTGGCTGGACTCCAAGAGCTCCACCCAATGCTTGGCTGTGACTCTCAGCATCTGATCCAATGAGCTGCTGGTTGGGGCCTCTCAGAGAATGATTAGGCTAGGCTCCTGTCTGTAAACATAGCAGAGGATTTTTTTTAATATTATTTTATTAGTTTATTCATATTACATCTCAATGGTTATCCCCTCCCTTGTATCCTCCCATTCCTCCCTCCCTCCCATTTTCCCCTTACTCCCCTCCCCTATGACTCTGACTGAGGGGGACCTCCTCCCCCTTTATATGCTCATAGAGTATCAAGTCTCTTCTTGGTAGCCTGCTGTCCTTCCTCTGAGTGCCAACAGGTCTCCCCATTCAGGGGACATGGTCAAATATGAGGCACCAGAGTACATATGAAAGTCAGACCCCACTCTCCACTCAACTGTAGAGAATGTCCTGTCCATTGGCTAGATCTGGGTAGGGGTTTGAAGTTTACGGCCTGTATTGTCCTTGGCTGGTGCCATAGTTTGAGCGGGACCCCTGGGCCCAAATCTGCCTATCATAATTTTCTTCTTGTAGGTTTCTAGGATCCTCTGGATCCTTCAACTTTGCCATTGTCCCATGCTTTTCTCATCTAGAGTCCCAGTAGGATGTCCTCCCCTCTGTCTCAGTTTCCTGGTTAGTGAAGACTTTCATGGGACATGCCCCTTGGGCTAATATGCAGATATAAGTGAGGATATACCATTTAACTCTTCCTATAGCAGAGTGTCTTAATGGTGTCCAAGGTTGGCTCTCTCCTATGAGGTGAGTCTCAGAATGGGGCAGGCACTGGTTGGACATTACCTCGGTCTCTGCTCTATCTTTGCATCTGTACATCTTGTAGTCAGCACATTTGGGGTCAAAGGTTTGGTAGGTGGATTTGTGTTCCCCTCTTACACTATAAGCCCTGCCTGACTAGAAGGTAACTGCCTCAGTCTCCAAGTCCCCTACAGCTAGGAAGCTCTGCAAGAGACACCCCCTTATCCTCCCTGGAGCCTACCCTGTCACAGATCTCCAGCTTGTCTCAGAGAGGGCTCTGCCCTCAGTTTCCCTTTTCTCTCAGAGCTCTCTCATCTCCACTCCCCTCTCTCCCCACATCTGACACCCTCTCCTTATTTCCCTCCCCACACCCTCTCCTACCCAGTGCTTTCTCTTCATCCACTTTGCTGTCTGTTCTATTTCCCTACCTGAGTGAGACTGAAGAAGGGCCTGAGACCTATGCTTACCTTCCAATGCACATAGATTTATGTAAATCTATTTCTTACACTCAGACTCAGATTCAAGAAAGGTTGAACCTGTAAACAACTTTGCATCTGAAGCTTCCTCTAAGTGTCAAGATTTGAAGCTTCCATTAAATAATCAGCATGTTTGTGAAGAGGAGTCACAAGTCAGCTGTGAGTGAGGCTGATAACAGGGACCAAGCACAACCAGACCTTGCAATCAGCAGATTCCAATCCAGGAGGATCAAAGAAAAGAGAAACTTGATTCCAGCAGGTGTGTAGGGACAGGGACACTTGCCTCAGCCTGCTGGTCCTTCAGAAGGAGGACAGTATGGCAACACAAGAGGGGCCTGAGAGAAGGCAGAGAGGAAGATTGCTTCTGGAATGCTGAGTTTGGTCCAGGAGCATGTTGGAGAGCATCATGCCAGCCTCCAGAATGTCACCTTCCTGACACCTCATCAAGAGCCATGTAATCACAATCACGACAGTCCCTTCATGTGGGGAGTGATGATAAAAATCAAAGCGCAGGTGTTCAAGAGTGAGTCTGTATGTTCTCACACAGATGCAGGTGTACACCAGGCTTACTCCAGGAAGGCTTCCATGTTTGTTAATTTGACCACTGTGTCTGCGTAGTCATTAGCTCTAACTGATTCTACATAGGAAATGCCTCTTGCCATGTCAGCTTGTTTCCCCTCATCACTCAGTTCTTGTATGAATTCAGGCTCACTGCGAGGTCTTTTTTTTGCACATATCTATCAGTGCCTGGTTGTTCAGAAGGATGGAGTTAGAGGGACCTGCAGGAGTGTTGAGATAGAGTCAATTTCCCATTTACCTCTGTTTTAACCCCTTTCTTTCCTAAGTCAATCTCACCATGTAAAACTAATCCCCATGTTCTAAATCTGCCTGTCTGTGCCTGTATGCTTCTCTGTGGGCGTGGCCTTGTGTGCCATTCTCTGTGCCCTTGTCTGTGCTCTGGGTTCAAATGGAGGCAACAATGGCAGCTCCCTTATCTGTTCATCCCTGACTCCAAACTCAATATCCTGTGAAAAGCTTTGTAAATATCAGCTGAATTAATAAGCAAGTAGGCTTCTGAATCAATAACTCTGATCAAAGAGGCAAAAGATAGTTATTGAGTTAATCAGTCAATTTTTGTTTTAAATAAGTTTGAAAATCGTCTTTGTTCGGTAAAGAGATCAATAAGAGAAAATCGTCATTAAAGAAGCATGTCATCACTTCTTGGTATTTACCGCAAGGAGCTGAAAGCTTACATCTCTACAAGAAATATGTGCATAGGTACTTATGGCTGCTTTATTTCTTCAGCCAGTGGTGAAGAGGTAAATAAACTGTGGAGTATGGAGGCAATGGAAAGGCATTAGATGGCAAGAAGCCGTCCACAGCAATCCAGGAAATGCCCTGAAGGAAACCTAAATGATAAAGCTAAGTGAGAGAAGCCAGTACGAGACTTTTCATGAGCTCTGGCTCCAATTCTTTCCCGTTCTAGAAAAGGCAAAACTATGAGGCAGTAAAATGCTCAGTTGTTTTCTTTGGTCTTAGGGACAGTGAAACTGCTCTGTATGGTCATGTGGTCAGACATATGTCATCACAAATTTCTCAAAACACATAAAACACACACGAGTAGGAGCAAACCATAACACAGACGAGGATAAAAGAAGCATGTTACTAAAATAGCTATGTTCTAACAACATTAACATGGAGTTCTGAGCACTCGCTGCATGATAGGTTTTACTAAGGACTTAGCTACGTGGTTAGCATGTGACAGGGTTCTACACGGCAGATCACTCCCACTCTTTACCACCCATAAGTCTGTGTCTCACACCTACAGCTTATCTCTCTCTTAAGGACCAACCAAAGGGCTGTGAGAGTCCGAATGTCCCATAAGCAGCACCACAAAAGTTAATACAGCCCCAGAGATATCAGTTGCAGGTGGAACTCAAAACCACCCTGGAGGCACTGCGTCCTGGGTGTGGCAGACAAAAATGTGTTTGGATAAAGTTCATGACTGGCAAATCCAGCAGACTTCCACAGCACACAGAGCAACTCCATGATTCAGATTGCTCAAAAAAAAAAAAAAAAAAAAAAAAAAAAATGCGGGGGCGGGGAGAAACTCCACAGGGCGAGAAACTGCTTGTCTTGGTCATAACAGCATCTCTAATATGTGTACCAAGCATTGCGACCTATGAAGGAATGGAGAAGTGCAGGGGTAAGTGATGTGAATATTCAGTCATGTGCTATTCAAAACATGTGACCAACACACATGCTATAAGCATGTATGTTCCTCCAAAAGCAAAGCAACTTAAGGGTGTATTTCTCCACTGCCATGTCTTATCATTTACTTTATCAAATTTGGCCCAATGTTGATATTTATACTTAAATGAATATATTTAAAACAAGAGAACCAGAGAAAGAATGTGGCTCAAACCATTGTCTATGTTGTTTTGGGCAGGCTACAAAAAAAAAAAAAAAAAAAAAAAAAAAAAAAATAGTGTAGAGAGTCACAGCAAAATCAAAGTGTCACCTGATTCCTAGACCCAGAACAGTTTGGGAAAGTAAGTTCGAATGGGTGTGTGGAACTAGTACACTGAAATGACAATGAAGACAAAGGGGAAAAGAGCAAGAGGGACGTGGTCAGTCCTGGAAATTGCCTTATGAATGTCTGCAAGCCAATCTAGTTTTCTCTGCACCTTCGTAGCAGAGCTACAATGGCTTTGCAGCAAGCGGGTGGCCCAGCTAGTGTTTCTTGGTCAGGTCAGGAGCCTCAGGGAGCCCAAGCAACATGCCACCTCCTTACAGGTATCCTGCAGGTCACTCCCCTTTGGAGAAGTGAGCCTGAGCATTTAATCAATCATAACTAGTCAGGCAGCTGTTAAGCTGACCCCTGCCTGCCCTCTCTGCAGGGTTCTGTGTCTCCTTTCTTTCACCTCTGAAGACTGAAACTCCAGCCTCCATGAGTCAGGGAATCAACAGTTTTCTAAAAATCCACACCTCTGAGCTTGGAGGGAAAGGCTGAGGACAGAGGCATTCACTAAGGCAAGGCAGGTGGGTCTCAAATAGGGCTGTTCTGTTATAGGGGTAAGTGACCTTTGTATAATAATACTGTTAGTGAAAACTAGAGAATAGTGCACACACCTTCACAACTCGGCATCTTGGCAGCAGGTGCATGGGCATTCTCCTTGCCGGCTGTGTAGGCTGAGCACTGATTCTTTCTTCCTGATATGGAACTTGAGGCACAGAGAGACAGACAGACTTAGCCTGTGTGAAAGAAACACTACCTAGTGGAGCCCGAGTCTTCTGCTCACCTACTGAGCACATCCCAGGAGTTCTTCACCTGAAAGTCTCTCTATGTGGTCCCAGGCCATGTAAGGACCCATATTCCAAATGTAAGCTCATCATTCCAAGATCGGGACATCCTACCTCATTGTACAAAGGGTCATCACAAGATAGAGGCAAACATAGAGGCCTATGTCTCCTGCCAGGCCTACTTCTCAGAAACAACAGACATGAGAAGGCTTCAGCCTTGTTCCCTGCTCCATCTCCAAAGCCATCCCAGCTCTAAATCCCTATCCAACTTCCCTGCTCTTTCCCCACATGTCCCCAGTTAACCATCACCTGGATGGTGTGCTTAGCATGTGTAGTGAGGAAACAAATGGCTTTGTCGCACAGCTCCTGGAGGGCTTCCCATCCTCCCCATATAGAGATTGCCTCAGTGTGCACAAGAAGTGTTTGCACACCGCATAATCACAATCACAGCCCTAGGCATGTTCTTATAGGCAGAAACCTGTAGGTATCACGCTCAGAAGAGAGTGTGTTGAGGTCCATCAGTGTACAGTCAATAGGAAGAAAGTATCACAAAGGAGCCCCTTAGTAATGGATTGGCATGGCAACAGGGAAGGCCACATCTTCTGTGATGGAATAGGGCAGGACAGAGTTAGCCTGACCCACAAGAAAAGAGCTAAAATAGATTCTAAGTAGGTGTATCAAAGCTGCCTAATATAGGGGGAATCCTGCCCTCTCTCTCTGGGACTTTGAGGATCTGGATTGTAAACCAATCTTTCTCTCTTCTTTCTTTGACCATCACAATCTCTGGTCTGGATTCACTGGTCTGTTATATGGAAGAGATTATACTCCTACCGTGTAGGAACAAATGTATATACATGCACATTTGGTAAAAGGGTTTATGATCTAAGTATGAAGTTGGAAGAAAAATTAAACACATAGAAGTACATGAACAGATGTGCAAATGACTATAGTTGGAGATGTTCATGACAGAGACCTCTAAGGGTCAGGTTAATATGCCAAGCCAAAAAATGTTGAGCTATTATGCAGGAAATTATTGGAAATTCTTTATCTCTTTATTACCTCTAGAAGAGGCAGGAAGGGAGGAGGGAATATATATACACATACATATATACACCAATGTATTTCATCTTTGGTAACCGAGGCATTATACTTATTTAAAAATTCATCCCATCTCGTCCTTCTTCATACCCTTAGCAGCTATCAGGCCTTGTTCTCTGTATTTGACTGTTTTAGGTACTTCTGAGCTTGTGCATTATCTTACCCTCTGTGGCTGGCTTATTTGGCTCCTCTATATTTCTTCTAAGTACATGATTTCCTTGTAAGACCGTAGAATGTTCCATCAGGAGAGAGAGAGTGGTGTGTGTGTGTGTGTGTGTGTGTGTGTGTGTGAGAGAGAGAGAGAGAGAGAGAGAGAGAGAGAGAGAGAGAGAGAGAGGTGTGTGTGTGTGTGTGAGAGAGAGAGAGAGAGAGAGAGAGAGGTGTGTGTGTGTGTGTGAGAGAGAGAGAGAGAGAGGGGTGTGTGTGTGTGTGTGAGAGAGAGAGAGAGAGAGAGAGAGAGAGAGAGGTGTGTGTTGTGAGAGAGAGAGAGAGATGTGTGTGTGTGTGTGTGTGAGAGAGAGAGAGAGAGAGAGGATGACGTACATGCATGGTGTACATCTGTACACACACATCTCATTCCCTTTTCTGTGTGTTCACTAGTAGGCATTCAGATTGTTTTCACATCTCAGTTACAGATAGCACAGCACCAAACATGGGAGCATAGATATCGCTGAGATCCTGATTTCAAATTTTTGGATAGACACCCAAAAGTAGAATTACTGTATCATCTGATAGCTCTGGTTTTTTTCCCCCACAGAGCTATCTACACTATTTTTCACAAAGGCTGAGCCATTTTATGTTTCTGCCAACAGTCAATAAAGGTTCTCCCTGACACTTATCTTTTGTGGATTTCTTTGTGATTTGGGGTTTTTCAACGACTACAGTGAAACTCACAGTACGATGAGAAAACTCCCTGTAGCTTTGGTTTGCGTTTCCCTGATGGTGTACAGTACAGAGCAACTCTTCTCACCCTGTTGGAGGACGGTCTATTCAAATGCTTTGCTCGTTTTTCAGTCCATTTATTCAGAGTGGAAGGAAAAGGGCTATAGGATTGGAAAAACGAGAGCTAGAGAATGCTTTGTTCACCTTTGGGGAGAAAGCTGGCAAAGCCTGGGCCGCTGCTGCATGCACCATGCTGACTCTGCTCTGCCCATTTGCAAGGACCTGCCAGCCTTTGTGACTGAAAAGAAAGAGAGAGAGCTATTTTCAAAGACCTTCTTACACTCAGCAGCAGCGAGACAGGAAGCCACTCCTGCAAAATGAAACAGAATAGAATAAACATGCGAGAGGGCAGCAATGTTTCAATAAAAACATATTTATCTTCAAACGGCTCCTGCAGTCCAAACGCTAGGGACACTTTGTGGATGAGTGGTGAGCCAGCAGCACATGAAATCAGCGTTAACTCCTTTTTCAGCACATGAGCTTCTGGGGAGCTGCAGTTTTAAGGAAAGCTGGTCTCAGTGGGACCCACTAAGGTGGCCATCACTCTAGCAAGTGCCAAGGTATTCTGAATCTTCTGTTTCCTGGGCTCTTTTTGCTTGGGAGTAGTCTATGGAGGTTGGGAGTGGGTCTAAAATCCATACAATACTTTCCACAAAAGAGACACCAAACTTGAAAACAACATTTTTTTCAGTATCAAACAGATGTAGATGTGACACAGATTTGCAGTCTTTTTTTTTTTTTTTTTTGCTTCATGTGTATGTGTATGTGTGTGTATCTGTGTGTCTGCATATCTGTGTGTGTGTGTTTTCATTTGTTTGACTGATTGTGACAAGGTCCCTTCTTTTTCATCCAGCCTAGTGTCAAACTCACACTGTAGCCCGGGTTGACCTCCTGATCTTCCAGCCTCAATCTCAATGTTGAGACTGTAGGTATAAACCACAGCGGTGGGTGGGTGTGAGTCACCATCTCAAAAGTCACTGTTACTGTTCTTTGTTGACACAGGCAACCACAATTTGCAGGTCACAGTAAAGAGCCCCCATCACTTCACCATCTTTTGGAAGAAAATGTTTTAGGTGTGCATCGTATTGCAGTGGTGAGCATCATCCAGTGGACACTGTGCACTGCGCACCTAAAGAGCACTAGTTTCTTGTCACAATGTGAACACATCACTATGTTTTTCTCAGAGGACACAAGAAGAAAGCAATTACGACAGCAGGACCAGATGAAACAGACATCCCCTGATGTTATATCTTTTTCTTACTTAAATGATTAAGGAACAAACATATAGAAATGAATTGGGAAAAAAACCAAACAGAATTTGCTGATGCAGAAAATAATGTAAGGTTGGCATTATAAACAAAATGGAGGGATGTCTATACAGAGACTAGGTCTCAGAGATCCAGGAAGAGACAAACAAGTACATCTAAGTCAACTCAAAGATGTTCAACTCCAGAATGACACCAAGTTCACTTGTCCATCAGCTTACCATTTAGAGCATGAACCAGTTTACATTATTGCATCATTGTGCTGACAGCTCTGTGAAGCTAGTTAAAGTTACATTGTCCAAAAACTGTTCATTTATGTCCCGTGGACAAAGGAATGGAAATTTCTGACAGAAGTCTGGGTCTTCTAATGTCTAGAGCGGTTTTTATCAGAGCTTTACTTTCTACAATAGTGAGAAATCACAACAACCAACTGTTCTGCTTGCTTGAGACACTTTGATTTGGAAGAAAATTACTAATGATCCTAATCTCTATTAAAAATATTAATGGAGCTGGGGGTGGTGGTGCAGTCCTTTAATCCCAGCCCTCAGGAGGTAGATGCAGGTGGATTGCTGTGAGTTTGAGGCCAGCCTGGTCTACAAAGTTTAATCCAGGACAGGCAAGGATACACAGAGAAACCCTGTCTCGAAAAATAAAAAAATATATATATTAATGAAACAGACAAATAAAAAAATATATTTAATGCCATCTTATGCAAATATATATCCTTATATTTGACAACAGCACAAATATAGATTTTGGCAGCTTCGATTTCATGTATTAACTGCTTATCTCCCAAAATAGAAATTGTACTCTGCCAAATATACCGTGTATCATGTACACAACACTCCTATAGTACGAAAGGTGCAGTCTACTTACCTGTTACACTGAGGTCCTCACCAATGAAAGGTTTGATTTTTTAAAAAGAAGTTTTAGTTTCTCATTAGCCTGCAGACTTACTTAATGAGATCCTTGACTTAGAATTGGAAGGTGAGCATTTCTTTAGGCACAGTTTCTGTGTGTTTCTCTGCTGGCAAGTTTTATTTGCAGTAGATAGAACAAGGAGAACATCTTTTTCTTATTTGCAAATAGCCTGCGATAGACAGGGAGAAGAGGATTAAAGAAAAACATGAAAGAAAGAAAGAAAGAAAGAAAGAAAGAAAGAAAGAAAGGCATGTTCCTTTCCTGAAACCACTTAGAGATGGTAGAAGAAAGCTGAGCCCATAGACAGAATCTGCTGAAACAACTGATGTCACATGAAGAGTTAAGAAAACTCCCAGAGACATAGAGAGCAAACAAGCAGAGCTGAGTCTCTCCAGGGCCACAACCCACATTAGTTGCCATCTCAGGAAGGACTGTGGGACACCTGAGCAGCTTTGGACTCGGATCTCTCTCTGCCCACTGCTCACCGGCCTGGCCCATCTAGAACACAGAAAGCAATAAGCTGAGCTGAATCTTGCGTGGATCATAACTCATATTAGCTGTCACTCAAGAAAGACTATGAGACACATGAGCAACTTTGGGCTTGGATCTCTCGCTGGATGATGCTTCCTGGCCAGGCCCATCTGGGACCCAGAGAGTGAACCAGCAGAGGTGAATCAGGTGCTGGCCACAACCTGCATTGTCCACCATACCAAGGAGGCCTGAGGGCAACTGAGGAACTTTCAGCTTAGAGTTGGTTCAACCTGCTCCTCTCCTGCCTTACCCAACTGGGGCACAGACAGGGAACCCATCAGAGCTAACCTGGGTGCAGGGTCTAATACCTATTGTCCACCATAATGAGGAGGCTTCTGGGGAGCCCTAGCAACCAGCTTTCAGCTCAGAGCTTTCTTTGCCTGCTCCCGACCTGCTTGACCCAAGTGGAACACAGACAGCAACCCCATTGGAAGAACCTCCAGGCCTGCTAACACCAAAGATGACCAGATGGCTAGAGGACAGCACAAGAAAGAACACAAGCAACAAAACTCAGCCACCACCAGAAAACAGTGGTCCTAACATAGCAAGCCCTGGAGACGCCCATGAAGTGCAAAAAGAAGATTTTAAATCTAAGGTGATGAAAATGATAGAAGCCTTGAAGGAAGAAAATAAATCTTTCAAAGAAATGCAGGAAAATATATTAAAACAGATTAAGGAATTGAATAAATCCTATAAGGAATTACAGAAAAATACAATAAACTGGAGAAAAATGAACGAAATGGATAAAACTACTCAAGACCTGAAAAAGTAATTAGAAGCAACAAGTAAAAATATAATTTGAGGCAATCCTGGAGTTAGAACACCTAGGGAAGGAACTACAGACACAAGCAACACTAATAAAATACAAGAGATGGGAGAGAGAATCTCAGGGGTAGAAGATAAGGCTGAAGTCAAATACATCAGTCAAAGAATATGTTGAAACTAAAATTTTCCTGAAACAAAACATACAAGAAATTTGTGACACTATAAAAAGACCAAACCTAAGAATAATAGAAATAGAAAAAGGAAAAGACTTCAAACTCCACAGCCCAGAAAACATTTTGAATAAAATCATGAAAGAAAACTTCCCAACCTAAAGAAAGAAATGGCCATAAACATACAAGAAGCCTACATAACTCCAAATCGATTGGACCAGAAAAGAAAATCCTCCTGCCACATAATATCAAAACACTAAATATACAGAAGAAAGAAAGAATATTAAAAGCTTCAAGAGAAAAAGGTCAAGTCACATATAAACACAAACCTATCAGAATTACATCTGACTTCTCAACAGAAAGTATGAAAGCCAGAAGGGCCTGGGCAGATATCATGCAAACATTAAGAGACCACAGATGCCAATCCAGACTACTATATCCAGCAAAAATTTAAATCATCATAGATGGAGAAAATAAGATATTCCATGACAAAACAAAGTTTAAATGATATCTCGCCACAAGTCTAGCCCTAAAGAAAATACTAGTAGGATAACTCCAGCCAAGGAGGCTAACTACACCCAGGAAAACATAGGAAATAAATAACTCCACATCCTCAAAACCAAAAGAAAGGAAACACACACACACACACACACACACACACACACACACACACACACACACAAACAATTACCACTAATATAAAAAAACAGGAACTAACAACCTCTGGTCATAATAGCTCAACATCAATGGCCTCAGCTCCCCAATAAAAAGACACAGGTTAACAAAATGGATGAGAAAACAGGACCCACCATTCTGCTGGATACAAGAAACACACCTCATCAATAAAGATAGATATTAACTCAGAGTAAAGGGCTAGAAAAAGGTATTACAAGCAAACAGACCAAAGAAACAAGTTGGAGTAGCCATTCTAGTATCTAATAGAATAGACTTTCAACCAGAAGTAATCAAAGGAGATGTGGAAGGACACTTCATGTTCATCAAAGGAAAACTACACAAAGATGACATCTCAATCTTGAACATCTATGATCCAAACATGGGGGCACCCACATTCATAAAAGAAACATTACTAAAGCTTAAATTGCATGTCAAACCCCACACCTGAATAGTAGGAGACTTCAACACCCCTCTCTTTTCTATTGGGAAACTAAATGAAGAAATAATGAAACTAATAGACTTCATGAATCAAGTGGACCTAAATGATATCTACTGAGCATTTCACCCAAACACAAAAGAATATACCTTTTTCTCAGTACCTCATGGAACCTTCTCCAAAATTGACCATATGCTTCATCACAACACAAACCTTCAAAAATACAAGAAGATCAAAATAACCACTTACATCTTGTCAGAGCACCATGGATTAAAGCTGGAACTCAACAGAAACAACAGAAAGCCTGAAAACTCATAGGAACTGAATAATTCCCTACTCAATGACCTCTGGGTCTGGGATGAAGTAAAAAAAAAAAAAACTAAAGAATTCCTAGAAATGAATGAAAATGAAGACACAACATACCACAATTTATGAGACACAATGAAAGCATTGTTAAGAGGAAAGTTCATAGCACTAAGTGCCTTCATAATTGGAGAGATCTCATACTAGCAACTTAACAGCATACCTGAAAGCTCTAGAACAAAAAGAAGCGCACATAGACCAAAGAGGAGTAGAGGACTGGAAATAATCAAACTCAGGACTGAAATCAATAAATTGGAAACAAAGAGAACATTTCAAAGAGTCAATGAAACAAAGAGCTGGTTCTTTGAGACAATCAACTATATAGTCAAACCCTTAGCCAAACTAACTAAAAGACCGAGGAAGAGTACTCAAATCAACAAAATCAGAAATTAAAAAAGAAACATAATGACAGACACTGAGGAAACCCAAAGAATCATTAGATATTATTTCAAAGGCCTATATGCCACAAATTTTGAAAATCTAAATGAAATTGACAGTTTTCATGGTAGCTACCAATTACCAAAATTGAATCAAGACCAGGTAAACAAATTAAATAGTACTATATCTACTAAGGAAATAGAAGCAGTCATCAAAAAATCTCCCAAACAAACAAAGGCCCATGGCCAGATGAATTCAGTGCAAAATTCACCCAGGCCTTCAATGAAGAGCTAATACCAATGCTCTTCAAACTATTCAACAAAACAGAAACAGAAGGAACAGTACCAAACTCATTCTATGAGGCCACAGTCACCTTGATACCTAAATCACACAAAGACTCAACACAGAAAGAGTATTTCAGACCAATTTCCCTTATAAACATCGAGGCAAAAATATTCAATATTTGGAAATATTGACACCTCAAGACTCAGCTATACCACACCTGGGCATATACCCAAAAGATGCTCCACCATACAACAAAGAGATTTATTAAACTATGTGCATAGCAGCTTTATTCATAATAGCCAGAATCTGGAAACAACCTAGATGTCCCTCAACCAAAGAATGAATAAAGAAACTATGGTACATTTATACAATTGAATACTACTCTGCTTTTAAAAATAAAGAAATCTAGAAATGTGCAAGCAAAGGAATGGAACTAAAAGTGATCATCCTTAGTGAGATAAACCAGACCCAGAAAGACACGCATGGTATATAGTCGCTTATAAACAAATATTAGCCGCATAATAATACAGGATAACAACACTACAATACAGAGACCTAAAGATGTTAAATAACAAAGAGGACCCTAGGGAGAATGTTTAATTCTCATTCAGAGGTGCAAATAGAAAAGACACCAGAAGCAGCTAAAAGAGAAGGAACAGGCAGGCAGCCTACCATAGAGGTCCTCTGAAATACTCCACCCAGCAAGGTATCTCAGCAGATGCTGAAACTTGCAGCCAAACTTCTGGGTGGAGCACAGGGTGTCTTATGGAAAAGGTAGGAGATAGAAAGACCTGAAGGGGGACAGAAGCCCCACAAGGAGGACCAAAAGAGGCAACAAATCCAGGTAGAGGAGGGAGGTGCTGCAGAGACTGATGCACCAACCAAGGACAATACATAGTGTAGAGCTAGACCCCCCTGTTCAGATGTAGTAGTAGGTAGCACAGTCTCCTTGTGGGTCCCATAGTATGGGGATAAGGACTACTTCTGACATGGACTCTGGTGACCACACCTTGATCACTTGTCCTGGTGGGGCAGTCTTGCCAGGCCACAGAGAAAGAGAATACAAGGAGTCCAGATGAGACTTGAGGGCTCCCTCTTTCTGAGGACCAGGGAACGGGGGAGGGAGGATGAGGGAGGGAGTGTGGGACTGGGAGGCCAAGAGGAGGGGCTACAATCAGGATGTAAAGTGAACAAATAAAAATAAAAATAAATAAATGTTTTTAGAATTAAAAACAAACAAACAAACAAAGCCTCCCAGAGTGACAAATCTCTTTATTGTATATATATTGTATATGGAAGCCTGATTTATCACACTTTCCTCTATTCTTTACTAATTTTTTTATTTTCAATCCAACTTTGACTGTACAAAGTTTTATTTTATGCTTTGGACGGACATTTCCTGAGAATGACAGACTTATCTCTGTGATGTCTGTTGCACTTTGGATTGGGGGGAGGGTACTTCATACATGAAACTTGGAAAACCAAATCAGAATGCAGAATACCAGACAGGCCAAGGCTAATGCATGTGTCCAAAGGGACTAGAGGTGTTTTAAAATATAAAAACATTTCTACAAGTCTATAGGCTGCCTATGGTGGCAGCTGAGCCTGGCTCTGCTACGTCACCTTTACAGAAAGAATGTGAGCTTATGTCAACAAGGTTCACACTTTCCTAAGAGTCGCAACACTTCGGTGAACTTCACTTTGCAGCACTCCACTTTGCCACTTCATAAAGGAAAGACCTTTAGCCCAGAAAGTATTGGAAAAGCACAGAAGGCCTGAAAATATCATATTGTATCATGGGGGAAAGTCACTGTTTAAATGTGTCCTTTAAATATTTTATATAAACTGAGTCTAATGTCTACTTAAATAGAACTATTATGTTTATATTCTTTTTAAAGTTCTTACATGGGTTAGTTTAAGGAAACACAATAACATAGCCTATGAGGTGCAAATATTTCTGATAGATTTTTAAACATTGATCAAAGGACCATAAATTTCATCTCTTCCTCACAAAGATTGCTTAATTAATTCTGATATTGACTTTTTCCTCACTAATATTGCTAGGCTCATTGTTTTGTTTGAACAGTAGCATTTGCTGGAACACATATTTAAATCAGCTAGGTTATATAAATTCAAGTAAACACACACCTTCATGATTTTTATGTGTGCAGTTTCATTAACTGTGCAAGGTATCTGCTGTTATAGACTCTGTTGCTGTGGGTTGTCTTGTCTGGAATGAATGTGTCTCAGGCTGTGCTCTTAACATGCCCTGGCTATAGCAGCCACGGTCCTGTTTGACTGGAGGGAGGAGGGACTGAGTCATAGGAGCAGCCAGCTTTCTGCCCTGCTAAGCCTGCATTTCCTGGTCACAGCCTTGCAACATGCCTATAGCCATGCCTCTAGGACCAGCATAGCATGTACAACTCAGATTCATTTCCCAAACAGCTGGACACAATTCCTGGTTGCAACAAAATGTAGAATAACTCAGAAACTCTTACTAAAAACTTTTAAGAGGCCTTGCTGATTTTTTTTTCACATTGCTTCTAAAAAGAATCCAATGGAATAAATAATATTCTTTTTCTAAGTTACCTGATGCCTGTAGTTCAAGGGCTGCTGTGTCTTTTGTGTGAATGTGAAGATCATGAAAAGCCAGAAGCACCCGACCTCCCAAATGAAGTGTGATCTCCCTGCTTCCTGCCTGCCAGGAACACGTCATGTACTTGCTGCCATGCCTCCCAACCGTGATGGACTGCGTCCCCTCTGGAGCTGTGGCCTAAAGTAAACCCCATTCTGGTGATGTGGTTTTTTAAATGTTTATGAGATCATAAACAATATCAGAGGGAAGAGATTCTGTATCTTCATCACCAAGCATTCTAAGAGAGAAACATCCAGGAGGGCACTGAGTTTCTTAGGGTTTAGCCTTCTCTCTCATTCCAATGGATCATTTCTACCAAGACATAAGAAAACCTCAGTTATTGCATCTCTCTCCAAGGCAATAGAGGGAATCAATAAACCTGAAAACACAGCCATGGTTGATGTTATTTAATATATTCAAGGGCCTTGAGGGACACTCCTCCCATGCACGTAGCACATCAAATGTGTTTCTGCATGCCTTCCATGCACAAGAAGACCTTTTCTTTCTCAACTGACTGTAGAGACTAAGAGAAACTTCCTCGTGGCTTGGCCTCTACTGTTTTGGAAATGACTCATCTTCTTTTTCCAACCACATCAGAAAATGTATTATCTTCATGACCCACATCTTCAGGTGCTTTGGGACATTAGGGCTAAATGGGGATATTCTACCGGGCTCCACATACTTCTTGAGGGCTTCTCTAGAGAATGGTCCAAGTAGATCACAAAGATGCTATTGGTGGAGAACACGGTGTGAGGATATAGATGCCAATCTGTCAGAAACCTGCTCTCAGGAGAAGACAGAGTAGCTCCTATCTGACTAGGGTGGTACAGAAGAGGCCAACTGATAACAACGTTTAAAGATGAGCTCTCTGGACAAGCATCCAATTAGATGATGATCATATTAGGTACATTTGAGTAAGGACACCAATTGGCAAGGTGGATGAGGGATGAAAGAAAAAAGAAACAGGTACTAGCATCTAGCATGGTCTGGCTGGTGAATCCGGAGGACTTTCAGTAACCTGGATGTATAGTGCCTGCTGGGCCACTATCTACTTGCTTCTGTGCTGATGTTGAAAGGCAAGAAAAGAATGTGAGGTTAGGACCCAGTTGTCTCCCTGCCTTGCTGGGCAAGCTGTAGAAATTCATTATTTATGATTACTATACCAAAGTGCAAAAACACAATTTGAAAGCATGGAACTCTCTGCCCTTTCCTAATTATCCGTTTTTTAAAGTGATGAATTATACTTTATGCTTTCTTCTTTGGAAAAAAACTAAAGAAAGAAACCCTTTCTGTTGCAATCCTTAGGAGCTCTCTGCTTAAGGTGGAGACAAAAATCTCAGACTATGGGGAGCAAGTTCTACTCCCACAAGCCAGCATTGTTACCCAAATAACCAGAGGAAACTAGGGATAGGAAGGCTGGATTGCTAGGGAAAAGCAGAAATGCTCTCTCCTATCATCATATACCATTTCTTTAAGTATGCCCTCTAGCCCACTGGACCTCAGTGTTTTGAGACTTACCCATGGAAATCTCTGAGTTTCACATAGAATGCCTGCTGCCACTACAAATCAGACTCATACAACATGTTTCCCAGACATGGATTAACTAACCATCCAGGCTGCAAATTGGCCTAGGACACAGACACTTCCAAATATGGGTGTAGGTTCAGTGGTCATGCTTACAAGGATTGGTGCTTTAATCATCACTGTAAATTCATTACATAGGTGTCTCCATATGAGAAAATAATAGTTTAGTTATAAACAGGGATACAGAAAAACAGCTTAACACACTGGAGAGCAAAGATGGAGACGTCTCTCCTGTTTCTATCTCTGTATTTAGGCATATGGGATTCTCTGGAGAGAGCAAAGAAACCAACAAGGTGTCACACATCCCAGAACAAATACAAAATAGATACGTCTTAAGTGCAGTCGAACTGCAGGTTGCCTTGGGGCCTGGTTTGCTTCCAAACACATATTTCTCCTTCATCTGAGAACTACTGCTACCTCCAACATCTGGGTACTGGAAAGGAACAAGCAAGCCTGCAGTTACAGGCCCACATCCCACTGAACAGTCACAAGAGCTCCTCATGTGGCACCAAAAGGAAGAAGCACCCATAGGCCAGCTCTCTCCTCAGCTTGGGTTTCCAATCGGCCTGGTTTCCAGTCAGCCTGATTTCAACGCCTTGGATCTTGCCATCTTGTTTTTCCTGGTCTATCCTTCCATCACATCACATATATGTTCTATGTAATTTTCCACATGTCACCAGATACCACTTGGATCCAGCCTTGGCCCTTGGAGATCTGGACTTGGACCCCCACCAACTTTACAATCTTGAAAGCCTAGAACTCTCCTGGATTATTTTGCTAATTTCTGATCCTCTCAGAATTCCTTCTATCTTTACTCTGCAGCCTCTGAATACTCTGTGTTTAACATGCAGTAACTCAACCATAGAGTCAACAATGTTGCAGAGCCTCTCATGGGTAGCCCACTTCCACAAAGGGGCATCAGAAATCAGTACTCCTTTACTAAGGGTACCATAGAGGTGAGAGGATAGAGATGACCATCCACTTGAAGGACAACAGTTAAAACTGTAACAGATGCTCTTTGCACTTGTTTTCCTCCCCAATTCCAAAATGGTACAGGACATCAAGGTTGTGCAAGTCTCCTCCAGGCAAGCAGTGCCATCCTGAGGGTATCCTTCCTCTTGCCCAGATTTTCAGCCAAACTAGCATTTTAAATTCTTCTGTATTAAGAACGACATCAGTCTCTCATAGTTGAGTCCCACCTCTACATTTAAAGGTGTCATGATCTAAGGATAGACAAGATCTCTTACACAGAATCTTTAGCCCTAAGATAGCAACTGAGTTAAGACAGTATCTTCCTTTTCTTTTAATTACACCCATGGTGAAGGGATTCAGTCTCTGGCTCTCCACTTGAGGCGCTACTGGACTCTCAGGACTTTTAAAAATAAATAATATGCTCAGTTAGTGAGCAATGTGTGTATGTGTGTGTGTGTATGTGTGTTGAGAGACAGACAAAAAGAGAGAGGGGGGGAGGGAGAAATAAGTTTATATAGAAGTGAAGATTTACTTTTTACTTCCTGGGTTTTCATCACAATCACTATTTCTTTCTCAATGATTTCTGAATGTAACTGTATTTCTCATTGACTAGGCCTAGAATGACTTTCTTCCGGTAGGCCTTACCCCATAAAGGTTCCATGACCTCCCAAAATAATCCCACCAGCTGGGGCTAATCATTCAAAACTTGAACATGTGAGGGGCATTAGAAATTCAAATGATAATTGTGATAGCAATTAATAAGGTTTGATAAATAGAGAGGTCAGCAGAGGAGGTATATGCTCATGCCCCCGTCAAGTATACCCATCACAAAGAGGAAATACTTATGCAAATTGGCTGCTCTTCTCCCACGCTGTCTTCACAGCAGAGGCCCACTGCCCTACTACAAGCTCTCCTTCCATCTCCACCTCTTCTCTCACCCCAGGGCCATATGCTCATAAAAGAGCCTCTCTATCTCCCTCTGTTGCCAATATGGACGTTTCTGGCTTGGTGCTCTGACCATAGTGGAGCCAACCCCAGAGAAGACAAAAGCCACCCTGTTAATGAGACTCCAAAGGAAAGATGCTTATAGTTCCTTGCAAACCAAGAAGATGAACAGTAAATATGCAAGGCTAGGAATGTAATGATGCACTCTGCTGTGTGTGTGTGCGCGAATGGGCAGAGCACCCCCCTTCCACACTTCCGGGGGTAGCAGGGGACCTGAATATCTCCTATCTTTGTCATTATCCATCTTTTCTCTGCAGGAAATCTCTGACACGTCAGCAACCATCATATAAATGAATGCCATTTCTGGCCATTATGCACTTCATCTTCATCCTCTCCACTCCACACATGGGGTGTGTGGAGAGTTAGCAGAGAAGGGGGAAGGAAGGGGAAAGGAACAGAAAACACATGGCAAAAAGAACACAATCTGCCACTGGGGCGGGGGAGAGGAGTACAATCCATTTAGCTTCTAAAAACAAACCACTCAAAATGTGTCAGGTACCAGTTTTCTAAGGGTGTTTCTTGCTCCCTGAGCTGGGACTTTTAAGGTGTTCTCAATGGCCCTGAAACCATCTGAGGAGGTGAGATTTCTTGGATTAATAACAGAGTTATCTATCCTGGGAGAAAGATTCTAAAATGAAACTCCTTTATTTAAGAGGTATCTCTGAAACAGTGTCTTCAAAGAGAAGCAGGATTGGGCAGCAGAAAAAGCCAATCTTGACTGTGTTCCCTCCAGGCCCAATAGACTTCCCAGGAAGTGTTAAAGCCAGTAGAAGAACCCACTCTTCAAGCTCAACAGTGCTATCCCTCAAAGCTGCTTGCTTTCTTCCCTAGCAGCACATTTGACGAGTCCTAAAGTCATACCTTGTAGACAGCACAGACACATCTCATCCAGCCTTCATCTAACTACCATTGACACTGGCAGGGCTGCCCTGAGACATGCCCTAACTAGCCACATGAAGTCAAGTGTGCTCTTTGCTGTCTCTGTTGTATAACAGCATACCCATTGGCAATCATCTTATCTCAGCATGGTGTTCTTTTCTTTCTTTCTTGATACACAGAGTCCAGGTGGGGCTCATATAACACGATGTAGTGTTCAGTGTAAGCAGACTGAACACTATGTAAGGCCTTGGACAGGGGAGCTGACTTTTACTAGCAAGCCTCGCATGTTAATCTCTTTAGACTGCAATAATACAATACCAACTATGGGATGATATCAAATATTTATTGAGCAAAAAGTGCAAGATCATAGACATCATCAGATTCAGCATCTGATGAGTGTCTACTCTCTGGTTTATAGGTGGTGACTTTTCACTGTGTCCTCTAGTGGTAGAAAAGATGGGTGAGCTCTTTGGGGCATCTTCTATAAAGTTCTGAATCCCATTCACAAGGACTCAATATTCATTATGCATTCATCTTCTATAACTTCTACCTCCTAAAACTACCATAGTGAAAAATCAAACTTCAACATGTGAATAGTGAGGGAATGCAAATACAAACTATAGCACTTGTTCGGAATGTATCACCTCCACTCAACATGAATTTCTGCCTTCACTAAAATGAAAGAGGAGTGATATCATCAAGTCACCACTGGGGTGTGAAGGCCTCATAAGTAATTGTAGCATATCAGGACTCTGCTGGTTTCTGTTGCTACCCAGTAGGAAGTACACCAGTGGCTGTAACTGCATTCCTCTGGAAGTAGAGTCTGTGCTGACACATCTGTCATAGCTTCCTTTCCTGTCAACCCACTGCTTTACTCACGGCATCCACAGACCAACCCATGGGTGGCCTAGAAGCTGACTGAGGTCAACTGGAGGGACCACTCTATCTCACTGATTATGTGTGCCTCTTCTGTGCTCAAAGCTCTTTGGCAAAGGGTCTCAGGCTAATTCCATGATTACTGCCATAAGTCTGGAGAGGCAGCCTCAGATTTAATGGTCTAATCCACAATAGTTTCCCTTAATGGCTCCTAAGAAATTAGCCAAGTTACTCAGTCTGAGCTCTTGGCCTCTCATGACTCCAGACGTGGTGTGGCCAGAGCAGTAAAACACCAAGCATCCCAGTGGGTCATTGCTCCTTTTTGTTTGTTATTCAAATAGACTTCTTTCAAATGACCCTGCCTTCTTCCAAACCCTATTGGGTGACTGCACTGAGCTGTTCACAGAACAGTGGGTGTGAAGTGAAGAGATATGCCCGCGTGTTGGCAGAAGGTGTGAGCACACTCCTGCTCACACAGAAGTTTTCTTCTCTCGGGCACTATCCCTGCCTAATTGCAGACAAACAGCACTTGTACCTTTTGTAAGACATCTCACAACGGATTGCTACCAAACCTGCCTGACACCATGACTTAGTGTGTCTGAAAAAGGAAATTAAATTAAAAACTTTAAAAAAAAAAAAAACACCTGTTCCTGGTAGGTGGTCACATGCTCATTTGTCACCTCACAGGTGGGAGCTTCATGCTTCACCTCAACCCAGAACCAATCCAACAGCTCCTTTGCAAATGTGTGAATAATGCTGTATTCCCAAACCCCAGGTGTCTCCACTATGATTTTTCTTTGGGACTTATATTAACCACATACTACTGTCTTTCCTGTGACCGCACACAGCAGTAGACAGAAACAGGTGTGGAGAAGACAGCTAGGTGTGGAGAATACAGCCTCAGAACCCAAGGAAGCGTCCCAGGCTGGTCTCTCCTGGTGATGGGAGGTACAAAGTCCGTCATTTTGTTCTTGGGGAGGACACTCTTCCTGTCACCAACCTCCAGCCCCTCCCTTGGTGCTTTGCTGGCATTCAGCATCTACCTTCACCAGTAAATTGTATCTAGTTTAAATAAAGAACCTTCTGAGTGCCCCTTGCAAAAGTAGGAGGGAATTTGGAATTTTTCTTATATCACTTGCCATACAGATTTCTCCACATCTTTGTACCATATATTTTAGAACTTCTTCCACTTCTGCTTCTTTTAAAAATGGCCCCCGTTTTTTCCTGATCTTCTAGACAATCTGCCTGTTAGCACCATTTCCTAGTGTCTCGTTCCTAATATTAAACTCTGTAACGAAAAGTTTGCTTTCACATCAATGTGCTCTTCTTTAGCCAATTTTATGTTCAATCCTTCTTGATTCAATGCACTCATATTAAGCCACAGAAGTCGCAGCATCTATCTGCTAGTATATGCTGACTGGGTGCAGCAGCTACTTTATTGAGAATGTTTTTTTCTTTCTTTGTTAGAAACCATGTGTACATGTTATGACATTAACCTGGTTATTGAATTAATGGCCAGGAAAAGAGGTGGTCAGGAGCCATGCGACATTCCCTGTCTTGCAGGGCAGCAGTGTTAACGGTATCCTCCAATGCTCCCTATCTGGCAAGAATAAATCCTAATGCTATAGGTCCAGGGCACTGGTCTCATTTTCTTCTCACAGATTAAGGAATTCATCCCTTTCTAAGTCAGTGCCTGAACATGGCCAAAAAAAAAAAGTTCATCAGTGTTTAGAAACCCTTAGTTTGCTCTTCAGTGTCTCTTGTGCACCTAAAGAAAGGGTAGAGAGTTTCTGTGCCCAGTACTGAGGACACTCTGGTTTTCAAACTCTGCCTTTTTGGTTATCGATGTTAAGCAAGGGGGCCTGGCTTTTGCATTACTGAATTCACCAAGCTTGTATCACAGTTGTTTGTTTGTTTGTTTGGGTTGAGGGAGAAAATACCCTTGAAGAATTGTTAGAGCCAAGTATAGGATGCGGCTGATCACAGAATCAGGGAGGGAGTGACGTAAACTTTGAGAGGAATCTTCCTTCATATCCATAGTGAGATACCAACACCAATGTTTCTGAAGCTGAGAGAGGGACTATGACAGTCCTAAAACTGTCTAGGCAGCATGACACAGCATCCCTTATGAAGGTGCATGGGCCAGAATACTCCAAACCCATTTCAAACTGAAGGTTTCCCAAGAAAGGCCAAGAAAACACCTGCAAAAGACTTAAAAAGCATTAGTTTCTTACCAAATGGAACCCACAGATCATATGATCCCAAATCAAAAACTGTTGCAGATTTTCCAGCACCTTTGCCTATCTCTCAGGATGTTAATCGTGGCCTTGCGTGCAGCAGCCCCCAGCAAAGACACCCCAGAGTGGCCTTCTCTATCACCACGTCTCCTAAGATGTTGGAACAGATGGCCCACGAGGCTGCTCAGACAGCGCACAAATGCATATTGTAGAAAGCAGATTCCTGGTGCTGGCTGGCTGGCCGACCTCCAGGAACTCGCAGCCAACCAACCTGGGCTCCCTCTTCTGCAACAACTGCCAGAAATGGAAGGGCGGAGTGTGGCAGTGAAGAATAGTCATAACAGCCCCGAGGGAGCACTGTCCCTCATCAGGTATAAGCAGGCAGAGAGTGTGATTACTCTGAGACAGAAAAGTGTTAAGAAAGGAGCCTAGAGCTGACTTCAGGACCTGGAGAGCTCAGGGAAGCAACCCCCCTGTCAAGGAGCTCCCAGCTGGAGCTCTCTGTATGAAGATGTAGGAAGGCTGAAGGGGGTAGCAGGCCAGAGAGCAGTTCTCAGAAGCAGCAGGGTTTCCAGGGGAGGGGATGCAGTTGTGCAGCCTGGAAGGTTCTCCGGAGTCTGGAATTTACCCCCAGATGATCTGCAGGTGGTGCCAAGGCTGCTGTTCCTAACATTCCACTCCTTAGGTTGTGAAAAATTCCCCTTTCAGCTGCAAAAGTTGAAGAAGGTCCCAAAAGCACAAAGACAAAAAAGGTGAGCCAATCCCAGGTGCACTGGTCTTAAGCCATAGCTACATGCGCGCGCACGCACACACACACACACACACACACACACACACACACACACACACACACACACACACACACCACCTATGCATGCATGCATGCATGCGAACGCACACACAACCATGCATACACATACGTGCATACACACACAAGCAAACACAGCTCTGGCAGCCTGGTAACACGGGGACAAATGTTTGCCCCTATGTACCTGTCGCATGTCTTACCTCCTCTTCTCACCTAGCCCAGCATGCGTTCTGCTATTCCCAGATATGCAGGATCAGAATAGGAGACTCATCCTCTGGACATTACCAGGGCAGATGCTGCCCAGCTTGAAACCCACCCACCTTTGCACAAGACTGCCATGTCTGCCAAGTCCTCTTCCCCCGGCCACTCACTCTTGCTCTCTGTCCCCCAGCACATCATAGTAGGAGCAAGTGACAGATCCAAATCACTTATAATAGGAGCCAGAGAGTATAGATGATAAGAAGAGGCTAGAGTTCCATAGAACTCTTGAAGAACACATCCTCATTATCTAACACACACACACACACACACACACACACACACACACACACACACACACACACACACCTTAAATGTCCTGCCATCTTCTAAGGACATAACCTTGGAACACATATCTTTAATACATGGCCTTCAAGGTATATAAGGTACATTCAAGATTCAAGATGGTTGGCAGACTAGCTTCATTTAAAAACGAAAACGAGCAAGCGGAAAATTGGTTTAGCTCATAGTTCTGAAAATTCAAGGTTCCAACCTCAGCTCAGGTCTGATGAGAACCTCTTCTCAACACCATATTACCCACATCATAGCAAGAGCCATGTGCACAGAAAAGACTGGATCCTACATCTTCTTTGCAAAACCCACCCCCATGACCATAAGGAGGGGGTGGTCCCTGCAAGGGTCATGACCAGCAGGGAAATTATCTGAGTGGGGTAAGAATAAAATTTGGTTCATCCCAACTTAGTTAGCCAGAGCTGGGCTGAACTTCTAGCGTCTGATACTAGGGGGTTTATTTTAGTTATATTTAAACCAAACACAATTTTGTAAAAAAAAGTTTCCTGACGACAAATAACTCAGTCTTGTGTGTACAAAAACTTAAAATATGTCTACATTAAAACTCTTTATAAAGTACCTATGGATTCTTCCCTAAAGAAGAGTTCTGTTGACTTAGAAACAGTGCTCAAGATAAAAGTCTAGAGAGAATTACTAGAATAAATATAATGCCTATGGGAGTCAGGACTGGCCTGGTCTTAAGATAATATAGAAGTTGCCTAGGCTTTTGGGAAAAAAAATGTGTTTTATGAACTGAGAAGCAATGCTTGAGATTTGGGGTGGGTGTGGGGTGTCTGAAATAAACAAGCATAATATTCTGGGGGATACAGGTGAATTCTGGTCTTATAGGTAGCAAAAGATCAGGAGGTGGTAAACTACATTTTTCTCAGCATTCCTAGAGGAAGACAGGTAAACATATTCCTTTGAAGAGACAAGCCTGCATGTTGGCTTCTCCAGTCTTATCTGTGTGGCCAAGGACCCCTTACGCATTACTCATGACCTCAGGATCTCAGTACTACCTCTTAAAGGTCCAATTACCCCCACCATTGCTACCTGTCCTTGTAGTCTGCTTTCCATTGTTGTGATAAACACTAGGACCAAAAGCACTTGGAGAGAAGTGGGTTTATTTGACTTACACATTAACATTACATTCCATCACTAAAAGAAGTTGGGGCGAGGATTCAGCTTATTTTTATATACAACCCAGAGCTACACGCTCAGCGTCAGCACTGCATACATTAGACTGAGCTCTCCTGCATCAGTAATTAGTCAAGAAATTGTCTCACAGGCTTGACTACGGATCAATCTTATGGAGTTATTTTCTTGAGGTTGAGGTTGAGGTTCCTTATTCCCAATGATTCTGGCTTGTGTCACGTTGACAAAATGCTAACCAGGACACCACTCTAGGGTCTCCAATACATGAGCCATTCAAGGAACACACTTAAAGCATACCCAAGCCATAAAGAGCCATACCCTAGAAGAAAAACCAGGATGTTGGCCTAGAGGAGAAATGACGGTGATGCTGGTATCTTGTGTACGTAGTCCTATGCTTGGCTTAAGGTTCTGCTGACAATAATTTGGAGCTCTTCATCACTTTTGAAGCAAGACTTTCCAATTTCTTTTTTTTTTTTTTTTTATTTATTTTTTTTTATTAATTTATTCTTGTTACATCTCAATGTTTATCCCATCCCTTGTATCCTCCCATTCCTCCCCCCCCCATTTTCCCATTATTCCCCTCCCCTATGACTGTTCCTGGGGGGGATTACCTCCCCCTATATATTCTCATAGGGTATCAAGTCTCTTCTTGGCTACTTGCTGTCCATCCTCTGAGTGCCACCAGGTCTCCCCCTCCAGGGGACATGGTCAAATGTGAGGCACCAGAGTACGTGAGAAAGTCGTATCACACTCTCCACTCAACTGTGGAGAATGTTCTGACCATTGGCTAGATCTGGGAAGGGGTTTAAAGTTTACCTCCTGTATTGTCCTTGGCTGGTGCCTTAGTTTGAGCGGGACCCCTGGGCCCAAATCTGCCTATCATATTGTTCTACTTGTAGATTTCTAGGACCCTCTGGATCCTTTTATTTTGCTGTTCTCCCATGTGTCTCTCATTTAGAGTCCCAATAGGATGCCTTCCCCTCTGTCCCAGTTTCCTGGTAAGTGAAGGCTTTCGTGGGACATGCCCCTTGGGCTAGTATGCAGATATAAGTGAGTATATACCATTTGATTCTTTCTGCTTCTGGGTTAACTCACTCATTATGATCATTTCTAGCTCAATCCATTTATCCACAAATTTCGGGAATTCCTTGTTTTTAATAGCTGAGTAGTATTCCATAGTGTATATGTACCACAGTTTCTTTATCCACTCTTCTACTGAGGGACACTTAGGCTGTTTCCATGTTCTGGCTATTATGAATAAGGCTGCTATGAACATGGTTGAGCAAAGTTTCTTGTTGTGTGCTGCAGCATCTTCTGGGTATATTCCAAGGAGTGGAATAGCTGGGTCTTGAGGAAGCCCTATTCCCATTTTTCTGAGATAGCACCAGATAGATTTCCAAAGTGGCTGTACTAGTTTGCATTCCCACCAGCAATGAAGGAGTGTTCCTCTCTCCCCACATCCTCGCCAGCATGTGGTGTCGCTTGAATTTTTGATCTTAGCCATTCTGATGGGTGTAAGATGGAATCTCAGAGTTGTTTTGATTTGCATTTCCCTGATGACTAAGGAGGTTGAGCATTTCTTTAAGTGTTTCTCAGCCATTTGATACTCCTCTGTTGAGAATTCTCTGTTTAGTTCCAAGCCCCATTTCTCAATTGGGTTATTCGGTTTGGTGGTGTTTAATTTCTTGAGTTCTTTATATATTTTGGATATTAGACCTTTGTCAGATGTAGGGTTGGTGAAGATTTTTTCCCAGTCTGTAGGCTGTCGCTTTGTTCTCTTGACAGTGTCTCCTGCCTTACAGAAGCTTCTCAGCCTCATGAGGTCCCATTTATTAATGGTTGACATTAAGGCCTGGGCCGTTGGTGTTCTGTTCAGGAAGTTGTCTCCTGTGCCAATATGTTCCAGGCTCTTTCCCACTTTTTCTTCTAAGTGGCTTAGTGTCTCTGGTTTTATGTTGAGGTCTTTAATCCACTTGGATTTGAGTTTTGTGCAAGGTGACAAATATGGGTCCAGTTTCATTTTTTTACACATAGACCTCCAGTTAGACCAGCACCATTTGTTGAAGATGCTATCCTTTTTCCATTGAATGGATTTGGCTTCTTTGTCAAAAATCAAGTGACCATATGTGTGTGGATTCATATCTGGGTCTTCGATTCGATTCCACTGATCAACCAGCCTGTTGCTGTGCCAGTACCATGCTGTTTTAAGTACTATTGCTTTATAGTACAGTTTGAGATCAGGTATGGAGATTCCTCCGGAGCATCTTTCCAATTTCATTTTGAATAGGACCCTGAAAATTGTGTCGACTCCCTGATAGGAAAGCTATGGTGTGAGAGAGTTACCCAGTGGTGTTCTAAACCAGGAAAGAACAGGAGCTTACTTGTATTTTTACCTCATCAAGGTATACCTAGACCGTCTGTACTGAGTGCAGTCATGGTACTATCTAAGCACCAATACCCGAGGACAAAGTCTCTACACTGTTAGAAATGACCTTGTACTGCATAAAGAACATAGTAAGTAAATACGCACTGGAAAATGGCTCAGTGGATAACAGAACTTGCCCTGAAGGCATGAGAACTGAATTTATTTATCAAGATCTGTCCTACACCCATAGGATGAAGGGTTACAAACAATGAGGTCTTGGGTGGGAGCACCACAAAAGCAATAGCTGGGACCAGGTAGTCTTGCATAAGCTGATAACTTATGCCAAGCAAGTTTATTAAGAAGTACAGCATCTCACATACTTTTTGTGAAGGGAAAACAATGAAGGAAAATCTTTTCATACCAGGATATCTCAGACACAGCTGCCTAAAGAGTAATAACAACAGGCCAAGGGTTAAAGCTGAGTCTCCAGAAATGACAAACTTGACTCCTATGGCTCCAATCCTAGACTGATCTTGCCAAGTCTACTCCTGAATAAGAAAACAGAACAAAAGCTCTCTTTGTCTTTTCATCAAGGCCTCTGAGAAAGTCATGGGTTGTTCTGGCTCCCGACAAGAATTCATGCAATGTTTTTAAATTACCTGTATTATCAGTATGCCCAATAATGTTTATTATCAGGCCTATAATTATTATTACTTTAGTATGCCTGGTTAGTAATCAATTTAAACACAGACACTTGTTATATTTTAAAATAGCCTTAGTTAACCTGGGGCAGGGCAGACATTAATCTTCTAAACTATTTCTCATAGAGGGTCAGGCATGGGATCCCCGTCTCAATCCCATGCCATCTGTTTCTAATAATTTCTATCAAGCTACCTCCCATCCATAATCCCAAATACTTGCTAATGTTCTTTATCTGGGCCAAATCTCCATCCACACCAGCCATGTGTTTCTCTTTCATCTAACTGATGGCGGCCCTCCCCTCTTCCCTTCTCGGAACCCTCCTCTTCTCTCTTCTCCTTTCCTTCTTCCCAGAATTCCTCTCTCTTTCCCTATGCCTGGGAACCTTAGCTACACCTCTATCTCCTCTGCCCTGCCCAAGTGAAATGGCTTTTTATTAATCAAAAGGTGGGTCCCAGATACAGCAAGCAGTAATTGCCATCAAAATACATTAGTCCATCCTCCAACATTCATGTAAAAGAAAAAAGACCAGGTGGCCACACATGTACCAGTAAGTAACTCCTAGCAGGATTCCTGCAACTTGCTAGCCTCCAGCTAGCCCCAGATTCAGTGAGATTCTGTCTCAAAGGAATAAGATGGAGAGTGACAGAGCAGACACCCAGCATCCTCCTCTGTCCTCCATGCATGTGTTCAAGTACACCTACCCACATACATGTATGCATACACCATGCACACCCACACACACACACATGTATACAAGAAACTGAGTAATGAATAAGTAAACATGGAAGCCTGGTATGGTGGTGCCTTTAATTTCAGCATTCAGAGTCTGAAACAACAGGAACCAGTGTGGGTTACATGAGTGACTGAAAGTAGAAACACCTAATATAATGGGACAAAAATAAGAATAGTTACACACCTGGGCTAAGGCAGCTGAGGAAGAGACAAAAGTAGGCTATGCTGTATCTTAGAAGAAGCAGCTGTGGCCTGATTGATGAAAATTCAGAACACTGCACCTGAGGCACAGTCTTGACCCTGAGACAGCTTTGCACAGTTACAGCACAAAGATCCAAGTGGTTAAAATGTCATGAAGAGGAGACAGATGTGAGTAAGATGGTAGGGCTATGTGGAGACCATGCCAGACTTGTAAGGTACAGTAGGGACACAGGACTGCATTTAACTAAGTAGCACAGCAAGACCTCCAAAGTGTTTATGAAGCTACAGCAGATGGAAGGAGTGGGGGACTGACTGCCACAGGTAGATATGATGGAAACATGGCAGGAAATGAACCACACCAGAGACTCGAAAGTCTGCCTGTTCTGGCAATGCCTTCAGAGAGTTATTGCTCTTTATCTATAAAATATGACCAGACTTCATTGTGTGTGTGTGTGAAGATGAGCATTTACATGTAAAAGAAATTGAAGTTATACACCACTCTCTTATCAGTCAATATTGCATGATTTGGCCTCTGGATCAAGTTATGGAGCCCACAAATAAATAAGAGTGATGCCTAGGACTTGGCTCTCATCACACACTGGCTGAACAAACTTGGGTGAGGTGCTTAGCTATTCTCAGCTCCAAGTTGTTATTGTTTAAAGATATACGTTGTTTATAGGCTGTATGTCTCACCCAAGGGCATAGAGAACATGTAACCAGATAAGTTATATATATGCCTTGTGCAGAGCACTGTCTGACACTTAGCAAGGGTCAGGAAAAGAAGCTCAGTTGCATCAGGGACACATGAAAATAGCCTTAGAAAGTAAAACTGGTGCTTTAGTCACCTGCCCTATATGCCATGCCTGCTGAGCCTAAACAGAATGTAAGTCCACTTTCACACCTAGCAGACAGGATCAAGCCAGCACCTTAGTAGGTTGATGTTACTTATCAACAGAATCTAAAATCACCCAGGGAATGGGCCTTTGGCATGCCTGTGGAGGATGATCTTGACTGCATTAATCAAGGCAGGAAGACACACCCACTGTAAGTGGCACCATCCTCCTGGGTGGGGATGCTGGATTATGTGAATGAGAAAGGGGACTAAACAGCATGCATGCATTCCTGCTGTCTACTTCTTGTGTATAGATGCAATCTCAAGCATCTGCCATTGTTAACTTCTGGACTTGATGGACAATGTGGTGAGTTGAGTGAAAATGGCCCACATATATTTGGATACTTTGTGCCCAGTTGGTGAAACTATCTGAGAAGGATTAGGAGGTGTGGCCTTGTTGGAAAAGATGTGTCACTGGGAGTGGGCCTTTAGATTTCAAAAGCCAAGGCCAATCCCAGCTAGTGTTTCTCTCTCTCTCTCTCTCTCTCTCTCTCTCTCTCTCTCTCTCTCTCTCTCTCTCTCCCTCCCTCCCCTCCCTCCCTCTTGTTTTTAGGAAAGGACGTAAGCTACCAGCTATTGTTCTCATGGCATGCCTTTTTGCCTGCTTCCATGCTTCTCAGTGGTGATCTTGAACTCTGACCCTCTGAAACTGTAAACAAGCCCCTAATAAAGTCTTCTGTAAGTTGCCTTGGTCATGGCGTCTCTTCATAACAACAGAAAAGTAAGACAGACTATAACCTGCAACTATGAACAAATAATCTCTTAGGTCATTTTGTCAGATGATTTTATCAAGCTACAGGAAAATAACTAAGATGTAGGGTTGCCAGTTGATAAATCTGATGCTCATTGACACTGGGGAAGTAGCAGAATATTGGCAATAACCACAGCCTAAGACAGGTCAAATGCTGCATCTAAGGACTCAGGTCCCAGAGCCTTGGGACAAGAAAATGACAAGATTATGCCAGGGGATATGCTCATTGCTCTTTCATCCTCCATCTCAAGCAGCTGCTGGTGGCTGATAGCCAAGGCCTGAAGAGGTTGTATTCAACTATACATCTTTTGTTTCATAATGTTCTTAGCATCAGAGCCCAAATCCTTGTAGTCCCATGCAGGTAAGGGATAATTGGCAGGTTTCTGGTATATCCCCAAATGTGAGGCTCAGCCATACACGTTGATAAATCTTGAGTACTATTATGCATTATCATATACACAGAAGCTATATTAGCTTATTTTTCTCATCACTGTGACAACTTCAACAGAATCAACTTAAGGGAACACAGGTTCTCTTTGACTCATGATTTCAGGGAGACCTCAGTATGCTGTGCCACAGTGAAGGGAACTCAAAACAGCAGCTGGTTCACAGGGTGGAAACCAAGGAAAAAAACTGAAACTACAAGTGGGTATGACTATTAAAATTCCACCACCAGGTAACCATTTCTGCCATCCAGGCCCCACCTCCCAAAGGCCCCAACAGCTCCTAAGATAGCCACAGGCTGAAAAATGACCTTAGAACACAAGCCTATGGAGACATTTCAATTCAAACTGTAACAGCAGGTTTCCTGGTCAATTAATCAAAATCTACACAAACACGAGAAAGCCTCTGACAAGAAGAGCAGAGCTGGCTGGCAGCTCTCTCCATGCTCCTGAACTCTAAGCATGTTCCACACAGTGGGGTAGGGAGAGCCACTGGCAAACATCGAGGGCCAGGTGCAAACAGGATGACACCTGCTTTATGACAGGTCTTCTCTCCTCTAATTGAAAAATGGTAACTACTAGGCTGGGGGAAATTTGTAGCATGGTATGTATTTAAAAACAACTTAGAAATGCAGATTCAAAATTCCTCAGCCTGTTTTAACTTGATAATAGCTAGGGAGTCAGGATGCCCTCAACAGTGGAAGCAGAGAGCAACACCAGCTCAGATATTCAGAGAACTCTAAGAGTCTTTCTGGCTGAAGCCCCTGAGCATGTGAGACAAAGGTGGATACACAGGGGTCTCCACTTCCTGGGACACACCATCGCAGAAGTCCACTGGACTTAACGCTGGTAGGACCACACAAGCTAAAAACTGATTCAGAGAGCTGAACTACAATCTACTCCCTAACAAAGAACAAAGGGGAAAGGATGGTTCTTTACTTAAACAAATGGAGCTGAAACACAGCCACATAACAAGAATAAAAAGGGTGGGGCTAGAGCTCATATGTTAGAGAGAGAGAGACAGAGACAGAGACAGAGACAGAGAGGAAGGCAGGGAGGGAGAGAGGGATGGAGGGAAGGAGAGGGATTCACAAATAGACTATAGTTCAAAGTGTGAAATATAATATGCTAAAATTTCTAGAAGATGTTATAGAAGAAAATCAAAGAAGAATCCAGGAAGGAATAAATCAAGTCAACACCATTAAGTTTAAAATATTTTCCTCTGATAAAGACACAGTAGTACACATTTGTGATCCCATTATTCCAGAGGCCTTGACTGATAGTGAGAGTCTGACTGCCCCCTAATAGTAAAATGATTTGTCCCTAACTGGGACAAATATTTCAAAACACCTACTTCATAAGGTATTCATACATTAAAGGAACATTTTTGAATGAGCAATTAGAAAAACAGATACTCCAAATTTTTTTAATGAGCAAAATATAATCTAAGCTGACACATCAGGAAAGAAGATGCACGTGGGTCAAGGAAGCAATTGGAAAATGATCAGCCACACTTAGTGGTGAAGAATTAGGAACTCAGCAACAGCCTATCAGAGCACTAAAACCTAAAAGGCGGCCCCCTGCTGATGATGAGGAAGAGGAGCCACAGGAACTCTCACTTCCTCTCTGCGGGAGGGAGGAATTGCAAAGTGGTGCGGGCGGTTTGGAAGACAGCTTGGCAGTCTCTAAAAAAAAAAACAAAACAAAACAAAATCTAATCACATTCTTACTATGTCATCCAATAATCACACTCCTTTACACTTACCCAAATGATTTGAAAAATTATGTACACAAGGCTGGCATGATGGTGCACACCTTTTATCCCAGCACTCAGGAGACAGAGGCAAGTGGATAGCTGTGAGTTCGAGGCCAGCCTTGTCTACAAAGCCAGTCCAGGACAGCCAAGGCTAACACAGAGAAATTTTGTCTGGAAAAAAACAAAACAAAACAAAACAAAACAAAACAAAAAACAAAAACCTATAACCAAAAACAAAAACAAAACAACAAAAAAATTTATGTACAGAGATGTGTGTAACACTTTCAGTTTTTAATTGATTACATGGAGAAAATGTGCTTCACCATCAACCATGTGGAAGTTACGGTGCAGCTTGGAGAAGTCAGTTCTCACTTTGTACCATATGGGTTCCCAGGATTGAACTCAGGTCCTCAGTCTTGTTGGCAAGCACCCTTACTGGTTAAGCTATCTCACAAGCCCACAGTTCTATTTATAATGAGAAAGACTTGGAAGCAACCAAGATGCCCTTCAGTAAGTAACCAGATTAATAATCTACACAATGGCGTATTGTTCACTTCCTAAGAGAGCTGTCAAACCAAAACCAAGCAGGCAAAACTAACATATATAATGTGCAGTAGAGAGCACCATGTAAAAGGAATGCAGATTATATAATTCCATCTATGTGCTGTTCTGAAAAGAAACCTTGCCACAAAAGCAAAAACAAACAAACAAAAAAAAAAAAACAAAAAACAAACAAAAAAAAAAACCGCAAAGTGTGTGTGGTTTCTCGGATTAAGTGGGAAAACCAAAAATTGTCCATTATATTAAGCATAAAGACTTTGTAGGCTCATAAGGCAGTTCTGTACAACAAAGCAGTATTGAACTGATGATACCATGCAACTGCCAAATTCATAGACACAGGAGAAAGACAAGAGATAATGACAAATACAGAGAGGCAGAGAGGATGTGCATGCGTTCCCATGTGAACTGCGGCCTTCAGTCAGCAATGGCCATCAGTTGCAGCAGGTGCATAACTCTAATCCAAGATGTGGGCAGTGAAGGAGCAAGTTAGAAATAGATGGATACTGCACTAACCAAGGACAATACAAGTAGTAAACATCGAACCCCTAATTTGATCTAGCCAATGGACAGGACATTCTCCACAGTTATGTGGAGAGCAGGCACTGACTCTGACATGAATTCTGATGCCCCATATTTGACCACCTTCCTTTGGTGGGGAGGCCTGGTGGCACTCAAAGAAAGAATAAGCAGGCTACCAAGATGGGACTTGATAACCTATGACCATATAGTGGGGGAGGAGGTCCCTTTTGGTCATAGACCTAGGGGAGGGGAGTAAGGTGAAAGCAGGAGGGAGAGAGGAATGGGTGGATACAAAAGATGGGATAACAATTGAGAGGTAATCTGAATAAATTAATAATAATAAAAAAGAAATAGATGGAAAGGTAAGTAATTTCATGAATTATATCTATTATATTGAATGATGTCAAATTTCCATTCTTGTGATTCATTCTATGAACGCCCCCCCCCAAATAAGTATGATACAACAGATTATTGGGGGAGTGGGCAATTTGCCTACTTTAATTTATTTTATGTAATGTTGTATGTGCTGTGTGTTCTAGCCATAATAAGGCTAGACAAATACAATGCAGCAACTGAGGCCAAAAGCAGGGACAAGTAACCCCTATGAACACTGTGACTACAGACCTAGACCCAGGAGATGTGTGCAAGTAAGCATTTCCAAAGCTGGGGGCAGCTCTGTGGTCACCTCCACGCTGAGCAGGTCCAGCCAAAAGCTCACTGCTCATTCTTCCTTGTACCATCGTGAGTCTGCTTTGTGCAGGTGCAGGAACAGTTCATCTGGTCAAGCCCGACTTCAAACGAGGGCTTGTAACAAGGCATGGCAAGCATTTGTGATGATTGACTTGTACAATCTATAACTTTCTTCCCGAGCTGAAAATACTGGTCATTACTAGAACAATAAGAGGAAAAATTTCCTTCAGCATCCCAAAGGTTCACTGGATGAAATGATTATTGATGAAGTAAGTGCATACATCTTTAATAATGAGCCCAGGAAAAAAAAAAATCACTACAGTGATAAACAAACAAGAGACTGAAAGGAAGGATAGACAGGTGATGCTTTAAACTGTCTGCATTAACCTCCTGTTACTACATTAAAATACCTAAAGCAATTAACTTGTAAAGAAAAAAGGGGGTTGAGCTCTTAGGTCTGTATGCTTCAATTCAAATGGGAACTTCAACTTCTGTGAGTCTAGACTGGGGATACTAGACAGCAATGTCAGGGAGCATGAGCCTCTGACATACAAGCCAGATATCAGAAAATAGATGCAGTGCAGGGTCCTATGCTCCTATTCGATGATAAAGCCCCAATGCCTAAAGACTGCCCACCAGCCTCGCCTCTCAAAGGTCCATAGCACCAAGAATGGCATCCTCAGGACCACACCTTTAATAGATGGGGCTGTGGGACCATAGCATCCTTCTTCACAGGGGAAGGGGCATGGAGGCTGTAAGTAGCCTGGAAACTGAATGAGTTGTAACGTCATTCAGTTTTGAATTTAGATTATCCCAGAAAGCAGATTGCTTCACCACATGGTCCATCCTGGTGTAGGCATGCTCCTTGAGACTCTTCTGGTTTTCTTTTGTTCTGTCTTTTCTTTCTTTCTTTTGAGAACAGGGTCTTTCTGTGTAGCCTATAGGATCCTTCTACAATATCTCCCAAGGGCTGGGAGAAGGAGTCCTCACCATCGTTCCCTGAGTTTACTCCTTTGTGATATTGAGGTTTCAGAGTAGATACAGAAGGCAGCTGGCATCTTTTCCTTGGGTCTAACCCATATGAAGGAGCACCAGAGAACCTCTTGCCAGCTCAGCGGCAAGGTAAGCCTAGAGTCAATCTTGACCCCACAGCAAGCCTCACAGAGGCCTCTCTGATGCCAAATCTCCAGGCTTCGGGTGCCATTTTCTGATCCCCACACTGTCATTGACCTATTTACAGGCTCTCAAGACCTGCAACACCAATCTACCTCTGTTGTCTCATCACTTCCTTACTTCAAAACTCATTAGCATCTGGAACTACTCTGCTACCATACAGGAGTGTATCCAACGCTATGATTAAAAAGGGTAACTCTAAGCAGGCTGAACGGAGGCTGCAGGGCGAGGAAGCACACCTGTGTTGAGATTCTCCAAGGCTGATTGGCTAATTGGCTGATTGTGGAGAGCTAGACTGTGACAAGTTGAGAGCCAAATCATCTTGGGCTATCTTTAGCCCATTAATAGCCATTTATCGCATACATTTGCATTTGACTTATCAGCCTTGTCAATATATAAGCGGACCTTAGCTTCCACCAACACAAAGGCTAAGAATGTCACCATCTAAGGCTTATGGCAGCAGCTTCTTCACTTTACAGTAACCTACCTGCCTCCTTGATCTTCTACCAATGTACTTTAAAAAAAAAATAGCTTGATTTATGGATCGTTGTGCCATTGCTATAAAAATACTACAAAATGTTTACTATGTTAGGACATGGTATTAGGAGTCATCTGAGTGTGTGTTTCTGGGCCATGATCACTCATATTTGGCTGCATAATGAACTGTCTGTCTTCCCTTAGAGGTGAGAGCTGGATTTTTAGTGTGTGTGTGTGTGTGTGTGTGTGTGTGTGTGTGTGTGTGTGTGTGTGTTTGAATACCTTAGCCTTCATCTCCCATTTGTCTCCTTTACTTTAGGTCACCTGTTTACCACTGCATGTAGGCTCATCAATCACTCAAGTGAAACCTAGCCTGTCTAGGAAGAAATAGGGCATCTGGCTGTCAGCTTTTTACACAAAACATACCTGAGGCTCTCTAGCCCCTCTTCTAACCTGGAGCCATTTTGGAATGTGTGATCTGTGAGCCTGGGCAGAACAGACCATCTCCAAATTCAGGTAGCTCTCGCGGTGGCCAGACCGGACCATGGAGTGTGAGTGATCATCTGAAGTGGTGATGGCTTCTTCAACCGGCCTTGCAGATGCAGAACTGAGAAACCATCAGCCAGAACAGGTGTTAGCCAGGACTGCTTAATTATGCAAGTCTCTTTCTCCTGTTTAAACATAAGTTTGTATTTCCACCTCAGAAGCAGATTTGGGGTTACTGAGGCCACTTATTCTCCTCCTGGTGCACATTGGTTGAGTCTCTCCAATTTTCACAGTACATATTATCTCTTTCATTGGCACGTGGGGACAGGCTACTGGGACTCTTAATGTAAAGCTCAAGTTATATCTCCAAACAGGAATATGTGGGGAGTGCCAGTTTATAAGTCCTCTTGAAACTTCAGGCATTGTATAATCCAGACCCAGGAAGAAATTTCAGAACATAAAAGAAATAGATATTGAAAGGAGGAAACTATAAACCAATGAAAAGATCATTTTGGGCATACTTCCTGACATCGTTTGTGCAGTCAATCAACCATAGCAAGGACTCCCCTTACATAACCAGTTGTCACTTTGTTGAAGTCAATCAAAGCTCCAAAGGAACTACAAACAGAAAGTAAATTTCAAATGTTCCTGAGGGATCAATTAACACCTTGAAAATTTCATTTCAGAGCTCTCTTAATAGGTACCTGACTAATGCATGCTTAAATGCTAATGAGGCTGATAACAGAATCCTAATAGAGCTGTTTGGGTTTGGTCTTTGAAAAGAGAAGTATCATTTGCCTGACTGCATGGAGCATTAGACAGAGTACGAGAAAAGTCTAATTTTAACAGAGAAGTGCGATTGCAGAAGCAGGCTAAGTATTTCAGGCATGCTTAATGCTGGAAAGTCTTAAATGTACTCTTCATCTTCTCAGACATCAGTGATACACTATAACATGAGGACACACTCACACACAGATACACTCTCACAGACACATACACACTCTCACACACACATACACACTCACACACACATACACTCTCACAGACACATACACACTGTCCTCACACACACATCCATACTCTCACACACACATCCATACTCTCACACACACATATTCTCACACACACATACACTCTCACAGACACATACACACTGTCACACACACACTCTCACACTCTCACACACACATATTCTCACACACACACACATACACACTTTCACACTCACACATCTTCACACACACACACACACACACACAAGAATTTTAGTGCACATTTGAGGCATGAGCATATTGTACTCAAAAAGGGGTCAAGTTAGCTAACCTTTACAAAGGGCTTAAAGAGACATTCAGTTAGGTTTTCAGAACTACAGAGGTGTCCCAGCAGGTGGAGTTTGAGAGGAAGATACACACAGCAAGCTGCAATTGCCTTCTGAGGTGAATGATGTGTCTAGTTACCACCACCTATAGCCACCTCTTTCTGAACCAGGTGTCATAACCTCAATTGCTTCTTCCTATGAAATGTGCCCACTACACAGAAAGGTGGCATCACATAAGAGAAGGGGGGTGGGGTCTTTTCTATGTTCTCCATTTACTTTACCAGCATAGACAGATACACTATTCTTCTTAGAAAAGGACAGCTTGCAGAGTGCTTCCTATGTCTGCAGAACTTCCTATGTCTACAGGATCTACTGTGTGTACTTTCTGTGGATAACCAATTTTTAAAATGCAATGAAATATCTTTGGGATGGGAAACCATTCCCCATGGCATATGAATGAATATAGTGTGTGCATGAGCGTGGAAATAGTCTCACCAACTATGTAGCCCCAATTGTCCTCAAATGCAAAACTTTCCTGGCTGAACCTCCCAAGCGTTTGGATCACAGGTATATGCCACTATACCTGGTCTTGAGTAAATTTTAACACTGAGGCAGTATACTTAAATGTCCCTCAAAGACTTGATCCCTAAACTAGCATTGATGAGAGCTATTAAAACCTATAAGAGGCAAGGTTTAATGGAATAATTTGGGGTCATTGGAGACATACCTCCAAAGAGATTATAGAATTCTGACCTCTTCCCTGAGTTATCCTGTTTTTGCTTCTAAACCATAAGGGCTTGTTTTTTATTGCTTGGCTCAGCCACATGCCAACACTGTGACGCACAAAAGCAATAGGTTCTATTGGCTGAAACCTATTGGAAAAAAAATCCCACGTAAACCTTTCTTCTTTACAAGTTGATTTCCTCAAGGTGCCATAACAGTAGAAAACTACTAAATATACATATCTACACAAAAGCTCGTCGGAACACATGGGTGTGATAAAGGAAACACATCTATGTGAGCATGCCCTCATGGAATGACCTCCTCATCCTGCTCCTGATGTTATTTCCAGCCTCCCCAAAGCAAACACTAATTGAACACTAAAAATTAGCCCTTGCTTGTCTTGACTATGTCATTCATTTTCATGCCATTCCATGTGGTGGCACTTTGTTTTCTCTGCTGTATACTACTCCACAATATAAACAATGTTCCATGATGTATTTGATCTCTGATGGGTGTTTGGATTGTCCCTTGTTAGAGTGACTATGATCATGCTAAATTCAGTATTGTGTGTGGTTGGGTTTGGTACACCAAGACTGCTTTTATATCTTGGCTATTGTTGTGGTAAATATGGGAATCCATTGCTAAAAAAACAAACATCAAATACAAGGAGTAGGCAACAGAACACTGAGAGCAGAAAGAGGCATAAGTGGGTCAAAGTGTACAAATTCACAATTAAGATGAAAAAATCTAAAGCTGTAAGTACAGCTTGAGTGCCATAGTTAATAGCATAGATTTATTAAAATACACAGAGACTAGATTTCATTGACTTTATCATAAAAATAGTTATGAAAGATCTATTTGTCTGACTGTATGCATGTTCAACAAACATTCTATACAACTAAAATATATTCAGTAAAAGTGAGCTGTATATTAACCCAAAGCCTACTCCATGTAGATTTTGTTGTTATCCTTTCCCATGACTTGTTTTTTTAGATGACATGATTTTCCTTGTAGATGTTAGAAGGAAAGGAAATCAGAAGAGTGGAGAATTTTACCAGGCTCAAACAAATGCTGTCTGCCAGGTTGCCTCAGTGACACCAGCAAATGATGGCTCAGCATTTTCTGGAACCCCCAGCACAGCCCCTCCCCTCTCCGCCATTATCTGATTACTTGCTTCTGTTGACCTTATCTTGCTCCACAGGGTCTGGCTTCTTCTCCCATCTCTCTGTATCTTCCGTATCTGGGAAGCACCTACAGTTTGTTAAATCTCTGTCTTGGTGGCCCACATTGTTCAAGCCTGAAAGCACTAATGGAAGCCTATAAGTTGGAGCAGAGTTAAGCCATGCCATCTCAGCTGCTCAAAGGGGCCAGTGTTGGTCTTTGGCCACTTGTGAGCTCTGATTAAGATAAAGAAGAATTCAGCTCCCTAAGAATCCAGACAAGAGCATCTGTGTCTGTGGCTTTGAGTGTTAGGTGATGAGAAGGAGAAAATTGTGCATGTAGCTGCTGAGGCACAAAAATAGACGTAGAGTAGATGGTTTCCTTGATTTTTAATTTGTGGTATTCGGGACCAAACCAAGAGCCATCACCATGCTAGGCAAGTATTCTACCATGGTCCTACACACCAGCCCCAAGCTATGTATATTTCTTAATAAACTTCATTTGTAACTATATTTTCCATCCTGGTTTATTAGAAATACAAGCAGCATAATTGCTTAGAAGCCACTTGTTCTAATTTCTGAGATACTTTGCAGAGTCGTTCCCCATCAGTGTCTGAGGACATCAGTCTTTCTGTGTTTAAGGAAGCTTCTTTTAACATCATAGAAGAAGTCTTCTGTGCCTTCCCACACTCCAACGAGTGGAGAAAATCTCCTAGGTATTTCTCAGGCCTCTGAGAAATTCCAAGGTCATCCGAGTTCTCCAATGGAACAAAAGTACTATGGGCAGTGTAATAAGGAGAATTTAAGTATAGGAGGCTGCAAGTGCACAGAGCTGTTCATACAAAGGAAGCTACAATACTATCAGATGCCAGGACCAGAGCTACCAGCTCCTTAATCGTCTCTCCTTTATCCACTGACCTTCTTACAGAAGATTTCCCTAGAAATCCTCTCCTCAAAACTGACTAGAAGACTCAAGTCAGAAGTCACCATTCTTGCCTTCCGGTGACTTGATTTCTTGCTGCATGGAACAGAACAAAGTGCTGCAAGCAGTGGGTGCAGAGGAGCCAAAAGACCATCTCCTGTCCCTTAGACACATGCAGTGCTTCAGACCCATGTGTCATTGCTCACCTTGTGAAGAGGCTGAAACAAGATGCTGAGCAAGAGGCTTTGCTGAGAAAGGCAAGGGAATGTTAAAACTGGCCTCCTGGCATGTTGCTGGGAGCAGATGTGGTGGTGGCTCACACAGGTGGGCATGGGCTGTTCTCAGACTCCAGGCTCCAGGTCTTTCCAGTGCGAGTAGGTCATCTGGACTAGAGGGTGTGGTTCTCCTGCTTCTGAAATGCTTTTTAGTTCCACAAATCTGAAGAACGTGGATCATCATTTCTTATATTTTTGTCACTGATTAAGTTAGCCATGACATTTTACACAGTGGCTGGGCTAGAGAAGACTTCCATGGCTCTTAATGATGCCAAAATGATAGTAATAGAAGAAAATTGGTTTTGGCTAATTATTGTGGAAGACAGGGGTCAGGTCAGGTTAACGATGGAATCAGTAGGAGATCATGTTTTATGCTTGGCTTCTGGAAAACACACAGGAAAATGTTTTGCCTCAGGAGTGTCTATTCTGGTTAGGAAGGGCAGACAATGCACACAGCCTTGTCATACGAGAAGAAAGCTTACTGAAGCAAGAGAAACAAGAGTCCTGGGGAGGCCAGGGTTGAGATACTTGAAAAGATGACTGAGAAAGGGTTGGAAGACAGAGAGCTTCTGAAAGACGGTCAGAGAGATCAAGTGCAGAGTCTATGGGATGGAGCCCGGTGCATACACCCCCATGCATACCAGGTGATGTTTGTTTTCTACTTAGTCATAGAACTGAGTACATGGTGAGTGTTGCCACCTATCTTCAGCAAGGGTGGCTGGGGAAACAAATGTGAGAAAAGCCACACAGCAAGGCAAAGCCTTCAGATGGAAGAAGCCAGTCCACCATACTGGAAGCCAACAGAGAGAAGAGGGTCAATACTCTGGCTCCTTCCTGCTCCCTCTGCTTGGTAGCCAGGACTTCCAGATATGTAGCCTGTCTTCAGCCAGAGTGCACAGGGCAGACAAAACATTCCAGGCCAGCAAGTGAAGGATGCCACACACCTTAACTGTTTATGTGCATTAAGTATCAGGGTAATTGAGGCCTCATAAAAAGAATTAGGCAAGATTCCTTCTATTTCTATTTCATGGAATAATATGAGAAGTGTTGACATTAATTCTTTTTGAGAGTCTGGTAAAATTCTGTGCTGAATCCATCAGGCCCTGGCCTTTTTATGTTGTTGTTTGTTTAGGGGAGATTTAATTACTGCTTCTATTTCACTAGGGTTTATAGGTCAGTTTAAATTGCTTATCTGATCTTGATTCAACCTTGGTAGGTGGTATATATGAAGAAAATTATCCATTTCTTTTACATTTTCTAATTTGGTGGAGTACAGGGTTTTAAAAATATATCATTATAGCTGTTGGCCCTTCCTTTTTACATCAAGAGGGCACCAACAAATTGAAAAGAGCTTTCCCCACAACGAGGAGCACAGTAGGCTCACAAGTAGCTCTGCACTCTGTCCTTCATTTATCTTTTATGAATACAGACGCAACAATTCTCAATAAAAATACTTGCAAACTGAATACAAGAGCACACCAAAAAAGATTATCCACCATGATCAAGTAGGCTTCATCACAAAGATGCAGGGATGCTTGAGCATATGTAAATCTATAAATGTACTCCACCACACAAAGAAGCTGAAAGATAAAACCCACATGATCATCTCATAAGATGCAGAAAGGGCCTTTGACAAAATTCAACACCCCTTCGTCATAAAAGCCCTGGAGAGACTAAGAATGCAAGGGCCAGAGCTCAACACAATAAAAGCAATTTACAGCAAGCCTATAGTCAATATCAAAATACTCACTGCACATAAAATAAAATAAATAAATATTTAAAATAAATAAAATATTTATTTAAAATATAAATAAATATTTATTACATGTGACGTATTTCTTGTCACTACCCCAAATATCACAGCACAACTGTTTACATGGCATTCTTCTATGCTTTACATGTGGTCTGTCTTCTAAGGCTCACATGTTGGTAACTTGGTGCTGACTATTGGGAGGACCCTTGTGGTCCCTTTGGACACTTCCCTTGCAAGTTATTATGAGAGGAAATGAATTGCTATTAAAGTGGGGGAAATGTTCACCTAGCTAATCCCAACTTTCTGGCCTTCCTTGTGATCATGTGATCTTGCTTTCACATGACCACTTACCAATCGTATCCCCTGTTATAAAAAACAGTTAAGGAAACCCCTCCCTGAAACCACTGCCGTGCCTTATGCATGTTTAGACTGTGAGCTCGACAGAACTCTTTTTTAAGAAGCCATTAATCCTTGAGTATTTTATTATAACAAAATAAAATAATATGCGCTGGATTAGTAAGAGTTCTCTAAAGGAACAGAGTTAGCAGAATAACATAATATATTATGTTATTATACTATATATTGTAAGTATGTATGTATGTATAGGGAGAATATAGAGAGAGAGAAAGAGAGAATATGGTGAGAGTTTTATATGTGTATCTGTGAGGTGTACTAACTACAGTACCTTGGCCAGGTACTTAGATGAAAACCAAATATATATTATAAGAGAGATTTATTAGACTGGATTACAGGATGGTACAGGTAGTCTAACAATTGTTGTCTCATGACAGAAACGCTAAGAATTCAGTATTTGTTCAATCCGTAAGACTGGATGTGAGCAAGGCTGTAGAGTAAGGGGGACTAGAGGGCAGGGAAGTATCTCCCTGAAAAGGAGAAACAGAATAGTTAGGAATGAGTGCAGGAGTGGAATAAGAGGATCAAATTAGGAGGTGGAGGGGAGAGAGGATAAGGGAGGGAATACAGATAGGGACAGCTAAAACCAAGGGCTGTTTGAGGGGTCATATAGAAATCTGTATAGTAGAAGCTTCCTAAAATGTATACATCTCTGAAGGTGATTGAAAAGAATTTGCCAAATAATGAAGAAGGAGATCTCTCATCGCCAAATGAAGCTTCCAGTACCAGAAATGGGTTACATCTAATCACGTTGTTTTCCAAAGGAGCTCCATGGAAATCCCCAAACAAGCCAGGCTATTGCTGTCAAGGATATTGCTTACTCTCCACAAGGTAATAAGGTCCTATTGCTGAAGACAATTCCTGAATAACTCACTGACCACAGAAAAGTCATGCCTACCTGTAGCCTTCACCCCTACTGACTAGTGTTCATGGTACTGGAAGGGACTCTGCATGCCAACAAAGGAAAAGGTAAACAGCAACTCAGCTACAAACCCTATGATCTACAGTAGTGACCTAACTGCAAGATATACTGGTGGCACAAAGGCTGGGGAAGCAACCAACCACTATCTGATTGGAACTAAGGCCCATTTCATGAGATGAAACCCATGTCTAAGTCAAGTAATTGAGACTAGATAAGGCAAGGATTTAGGGGGAAACCAAGTACTACCATTCTTCAAAAAGAACATAGCATTTGACCATGTCCCCTGGAGGGGGAGACCTGGTGGCACTCAGAGGAAGGACAGCAGGTTGCCAAGAAGAGACTTGATACCCTATGAGAATATACAGGGGGAGGTAATCCCCCTCAGGAACAGTCATAGGGGAGGGGAATAATGGGAAAATGCGGTGGGGGAGGGAGGAATGGGAGGATACAAGGGATGGGATAAACATTGAGATGTAACAAGAATAAATTAATAAAAAGAAAAGAAAAGAAAAAAAAGAACATAGCAATAAAAGGACTCCTAGTGACATTCTGCTATACTCACAGATTGTTATCTTGCTCAGCCATCACCAAAGAAGTTTCCTCCTGTAGCAGATGGGAACAAATATAGAGACAGACAACTGGACAATGTGCAGAGAGTGACAGTCCTTGGAGGACTCAATGCTAAATGGGATGTCTCCATGAAATCCTCCCCTCAGGATTCAGGAAACTTTTCAGAAAGATTTTAAGACCCAGTAGGGATGGAGAACATCAAAGAAACAAGGCCTTCTAGAAAAAGCACAATTGATGGACACATGACCTCACAGAGATTATGGCAGCAAACACAGGGCATGCATGCATGCACAGGCCTAAGCCAGATGAGTCCCAGTGTTGAGACTAGAAGTGGACACAAGCTCCTCCCTGTCTTCAACTCAGACACTATCTCCAATTAGTAACTGCTCATAGAGGAAAAATCGGTCTCTCCAACAGAACCTCACTTGGTACACAAACCACTTTTAAGACCAGACCCCATGCCTGACAGTAGATGTTCACCACAAAACAAACTCAATGGTAGTTTTGAAGGCTTTTTGTTTTGCTTTCGGTTTTGTTTTGTTTTGTGTATGTTTGGTTTTTTTCTGTTTCATAATGCTTAGTCAGAGCAATTTCTAACCTTAAATACATTTTGCTTATATATTATGATTTCTAATTTTGTTTATATGCGTTTTCTATGTGTGTGTGTGTGTGTGTGTGTGTGTGTGAATCTGTGTGTCTCAGCATCTGTATTTATTTCTTGTGCTTTTTATTTGGCTCTTATTTGTGTTTATTTTATTATATTATTATCATTACTATTATTATCATTGCTATTATTATTATTATTATTGTTTTAGATACCTACTTATTCCTAACAAGAGAGAAAAAGGGAGTGGATTTGAGTGGGCTGGGAAGTAGGGATGGTCTGGGAGGAGTTAAAAAAAAGGAAACTATAAGCAGAATATATTGTATGAAAGAAAATCTATTTTGAATAAGGGGGAGGGGCCAAAGCAGATTTTAATCCTGATATACTGACCATTCACCCATGCCACAGGACAGGGAGGACTCACCATTCCCAAGCTGTGCATAAGGCCATTTCTAGTTAAAATTAACATTAGCACTCATCAAATTGATATAGTTATTTATAAAATCTTTTTTATGAATAAAAAGTAAATACACACGTGAGTGTGTGCACATGCATATATACATATAATGCAAAATGACAGAAAAGGAAAGTTATTAGGTGCCAGAGCAGGATAATCTAAGGAATCAGAATTATTTCAAGAAGGTTGTTGTTTGATTGTTTCCAAATGATCAGAGATTGCCTTTCTAAGACACAGTTCTATCAGGCATGGGGTTGAAGCAAACAATATGCAAAGGCACTAACTGTGTTGCCTGGAAAATGACTGTGGGCTAGGCCATGCTCTAAGTGGAAAGATAAGTGACGAGGAATGTCCTCTGGGGCCTTTGTCTGCCACCTCCATAATCCCTACCCTCACCCCTGTCCATATAGACCTTCACTAGGATGAACCCACTGAGTCACATCCTCTCCCTGTCCTGCTTCCTTCCTGTTTCTTCTATGCTAAGGTACTAGTGACCAGTAATAAGCTTTCAGATGAAGGCAAAGAATAACCTCAGGGCATTCATACACCAGGTACTTTGTCCTTTGAAAGCCCCCTTTCTGGTGGGGATTGTAAAATTGCCTGCATGGTCTCTTTGCCCTAAGAATAAGCCAAGCTCTAAGGAGGTACACACCAGCTCATCCCTTCCCAAAGTGGTTTAGGGCCATCCTGGACAAGACAAAGCCAGGGCGTAACGGTCAATCTTCCTTGATTGGCTTGAGACTCACCTAGGAGACTGCTTGGTACACCTCTGAGTGTGTCTGTGAAAGTGTTTCCAGAAAGGACTAACTTGATGAGAGCACTATTTTGTGGACCAGGGACCTGAGTGGAGAAGGGGAGAACTGGGAAGGATTATTGGAGCACCAGCACCCCATTCTCTGTTTCCTGCCACTCGGAAGGAAGCTGTTGTGCTCTACAAAATTTTTCTTAGAAGGATGAGATGAATCTTTGAAACTGTGAGCCCAGATCATTCTTCCCTCCCCTAATCTGCTTGGTCAGCTATTCTATCACACAATGGAAGAAAAAAAAATAATAAAATCTAACCAAACTAATTTCATCCCATGTCCATAGGAAACTTGGGATCCAAATTTTAACTATAGTTTTAAATTTTAATTTTAGACTTAACTACCTATTTACATTGGGTTCTTTAGATACTGAGTGAGAACAGGAGTTGAAATGCCTCCAAGAGGCAGCTGCCAGAATGACAAAGCTACACTATTGTGTTTTTCACATGCTCGTGGGTTCTATATTCACAGAATAACCAACACCCCTAAGAGAATGAACAGTAGGGTGAGCAATACACTTTTGTTGTCCAGGCTCCTGAATAAGACACACCCTACCCCAATACAGACCCATCTAGTGTGCAGTCTGTCCCAGGGAGGTATACTGTCTAACAAATCAGGCCATCACTACTTGTGCATAGGGGCCAAGGAACAAGGAGGTGGCTTGGTAGCAATAATTCTTTTTTTTCATTTCTTTTTGTTTGGTTTTGTTTTTCACTCAATAACTATAGAAGGCCACAACTACAAAAGAAATAAGGGCACAGATGCAAATAGGACATTGTCAAGGATTTCTCACTACAACGATGATGTGGCATCATCAACAGAGGAGGCAGGACACAAGGAGGGGACTACTCTCCATGGAACAGAGGCAGTGCTATGGCCTAGAGAGAGCCGACCTTGGTCTGTGGCATGCTGGTCTCTAGTCACTGCTCTTCCCAGAGCATCTCTGCGGTGCAGGAGAGCCTTTAAGAGTTAATGTACTGTTAGGAACATCCGGTGGCCATTGGGAGACCTGGTGGGTACAGATTCTTTACTAGGTAACAAATGACCTTAGACAAATCCCTTAACCTCCCTTTAATAAGATGGTATGAATAGACTAAAGGAACTATGAAAATCATTGATAATCAATTTCCAACCTTAAACCACCAATCATTGTATAATCTGTAACTTTCTATAGTGTGAAACTCTCCTAGCTGTAAGATTCAAGCTCATAACACATTTGATCATTTACTTGTTCAGTGACTATGAATGAGTACACTAGCAGAGAAGACTTAAAAACGCCTCTTGAATATGCCTTGAGATTTGTGCACACCTCTGCCTCCCCTGCTGCATTTTTACATTCAGTACCCAGAGCAGGTGACATTATCCCAATGAAAAACCAGAGGGGAAAATCTGTATGGGAATTAATCATTTGACCATCATCATCTACCCCTATTCTGAGCAACGGTCATGCCAGACCTGATATACCAAGGCTCCCTCCCCTCAGGCTCTCAGAAATATTGTTTGGCCTTCCAAGGCTGTTGCTTCATTATTTCTGACAAGGACAGTGGTGAAGAAAATTGTTATCAAATTCTGGGTTTGGGCAAGGATGAAGCAGGAAGAGCAGATTTAACTGTCGGCCGTGAACAGCTGGACAAAAATCTGTCAAACGGTTGTTTTGAAATGTTGGGTAGCTGCGTTTGCAGAGCTTGAGTCCTGAGAGGATGGAAAGCACATCAGGAGCCTTGTCACTGCCCTTCTGTCTGAAGGGAACTGTTCTCAGGATCAGACAAGGGAGAGGAAACATAGGCAGAGCCGTGGGGTGTGAGATGAGAAAGTACAAAGGAGCAGTCGAGCCATGGATTCATCTAGAACCAGAGACAGAGAGCTCCGAGAGTCAGTGTGAGGACCCTCAAGGCTTGGTGAATTGTCTGTACATCCAGACTTAGAATGAGTTACCTCAGACCTGGTTGAGAATGGCCGCAGGATGAGAAGGAATGAAGGACTGAGGGGGGCAACTTGGATGAAACCAAAAGCACCGTGTCAAATCAGAGAATACACAAGGACTGATGGCATGAGTCCATTTATATGAATCTTAGAAACGAAACAAATCTAGGGACAGAAGGTTATCCCTACTGCCAACGAGCCAGCATGAGGCAGAGGGTGAATGATGTAGGACGCTGATCTTGGTGGTAAGTGTGCCCAAATTCCCTCGTTTCCACAATTGGTAACTCACTGAATACAAGTTTTCTTTCCTGCTGTTGCCAATAGCAACAGTGGTACTGTCAAAGTCATGAACAAAGGAGAGAAGTTGGACTACATATTGTATAAAACAAATACTGTGGTGATTGAGGCTGAGACCTTAGTCGAGGGGTGGGAGGAGTAGATTTAAAGGGTTACAGAGATAACTCAACAAAGCTGTGCATGGTGTCATATCCCAGCATGTGAAAGAATTAGGCAAAAAGGATTCACCAGTTTTATGATGGTCTGGGTTACATAGCAAGATCTTGTGTAAGCAACTAACAGAAGAACTGCAGTTGGATTTAGAAAACTCATAACCACCCTCTCTTTGTAGTTGAGTATAGCTTTCTGGGTCCTACAGTCTGGGGAAACTGAGGCAGAATTTGCTTTCTTAATTTAGAACACCAACCCAATGGGCAATGTTCTCTCACGGATGATCTTATGTCCCAGAGCCAGCAGCTAGCAGGGGGGAAAAAACCTGTGGTCACCTCCCACCGCTCCCGAACCCAGCCCTGTGATAAGCACAGGGCTTATCCCTGGCTATTCAAGTTCCAGATTCTGACTCATGGGTTGGACTTGACACCGGCCACATACACTAGATTCTTCCTTATTCTAAATCTTAGCCTGAAGTAAATCAAAGTAGAAACAGCATACATTCTGAAGAGTTCGGGCATGTGTTTTCTTTCTTTCCCTCCCCATCCCATTAGTTTAAGCCCCTTGTGAGAATACACATGCACAAAACCCCCTGCCTCCCTGCTCTCCCCTCACCTTCCTGAAATCACAGGACTTTGTTCTTATTGTCTGAACCCCAGGCTCCAACTAGAGAATTCAGGCACACACTGGGGTGATGTTAGGTTCCTCCATTATTTTTCCAGGGGAAAACCTATTTCCACTTCTTTTGTGTAATGCCGTTTACCTTTTGAGAAAATATCACTGTCTGGCTTACTGCAGGTGGCCAAGGCTTGCCCCTACTTCCCACGACATGTGAGGGACACAGCTGCTCCCTGCAGTGGCTGGATGGCCGGCAGTGTGACACCGCAAAGGAACATGACTAGACAGTGTGAACAGGAGAGATTCCCCAGTTCAGGGGCACAGTTCAAAGCCTTGTGATTCCAGCGAGCTGGGAGCACCACTGTTCAATTCTCAAGCCAGGCTTTTGGTCAGGTCAATCCGAATTATTACAAGCGTTAGAAAAGGTTGTCCTACAGAGTCCCAAGACAAGGGAATAACTCCTAATACAGCAACCAGCTCTACTGGGGCACATGGTTGAGGACAGGCTCTCGGTATCCCCCACAGTGTGTATAAAAGGGACCAGCCATATTCTGGGCTAGTGAATTTACTTTATGTTCTCTGTCTCCAGATGACATGAAACAACCATCAAGGCCAGATGTGATTAGGATATGGACTCTGTCAAGGCTGCCGTAAGCCCAGGGGCTGTAGACCAAAAAGGATAGAAAGCCAATTTAATAGAACTTTAGGAATTAAGTATACAGAGGCTGGGGGAATGGCTCAGTTGGTAGGAGTGCTTCCACTGCAAATATACAGACCTGAGATCTAATCCCCAGCTCCTACTTAAAAACCTGGGAATGGCTGCATGTGTCTGTAGTCCCAGCATAACGGGGGTGGAGACAGGCAGGACAGGCATATCCCAAGAGCTTTCGGGTCAGCCCAGCCAGATGGCAATCTAAGAGGGTCTGTCTCAGGATGACTAGGCAGAGAACAATGTAGAAAAAAAAAGAAAAGATACCTGACATCTTACTCTGGCCTTTGTGTCTGTGTGTGCCCTGGCACATGCATTAATTTGTACACTCATGTGTGTAATGGTTGCACGCACACACACACACACACAAACACACACACACACACACACACGTGGAGCTTTTACTTTCCTCTCCTAATTGAAACACAAATGTGATTGGATCCATGTGGAAACGCATCAAGGTGGCTAGGTGTGGTGGTGGCTTGCTAAACCCTAGCAGGACAGTGGGAAGCTCGAGCTGATGGGAGGAATAGAGCCAAAGAGTCCCAAGAACAGCAAAGGGAGGGGGATAAAGCACCCTCAGAGCACCCAGCTTCACTGTGGACAGCAGTGGCTCCACCTGTTTCCTTTTATCTGCTGAGCTCGGCCTCCCTGAGCCAGCCCACAATGACAACCACAAATTCTTAAAGACAGAAGGGTGGCCTCTGTATGAGCCAGGGATCTCCAGAGAAATGAGTGCATGCATATTTAGAAAGAGATGTGTTGGAAGGACTAGGGAATTGGCTTGTGGGCTCCTGCTTCCTACAATGGAACAGTAGCAGGGGGTGATGACACTGCTCCCTGCAGGCCCCTCCCTCATCCCACCCGGAAACCCTTGTGTATAGGTTCTTCCCTGAGAGCACACAGGAAAAAAATTAAACCATAAGCTAAGAACGTTGAGCTTAGCTTTGTCAACGCGGTAGAGCGGAGGAACGTTCAGGGTTCTAGCAAGATGGGGAAAAAGTTCCAAGGGCCCTCCACCTGACCACCAGGCCAGTGTCAGGTGGTTCTGTAGCAATGGTGGCTGCTTGGGAGAGAGTCACCACGACTGGGACAACAGCAAGCAGAAATAACTCTTCACCAGGTATGATCCATGTTGTTTCATGGGGAATGAAGTATACTAGGTTGCTTTGAGATCTTGTTACAGAATCCAGCTGGAAACAGCAGAGAGGGACTCCTAGGCTTGTGGACCTTACTGACTCACATCAGATCTTCTCTTTGGGCTATGGGTGTAGTGCAGGCTATGGGAGAAAGCCACCTCCTTAGCCTCAACTCTCCCGCATTCATCTCACAGGAGTCACCAGAACTTCCACTGTGGATGCGCCATGTATGCAACTACAAAGCTGCGAAGGGGTGCTGGGTGTAGAAACGGGACCCTCTTGGCCTTTGCTCCATGTCATGGGATTGAGATTGTCCTGCATCCTCTGAATTCCCCCAAACTGTTTTTTAACCCTCATCAAGACTGAATCTCTAGCTATTCGCTTCTCTGCTTCTTATTTATTCAGGGACCAAGGAAAAACTACAAAGGGGAAAGAGACCGAGACAGAGAGACTGTTCTCTTGATGAATGAGATGAGTCTCTGCTTCTTGACCACATGATAGGCATGAGCTCACACCTCCCAAGAGTCAGGAGAGGCTGGCTCCTGACTGGAGGAGCTGCTGCTATTGCTGTTGTTGCTGGCTTTTCTTCATAGCATGAGGAAGAAGCAGTGAGGAAGCTGAGGCAGCCCCACCAATCAGGCTCAGGGCTGTCCATGAAACAAGCAGGCCTTGGTAAGAACATTTGGAGAGGACCTCAGTCTACCTACCATGTCTTCAGCCATGTGACAGCCTCATGAGTTTAAGTAATGACACAGGAACCCAGTGTGTGGCACGGAGTCCTAACAAACCTGCTCTTCATTGTCCCATCTTCCCACGTGCCACGCTAGAAGTGACATAAACTATAAGGACCGTCATTGCCTCTGCATCATGAGACACAGGATGCAGGCCTGAGGCCAGATAGAAGGAAGAGATTGACAGACATATCAGGCTCTGTGCCCCCAGTATCTCTCTACTCCACAGTCTTCTTTCCTTGTGTTTGTCGAAAACCCTTCATATATATATATATATATATATATATATATATATATATATATATATATACACACACACACATACACATATATAGGCTCAAGTCCCAGAATGCAGAAAATGCAATGTCTTACCCACAACAGGCTTTTGAAAAAGCAATGCCTTACACAAAACTCTCTATCTGTTTGCCTGCAATTCCTATTGATAGGGTTGAGTCCTGAACCCATGGCCTAGTCCAAAGAGAAGCTAGACAAGAGAAAATCTCATTTCGTTCTGGGGAGCTGATGGATGGTTTTGAGAAAACAGATAGGTAACTGGGTTCTAGGCTGCTCACTGATACTAGTCTCTGGCAGATGTATATATAGCTAAAGTAACTCACCAGTCTCTAGCTGATAGCTGACCGGCAGGTTGATCATCAGCACCAGGCTCAGTCTCCTGCCTGGGCACAGGCTTTTGCCTCCCTACATTTCTTTTTCTTTTCTTTTCTTTTCTTTTTTTTTTTTTTTTTTTTTTTTTTGGTGTGTGTGTGTGTGTGTGTGTGTGTGTGTATGTGTGTGTGTGTTTCTCTCTTTTCTTTATTGAAAAAAATCATTCATATTACATCTCATTTGTTATCCCATCCCATGCATCTTCCCATTCCTTCCTCCCTCCAGCTTTCACCCCATTCCCCTTCCTCCCTACATGTCTTTACTTGCAAACTCCTACATAATCTACAAGCCTCATTCACCCCTCTTTGAACTTCCTCAACTCCCCCACAGAGATATTTGCTTAATTAGATCCAAATCTGCACAACACGTTGTGCTAGCTTCCTTGTCTGTTACTAGAATACGAACTCCTTAATTTCGGGGACAATGTCTCTGCTTTTGTGCACTGCCACCTTCGCCCACACTGAGCCCCGGCTATTCAACTAGCCAGCTGCACTGAATTAATCCTGATGTATGGATCCACAAGCAAATGATTGAATTACAATACAGCCTGTGCTATGCTTCTCCCACTTAAGACCATTTGGGTGCTTGAGGACAGAAACAGAAGGTCTGGAGCCCTCTCGGTCAGCAAGACAAGGAGCGTCCATGGCTTTGAAAGCTGCTCCTGTGCATGCAGCTGTTCTCAAAGCGTTACACATCCAGATATTCTGCCGGCACACCCAGAAACCACGGTTGTAGAAATCTAATAGGAGAGTACTATGTGAGGCTTTAAGTATTTGTCCAAATCCGTGAACTCTACACCCATGAGGTGAGCCCCAAAGTGAACACTCATTGTGAACCTCCTAAAATGGCACTAGGAAATAAAGGCTCCTAAAACAAATAAGCTTGTAAATAAACTATTCTTGGTCACACAGTGTATGTCTGTCTCCTATCCTTATTCTACAAGACTTCCACATATGTGGAAGCTGAAAACTACAGATTTGTTGTCTCACAGTTTAGTAAGCCAAGAGTCAACATAGATCTTGGGGTGCACTGCGTCTTACACCATTTCCAAACCTACCACTTGCCATTGCTGCTTCTAAAGGCCACCCACATTTTTTCATTCTTAGTCTATCTTCAAACCAACCCATTCATAGTCAGGTCCTTCTCATGTCACATCAGGGACCTTTCTACTGTCCCATGGGACCCTCTAACTATAGGTTGGAGCATTTATCTTATTTTGAAGGCTTAACAGGACTAGACAGGATCGCTGAAATAGTCCATCGTCACCTCTGCACCCTTAACCTTCATCGGAGCCTCTTTCTTACTTAATGTATATGATCACAGGTTCGAGGGCTTGTATTCAGGACACTGCACCTCAGTCATTACTGGAGGCCATTGCTCTCCCACCATGTGTGCAGATGATTCTCCTGAGGAACTCCGTATGGGCGGTGTCAGCCCACACCTGCAGAAATGGAGTGGCAGGGGGTAGGGGGAGGTCTTGGGAAGCACCGAGATCTGCATACATCACAAACACCTGGTGGTTTCTCAGAGATTGAGAAACACTAACGTAGTTCATTTGAGGAGTCCTGCTGTCCAGTTTTTCCTGGTGCTCACAGGCTTTCTGGACAGGTGGGAGGAGTCTAGGCCCACTGTAAGATAGACCCCTACTGTTTAGATTGTGGGGAACAAAGCAGGGATAGGGCTCAACCCTTCAGGGATGAAGAACATGTCCCTGACGTCTGCTCTGTCATCAGTGCCGCCACCACCACCACCACCACCACCACCACCAAAAACCCATGACAGCATCTGTATCTTTCATCAGGGACTAGAGAAGAAGCAACATCACAGAGGAAGGACCAGGCTGCCCTGGAGGCTGCTCTGCAGCTGGGAGGAGGGGCACACTGATCTGCAATCGTCATCCTGGGAGGCACATCAATGTTCCTCCACATTGTCCACCCCACTGAGCCACAGCCCTGAGCTAATGCTTCGGAGACGTATCTGCACACGGGGCTTGGTCGACTGCTCCAAAACTGTTGCATCAGGTGCGACTAGGCGGGTAGTGCACTGGCTCAGCACTACGTTGTGAGCTGCGGAGGGGTGTGAGACCCCAGAATCTAAATGCTTAGATCACTGCCTGACCCTCCCTGGTGTGTATCGGCACTGCAAACAAGATTCTCTGATTCCTTCACCTGGGCTGACATTTCCACGTCTGGAAACGAACTTCGATAGAACAAAGTTGCTCCCCTCCCCACCAAGGCTTGTTTATCTTGCTTACATCAGAATGGGTGACTTGAGGAAGTCACAGTCAGCTCTGCAAAGCAGCCTGTAGAAAGCGAACAGCCCTAGGCAGGGGGGGCAGGAGTGAGCTGTGCCATGGGGCTCACCGACTGGAGTACCAATGGCCTTATTCCCCTGCATCACCACAACCAGCTCCTTGCTCTCATGCTCTCAATAATCTGCATCCTTAGAGTGATGGGAACTTCCCAGGTCAAGGGTGGAGCTGGCATAAAGCCCTCATGCTGGCTGGCATGGGTTTCCAGTTGTGGATGAGATTCCTAAAAACAAATGTTACCAGGCCTCAGTAGAAATCCACGATTCCATTGACCAGCCTTCTCTTCCTTGTCTCTCTGGCTATACCCCTGAGGACTTAAAGAATGACTCTTTGAATCACTGGCAACTGGCAGCATCCTAAGGGACACTCACACTGTCACCCCACAGAGACACTAGCTACAGAGATGCATAGCACACAGACACAGCAAACGGCATTCCAGATCCTTCTGGTTCTCTTTGCTTCTTGGCCATCTTTATAGAGACCATTTCAGCAATTCATGGATGAAAGGGAAGTTATAGAACATCATGCCACTGAGATTTGGGGCGGGGAGGGGCAGGGGTCCTCTGTTCCATATCTGAACAACACATTCCTTCAACATAAAAGAAGCTTTGGAAGAAAAAAAAAGAGACAGTCTTGTCCAACCATCAACTCCCTGTGACTAGCTCTATGAACAGCAGATGTCAGTCAGCAGCTTCTGCATTAATGAATGAGTGAATGAATGAGTGGGTGAGTGACTGTCAGGCACCCTTACATGACAGGCTTTTCCCTATGCCAATCTCTTTGGCAACAGCTCTGTTCCTCCAGAAGGCATTGCGGACTCCCCCCTTGGTTAGACTAGGTGACCTCCTTAGGTGTGCAGCGAGGCTGAGCTGCTGCCCTGGGCTCCACCCTGGTACCCTCTGGCTCCTGTGTAGAACATGGAAGAGGACTGAGAAGCCTTCCTTCCAGTTGTGCTGTGCTTCAGCTCTATTTCTGCCCTGGCCAGCATCCCAGGATGAGTGTGTCCCATGTGGCAAGGGATGTGACATGCTGCTTGGACAGGGTTCCTGAGGCCTCTCTGCTCCCTCAGCTCGGCCCCCCCCCCCAGTGGCCTCAGTGAGAGCTATACTGAGAGGAAGGACTGAGAGAGCATTTTTTTTAAATAAACGAAACCAAAGAATTGCCTTTTAAGTTGATCCTTTGAAATTTTCAGTTCAGATATTAAGGTTAGCTCCCAACTGGGTTCATTAATTTTCAGCACCTGAGTCCATTTGATCTTCACAGTCATCTGAGACATCAAGATCTCTGTGATAAATAACAACGCGGGTTCCGAGAGGTGGAGAGCTTTGGAGAATGCCACATAGCCCATGAATGACAAACTGATGTCAGAAACTCAGCTGTATCCATAGACTTCCCTCCCACTTTGTGATCCATGCAGAAGCCCAGGGGACTGCCTAAGAATAGCATCCACCTGGCCTCATTTCCTGAGAAGGCCTAGTTTAAATTAGTCCTTCCAGTAGGCCTATAGGTACACTACAACCTGCACAGTTCCAGTTAAGGAAGGTGGCCTCCCTTGTCAAAGCCATGGCCCAGGCTGACATTCGTGTGTGTGTGTGTGTATGTGTGTGTGTGTGTGTGTATGTGTGTGTGTGTGTGTGTGTGTGTGTGTGTGTGTGTGTGGTCAGTCAGACTCTACCACTGTGCATGCTGCCTCTGAAACAACCTCCCAAGTTCCTCATCCCCACCGCAGACCCCCAGCCCCACCATAGACATCCTTTCCCACCATAGACCTTTCCTCTATAACACAAAATGCCTCCTGAGGTGGCTCATTCTCTTTCCCCAGACTTTCTTTCTTCCTGGGATCCTGCAGACAAGACAGCCATAAACCTCTCAGCTGGAAGGGCCAACAGACAAGAGGATCAGGGCACCCAGACGACGGCTTCAAATCATCTCACTGAAACACTTGAAATATATAACGTCTGTCAAAATGTAAGGCTCTGCTTCCGTGCAATGAGAAAAGAGCCCAAGCATCTGAGTGAAAGACAAGAAGGAAGAATAAAATATACAGTGAAGGCCCATCAGATGACAAACTAACCAATAAGTGTCAGCCATGGAGATGCAGGACAGCCACCAAGTCAGTGGAGGGAAACAGGTTCCCAGATGGAGAGGAGTCCATCCCTCCCTTCCCTGTTCTGACTAACTTAGCTCAACTCTATTCCTGGAGGAGTTGCTCTCTCTTGGTTTAGAGTTGGGGCTCCTCTTGTGCCAGAGAAGTTATGGGAATGGAACTTCTCCGCTTCAGGATTTTTGAGGTTTATAAGTGTCATGTGGGTTCTAGAAGAGTGAGTAGAAGAGTTGCTGTGGGAATGTTGACTGCTCACATTGAACTTGACTGTGGAGAGCGCTTCCCAGGGAACCTTGCAAAGACTCCAAGTCAAACCCCTCTGCTTTAGTAGAGTTGTTCTAAGTTCTTCATGACTCACTCCTTTCAGTGAGCAGCAGGACATCTCACGCTGGGATGAGGGAGCACAAGACATCACCTGACCAGAGGTTGAGACACTTTGCTCTAGACTTGGCTCTACATTGACCTGCTTTGTGACCCTGTCCAAGTTAATGAACCTCTCTGAGTCTCAGAATTGTTTTCAATTGGTAAACAATACGCTTCTCTAGATGATCTCTGAGGATGGTCCTCCTGACAGCCAGGGCCAGGTGCCCCAGGAGGGTGTCCCACCTGGGCAGCTGAAAAAGCCAACCTGACAAACTCTTACAGAAGCAACAACGCTGCTCAGACCATCCTCAAATTTGGCCCTCCTTATTCCCTTCCATCATGTTATTCCTCCCCTGAGCCAGCTGTCAATCTTGGGGTCCTGTCCTAGCTTTCTATGGGAAAGCAGAGGACAGGATCTGTAAAAGTCTAAGAGCTCTTCCCAGAATGCCTAGCACCAGTCACTATGGCCAGATGAGGAATTGACCTGAGAGTAGCATATTTTCTGGCTTGAAGCTGCCCTCCTCACCCACCCTGGCACTTCCAGACTTCAAGCAATGGCCACAGCATCTGATGAGAAAGTGTTATCAACATAGATAATGCTGGACTCTTGGTAGCTGCTCAAAAGTTATGAGTGTGGGGGATTTTGTTTGCTTATCTGCTGTTTGCTTGCTTGTTTTGAGAAGGGTTTTCAGCTGGTTTTAAACTCAATATATAGCACAAGATCACCTGGAATTCCTTATCCTTCTGCCTCTGCCTCCTGAGTGACAGGGTCACGTGTATGAGTTGCCATGCCTGGCTTCTGCAATGCTTGGAGATAGAATCCATGGCTTTATTCATGCTAGGTGGAGACTCTTATTTTTAAGACAGGGACTTATTATGTAGCCCAGGCTACCCTGGAACTTACCGCATTCCCATGCCTCTGTCTGCCAAGTGTTAAGAGTGCATGCATGCATCACCATTCCCAGTGCAACAGATATTTGAAGTACCTCCCTTGCTCTCATAAGGAATGAATGACAGGCTTCCAACTAGTCTCTGGGTTTCCTGCTTCTGAGACCTGCATTGTTCTGGCTCTAAAGTTGTTTCCAGAAAGAGGTACTCCTCTCTTCCTGCCCATAACAATGAAACCAGAGACTCACAGGGTTCCTGGTGATAAAGGGCAGTGATACAGACCTGAGCCGGCAGAGAGGTACACTGCATCAGAGCTGAAGGGCTGGGTTCAAGTGTCCACTCCACCTCTGGCAGACATGTGCAGAACACTGTGTCTTTTGTCCTCAGCTGTCAAGAACCAGAATGTGAGCTGGCACTCCTTTCTAATTCCTCAGACACGCTGTGAGGATCCGTCAAGAGTGGAGACATGAAAGCCTTTAAAGCCACAAGTACAAGCTTAGTGAAGATATGTTCAAACACAGAAGTTTTCAAATCTTTTGTTCTGAGAGCCAGAGAAGATTTGGGATATGCAATATTTGTGTGTTAGAATTCTGGGTTAAGTGGAAGGATCTTTCTTATTATAGAAGCTGGATGGACTAACACAGAAATGGAGGACATGCTAAGGTTGCACAGTGGGTCAATGGTCACTGTGTTCTGACTTCCAGGGTAGCACTACCCCCTTGTCTGCCTATGACTGTGGTGTGTGCTGCTGTGAGTGGGCTCCCTGCTGGGTTTGTTTGCCTGCCGAAAGACCTTCTGTTGCCATCCCACTTATCCAAGCAACTTCCATTTGTCGGAAAGGGCAACTTTGCATAATAAATTGCATTGGTGTAATCAAATATTTCCATAGATTGAATTAGGTTTAATTTGTTGTCCTCAATACTGGTCTCCCCTTTTCCCAGCAGATCTGGCCACCCCTCCTTTCTGCTGAGCCAAGAAACATCCCTTGAAACAGTTCCTCAGCCAGGATCCTGAGGAGGCCTGGCCAAAGACTCACAGCTGGTGGGCACACTCAGTGTTGGAAAAGGTGGCCATGGAAGCCATAGTCTCCTCACGTTTGGACATTGCTCCACTGAGCATACTGTCAGGCTTGGTCAAGTTCTTGCATAATTGTGCAAGGAATGTTATTCTATGGGTGTGACACAATTGATTCATCTCTATTAATGGGAGAGCTTCAGGCCCTCTATTAACTTTGACAGGTCACTTTATTTCTCAGTCTCAATTAGCCCTTCTGGGAAAGAGAGATGACACCTGTTTTGCCCACCTCACAGGACATTTGTCAGGCCCTGTCATGGTTCATCTGGACAACAACAACAACAACAAACTGAACAGGAAACTGAGTGGCTGGCAGATCTGAGATTTGGTGACAGTCCACTCTTGCTTCACAGATGGCTATATTTCTACCGTGTCCTCCTTCGTTGGAAGGGACAAGGAATTTACCTTGTACAAGGGTAGCAATTCTACTCATGGTAGCTTCATGCTCAGGAGCTAACACCTTCTAAAGGCCTCCCTCCTAGTTATCATCCCACTGGATATAAACATAAGACGTTTAGGAGACACCGATGCTCCTTCCATAGCTGGCTGATACAATAGCAATAGCCACGCTCTACAGGTTGGGTGAGGAATGCGAGCGAGGGAAACCCTGTGCCAGGGAAGAACCCCAGATGCAACATGTCATTTCATGCCCTGAACATCCCTGAGCACTGTCACCACCATAAGTAGATGAGCAAACGGAAGCCCAGGGAGGTTTTCAAGGTCACAGTGCTGGGAAGTGAGGTGCCTGGTCAGATGGCTGGCCCAGAAGGCATGGGGAGAGGTACAAAAATCCCCCTGAGACTTTGTGGGATCACAAGTATAAAATCCCCATCCATTAACTGCAGCAGGAGCAATGACTTATATTCTAAGGGGAAGCAAGCAGAGGCTCAGTGGGTGGAGACCACCTAGTGCTGTGTGCCTGAGGGCAGCGCAACTGCTCACAGCAGCCCTTCTTTGCTGTCTTCACCCCCACCCCAGATTTGGTTCCTAATTCAGGACGCAAAATGTAGACAGACATTTATTGTATATAATTAAATAACCTCTGGGCAATTAACGAGAAAGACAATTTAAAGAAAACAATCTGCAGATGTGAATAAGGAGAAGGGTTCACAGGAGAGAAACAGAACAAAATGTGGGGGGTGGGGGGGCGGCGGGAGGGGGGAACTCTTCCCACAGAAGGTCTGCCGCCTCCGAACTGTGCACCCTCAGGAAGTTGCTTTAGTCAGTTTTTCACAGTCTTTTGTTGCACACCTAAGCTCAGATGCAGAAAAGCAGAGCCTTACCCTCCCAAGAACCAGTGTCAGCTGCCAGTGTGGCCTCCTTAGTGCTGTGGCTGTAACACAGAGTGGCCGCCTTTGGTTTTCCTACAGCATGAGCTTTAATGAGCTGATGAGGGCAACAGCAAATACACTAGAGCCTTGGATCAAAGCCACTGTGGCAAATGTTCGCAAATGAGCTCAAACCCATGCTCCAGAGACTGTCGGCGGTAACTCAACAACATGGCTGCTAACCAGGCATCAGCTATATATTGTCACATTCCGCCCTGTCTCCCTGTGTGCCGTAGTCTCAGAGTCAGGCCACTGTGGGTCAGAAAAGGCTGTGTCTGCAGTAACTTTCCCTCCCGGTCCTCCGTGCCTGTATAAAACTGTATGGCCACTATTTATACAGTGCTTCCACTGGATTGGATATTAAAAGTCACATTGAGACGAGTTAACATCTATAGGATGGTGGATTTAGGTGATTTTTTTGGTTGTCCTCTGTTGCCATGTCACAGCACTGACCAAAACCAGCTGAGGGGAAGAAAGGATGTATTTGGCTTGCAGGTCACAGTCCATCATCGAAGGAAACCAAGGCGGGAAGCTGGAAGCAGAAACTGAAGGAGAGACCATGGAGGGTGGCTTACTTGCTTTGCTTCCCATGGCTTGCTCAGCTTGTTTTCTTACACATCACAGGACCACCTGCCCGAGAACGGCACTCCCCACTACAGTGCATCAATCACTAATGCCCCCATGGACATGCTTCCAGGCCAATCTGATGGAGGCATTTTCTCAACTGAAGCTCCCTCCTCCCAGATGACTCTAACATACTTCAAGATGACCAAAAAACTAACCAGAGCAGCTAGGTGCAAATTTCATGACACCTGATCTTCTTGAAGCTTGGGGTCCCAGAACTAATCCCCCTCAGATCACAATCAGGGAGGCCACTCAGTCCACACATCCAAGCTCTTGACTGTCCGCCCCATCAACACTTTACAAACCGGCTCCGCAATCCCATCTCAGACCCGGCCTCCATCCTACGCAGCCAGTATAACCCAGGCTACCTTTGTTGCAGCCCTCGGTAGCCTTGGAGCAGGGAAAGATGGTCCAATACTTTCAACCATTCCATTCCTCGCTGAGGCTCTAGCTGTGTGAGAGATCCAAGGGAGACACGGATAAAAGAATCAAATCCCAGGCTTCGGGCTAGGCTGGGGTTCCAGGGAAGAGTAGTCAGCAGGAGCTTCAGTGGAGAGGGCCAGAGACAGCACAGGTCTCAGCAGAGATAGCTAGCAGGAAGAAAAGCCACAGTCATGCTGAACACCAGATAGCCCGGAAGGCTTCCATGAGAACAGAGGCCAGAGCAGTATAGGACCAGCGTTTGGCAGCTGCAGGTGCCTTGAGTTCAGAAACTGAAAAAGAAAGGGGTGGTGTTTTGGCCACAGCCCCATCTCATTCAGGATCAGACCTCCAGCAGAGCCAGGCAGGGAGACATCTGGTAAAACCTGCTGTCTGGCAGGGCCAGCTAAGCGTCCTGTCCAGCTGCCCTGAATTGTCTCTCCTAGCCCTGAGAGGATTGCTAAGCCCCCTGGAACAGCGGCAAAGCTCCCTGGGATGCCATTCAGGATGCCCCAGCCATGATCTGCAAAATAATCTTTGGAGAAAATAAGTCCGGAGCTGGCAAGAGCTTCCTAAAATTTGTCTTAAGAGAAATTAAACCAAACCTCATTGGCAAGACCCATAGGCTACTACTGAATCATTGGAGAAAGGGCTTAGTTCAGCACCTCTGGTTCAGGCTGCAGGCCAAAGCCTGCCCATTGTTCCTCCTTTCAGAAAACAAGAAAATACTCTGGAACAATGGGCATCCCTGGTAGATGCCCAGGTCAGAGCAGTGGGAGGGAAGGAGAGAGGAAGAGACAGAGGAAGTGAGGGAGAGAGGAACGGAAGGAGAGAACCACCTAGTTTGTTTGTTTGCACTAAGTTCAATCTGTTCTCTTCATATATTCTTGGATGTGTGGGTCTACACTGTTACATAAAACTCTCCCCCCCCCCGCCCTTCCTCCCTCCTTCCCTCCCTCTCTCCCTCCCTCCTTCTCCAGTTAATTATCAGTTGAAAATAGCACCTCAGAGTGCAGCGAGGCTTCATGCCCACCTCCCCTCGCCGTGATATGATTTTTTTATTTTTTATTTTTTATTTTTGGTCTCACTTGAGCTTGCCCTGGACATGTACAAGATATTACAACCACTGTGAGTTCATATGTGCAAATGTCCTGATATGTCCAGAAAACAATTTCCTTGTAGTCACCCACCACCTTTTTATGATCTTGCCAACCCCCTCTGTTGCAATGATCCTTGAGCCTTAGGAGGAGAAGGTGTGGTACGAATATTACAAACCTAAACATACCTGCACCGAACACACAGGGGACACTTGATTTCATTAAAAGTTGTTTTCAGATATAAAACCACAGATTGACTCCAACATAGTGGCAGTAGGTGATTTCAGTAATACTCTCGCCAATAGACAAAAAAACCTAAACAACAAAGCAAACATATCTAACAAAACATCTGCAGAACTTATTACGCAAACAATAAGGAGTAAAACATTCTTCTCAGAAGTCCATGGAAATCTCTCCAAAACTGATCACATAGTAGGATATAAACAACTCTTATATAAACTAAGTCTTAACAATTATAGGAAAAATTTAACACACCCCACTTTCTATCTGAATACAATAGACTAAAGCTAAAGTTATCAACAACAATACAACAACAGAAAGCATACAAACTCATAAAAACTAAACAATTCACTGCTGAATGATAGATAATTGGGACAAGGAAGAAACCGAGAAGGGAATTAAAAACTTCCTAGAATTGAATGAAAATGAAAACACAATATACCAATATCTATGGGACACAGCGAAAGGAGCCCTAAGAGTCAAAGGCTGTAGATTGCATCAACAAAATGGTCTGTTCAAACACAATAGGCCATATTTACCTGTGAGCCCACAGCATTTGCAGGGCATGGCCAAGACCTGCATAAGCCCCAGCCAGACAAAATGCTAGCATCCAAAGGGGAAGGTGAGCACAAAGTCCACTACTAGTTGAGCCCCTATTGGCATTGGCTATTGGGACAGGGAGAATCAATTTTCATTAATGATGTCTCCCCTGATAGGTGGGGCACGTACCAGGACAGGCACCACTGCCAAGAGCAGAGGGAACATAAATTAGGGTCCACTGGGGGGGGGGGGATATGAGGAGGCAGAGAAGGAGGACATCTCAAACCTGGGTGGAAGGAGAGGGGGTGGTATTAGGAGGAGTGGAGGGGTAAATATATTCCCAAATTATATGAAATTCTCAAAGAATTAATTAAAACATTGCTTTTAAATGCGCTGGAAAAAGGACAACAAATAACACCCTAGCCAAAAAGAAAAGAAGAAAAAAGAAAGAGTAGATGGGAAGAGATCATCAAAATCAAGGCTGAAGTTAACAGAATAGAAGTAAAACCACAATACAAAGAGCCAATGAAATAATTTTTTCTTTGAAAAAAGATGACAAACCTTTACCCAAATTGGCCAAAAGATAGGCTGTCAACATTAATCAAGTTAGAGATGGAAAGGGAGAAATGGCAATGAAATTCTTGTCTTATCCTTGAATTTATTCATTCAGATACATGAATACTGATGCTGACGAGTTATTCAGAATGAGGAATGGTCAGGACACTAAATAACAGAAGCATCTATGCTTAAACTGTTTCCTACAGACGTCACGAAGTCCTTGACAACTCTGCTTTGTTTAGGACACACAGTCCCCAAGATGCATAATTCTCTTTTCTCATGTTAGTAATTCGTTTTACATACTTTCCCCCAAACTACTTCCTCACAGCCATGAACACCAGGGCCACACATAGGACCCACTTCCCCATCTGTGAATTTTCCTCCCCAACAGTGTGACTCTCTTTCAGCGCTGCCATGCAGGCAGCCTGGCACTGTGCATGGCACATGAACTATGGCAACTAGAATCAGTACTGGGGGCTTTGGAAGGGTTTTTATGGACTGTTCCCATAGACTCACTCTCCCTTGCACTCATAAGGTGAAGACACCTATCCCCCATCTTTAACCCATCTCCATCCATCACTTTGTAACCTGTGGGACACACCACTTACCAAGAGAGCCCCACACAGTGGCCAGGCCAGCTCTCCTCCTCTTCTTTCCCACTGAGAGGCAAAGGGAAAACTCTGCCCTGCGCAAGGTGCACAGCAAACAGATGCTACAGATTTCCACTTCTGTATAGGAGGCTATAACAGCAGGGCAAATGACAAAACTCAGGTTTTTAAAGCCTCTAAAATTCCAGAGAGAAAAGAGGCTACACAGGTGAATTGAGGCCTACAGAATACTCATTTCTGGTCTTAGAATTATAGCAGAACTTGGCACAACCCTGTGGAGTAAAAGAACCCCAGAAACCACTCTCCGGAAACCAGGACAAGGCAAATTCTACATGTTTGAGGAGCCTCAGCTAACAGCTGGCTTCTATCAGTGGCTACAGGCTGGGCTCAGAGACATGACTATGGCCCTGAGCTGGCCCTAAACCTTCTAATAGAAGCTCAGCCGAAAATGCACAGCCTCACTGCCAGCCTGCCCAGGTGGATACTACTGGCTCTGAAGCCTTCCCCACCTGAGTCCTGGATGCCAGGACTTTAAGAGACAGCCTGAGCACCCCAGCCTTACAAGACAGAGCAGATGAACACAGGAAACAAAAATATTGACTTCATGATTTCCCTTCCTTTGGCTCTCTGCTTCTGTGCATTTAAAATTCACGTTTCCGACTTAGTTTTGAGATAGGTTTGTGTTATATCCAGTCTGACTTTCTGTTATGATGCCATAGTCCACTTGTGTTGACTATCAACATAGGGTCAGGTCTAAATTGTCCATCTTGTCTTTGTGTCTATTTGTCCTCCTGATGTTAGCTCTTGCTAGACACCTTTTCTGTATTATTTTGAGTCAGTTGAATTTTTCTCAGCATTCTATTTTATTTCTTCTAGGGCAGTGGTTCTCAGCCTTCCCCAGGGTTTGACCCTCCAATGTAGTTCCCCATGTTGTGGTGACCCAGTGACCTCCCACGTTAAAATTATTTTGTTGCAACTTCATAACTGTAATTTTGCTAGTGTTATAAACTGTAATGTAAATATCTGATATACAGGATACCTCATATATGACTCCTGTGGGGGGGTCACAACCCGCAGGTTGAGGACCACTGTCCTAGTGGTTTTAAAGCTAGGCATTATTATTGTTGTTGTTGTTGTTGTTATTATTATTATTGTTATTGCTATTATTATTATTTATTGTTGTTGATATTATCTGAAAATATAGTCTCCAAAGTGCTAAAAAAATTCAACATATTTGGTAGAACATCTTACACTAAGTAGAAAATCCCACACTTGATTTCATATGTTGAGCTGCAGTCAAAACACAGGCAAACTAAAATAGCATGTAAAATTATCTCAGGCCCTTATTTATAAGGTACATATAAAATATAATCCACTTCATATTCATATCTGGGTCCTAGCCACAAGACATCTTATACATATGCAAATGTTCCAAAGTAAAAACTTTGAAATCCAAAGTATTTCTGATCCCCAAAACTCCAGATAAAGGACACTCAAGCCGTAATATCCTGGGATTTGCTGCAGTGATTCACTCATGAAATGCTGGAATCAATACCGCATCACTTCACACTGGGCACTGCACCCTCAGCGCTGCGTATGTATTTCAGAGGGTGTCACTGCGCTTGGGAGGCTCCATCCCATGTGCTCCTGATGTGTTCCCTGCCCTTCCATGCTCTGATTCCTGACAGTATTATCTGTGCTTTGCCCAAGTCATCTGTCTATAAGAAAATTGCTAAAACGGTCCTTATACTAACATGCACATTTAACACATTTATTACTCATTGCTCTATGCCCCCAAGGATCTCAATTTTTGTATAGGCTGGAAGTCTCTTACGTCTGAAGCCAAGCCTTAAGTCTGAAGGCAGGCCTTAAGCATTTCTTTTGGGACAGGTAGTTGTCTAATTCTGCAGTCCTATCTGAGGACTATCTCTACTGAAAGGTAAAATCTGGGCTGAATTCATTCTGCCTTTGCCTTTCAGTTCTTTAAATACTGCTGAATTGTAGTGTCTTCTGGCCTCCATGGCTCTTGATGAGAATCTGACCATCAGGAATATTCTTAGCCCTCTCTCCAGTTATGGGCTGTGGAGAGATTGGGGGGGGGCGGCCAGGCTGTGAAGAGGTGAGGACACCAGGTTGTGGGGAGGTGAGGACTTCAGTCTGTGGGGAGATGAAGACATCAGGCTGTGGGGAGTGAGGACATCAGGCTGTGAGGAGGTGAGGACACCAGGCTGTGAGGAGGTGAGGACATCAGGCTGTAGGGAGGTGAGGACATCACAAGTGGAACCCTATAAATCCAATAAGGAGACTATAGAACACTTTCAGAGATTTGGAATGTTTAGGGTGCAGTCACTAAGTCTAAAACATATTTAATTAGGATCCTAGGATGACAGGAGTCATAAAATGTGGGAGAAAAAAATAGTTATCAAAAATTTAAGAATATCAGTAAACCAGAAACAGGATAAGTACTCCAAAACCTCCTGGCAAACATATTTTTGTAAGATTACTTTTGAAAAATCTTTTCTTTTCTCATTTTATAATAGTTCCTTGGGAAGGTTGTATAATGCAATTTTTAGCATATTCAACACCCACTCCTCCCAGATCCATCCCCTCCTCCCTGCCCGCCCAGTTTTGTGACTGTTGTTTTACACTTGGTTCTGCCAGTTTACCCTTGGCTCTATTGTCTTCCCCTGAAGCCCAGTCACCCTACCAGATGCCACCCCCTTCACAAAAGCTGAGTCTCCCTCTCAGCAGCTTTAAACTGCTCCCTAGCTAGGGCTGAGACTTCAAGCCTACATCCACTCTCATAGTTGGTTTTGTGTGGCTTGAGTTTGCACAGATCTTGTGCATGCTACTACAACTGTTGTGGTTCTAAATTTGCAATTTTTCTGCTGTGTCCAAAAAACTCTACTTTTTGTAGTCATCCACTCTTACATTTTTATTCCCCTTTTCCCACGATGACAGCTCCCCATGACTCAGGAAGAGGGTGCATGGTATAGATGTCTCAGTCAGGGCTAAACAGCTCCTATTTTCTATGCCTTGACCAGTTGTGGGTCTCTGTGTTGTCATCTACTTTTTAACAGAAGATGCTTCTTTGATGATGGTTGAGAGAAGCATTAAGCAGTGAATGTAATAAGTGCATCAGATGCTGCTTTAATACTATGCCAGCTTAGCAGAGTAATAGTAGTCAATTCCCCCACCGGGTCTGTGACCAATCTAGCCAAAAGTTAATGGCCATGATAACAGTGCTAACTGTGGGTTGTAAAGTGGGGTTTAAATCCAGTAAGAATGTTGTTGGTTCCTTTCTTGACATTTCTGTCATTACTGCACCAGTGATGACGCCTCAGCAAGCCAGTTGTTATTGTAGTTCAGAGTTCACACTAGATAAGATTAGTTTTCTCCTCCCGTGAGCTGCATAGCGCCTTCTAGCCGTGTGAACACTACCCAGTATGGATGAAGCTTTGAGATGCTGACTAGCTTGTTTTCTCTGCAGTCTATGACTCGGTTATTAATGTCTTCAGCAGCAGGGTTTTACCATGAAAGTCTGGAGGGTAAACAAGAGGAAGGGCAATAGCTGCAGTGTTTGAGGGGCTCTGAGATCTTGATAGTCAACGATTTCGATAGAGGTAACCATCCCTAGCACTCGACTTTCTGTTTGTTATCCTACAGTGTCTTACAGGGACACTGTTGGCCTGCTAGCTGGTGACTCCATTTAGATCCTTTTTATATGTGTGGATATAAATATTTGAGAGTATTTCTACAGTAATAAGTTTCCATATGACTATTTCAAACGGTCTTTAGTGTTATTTATTCCTCCCATTATTCCCTCTTCCACACTGTCCATCCACCACTCACCCCATTTAACCAATATTCTTCAGTTATTCCTCCTCCAAACAACCAGAGGTTTAAGAAAAGATCCTGTTGGTTCACTAGGAGGCCAAGACAGGAAGGAGGATCAAGAGCCAAGGATCATGTACTCCATAAAGATACCTTGTCTTAAACACACACACGTGTGTGTGTGTGTGTGTGTGTGTGTGTGTGAGAGAGAGAGAGAGAGAGAGAGAGAGAGAGAGAGAGAGAGAGAGAGAGAGGGAGAGAGAGAGCAAAACAAGAAAATTACTACAAACAAAAAGTAAACAGAACTGCTTTCTCAAAAGAGGATTTAATCCAAAAGATAATATATTTTTGAAATGTTAAGAGATACTTTAATGCAAATCTTGTAAGAATAGATTATGACTTTTTAAAAAAACCAGCCTGTGAAATTTTTATAATAAGTTTTTTTAGTAACAACATATAAGCAAATACCACTGCCAAGAAAAATTAAACCATAAGAGTTACTAAAGAGAATTACTCAATCTGGAAAAAAAAATTTTCTGGACACAGAGATCAAACTGCAGGAATATATGATGATTATAGAAACAGAGAGCCCATTTCAATGAGTAATAATAAACATCAAATGTAGATTAAAACAATAACAGTGGCTTATAGCCTTCCTGTATATGTAGTACTTAAACAGATAATAATAACAAAACCAAAGGCGGGAATAATCCATAGAACTGACAGGCAACACCACATGAATTCTAAAGCCAGTATTTCATACCACAAGTCTACAATATATATATCGTATGCTGCCTATAGCAATTATGAAAACTGAATTAAGATACTATAGGTAAAGTGAAATATAATAATACAAAACCAATCTGACCAATTGAAAGGAATTCAAAGCAGTAAGAGAGGGGTGAATATGAAGATTTGGTCCAGTGGGAACTTGAAGTAACAGCAAACCACCCAAGTCAACTGCAATAGGGAATCAGAGCCTCCTGATGCTGCTCTGTTGTCTGGGACTTATTACCCAAGTATGCTGAGGTCAAGAAGAGATAGTTAAAATCTTCTTATTCTTCTATTTAAATTTCCTTGTATTTTCAAAATCATTAAAAGTATTTTAAGAAATTTTGTGCATTCTTTTTAATGTTTTATTTAATACTTATATTAACAATTAATATTATGTGTTTTTATGAAACCCATCCACATTCACTTCCCCTTCCATCCTTTCCCTATTCTGTCACCTCTTTTTTCCTTCTAACATCATGTGCCTTTTTCCTTATATTCTAGAAAGCTATGCAGTTATCATCACTTAATACCTGCTGATACCAAAATCCACAGATGCTCGGATGTCTTATCTAAAATAGCTAGTTTTTGCACATAGCCATTGCATGCTCTCCTGTGTGCCTTAAATCATCTCTATGTTGCTTATAATAACTCGTACACTGTAAATGCTGTGCCAACAGTTGTTACTCTGTGTTCCTTAGGAGCAAATGACAGGAAGACATCTGTACATATTTGATACAGACACAACTGAAAACTGTTTTAGATCTACATCCATCCTTTGTCGCCTCTGTATGGAGGATCGGTTGATGCTGAAATGCGGGTTGAAGAGACAGGTTGTTAAATATATTTTCATTTTTTATTTGTGTTTATTTTACTAGCATTTCAACAATATGTATCCCCATCAGTTATCCCATTTCTTCTCAAAGCACTTATTAGTAAATTTATGACACTTTGAACACTTGGATGAGGGAGGGAAATGAGGAGATGAACCGTGAATGTGCTACTTAGGCATCCTATGGATAAGCTGGACCAAACAACCAGAATTAGACTCAGAAACATGAAATGAGTTCTCCTTTGCTGTCTTATTCCCCATTTACCGAAACTAGAGACGTTAGAGTCAGCCTTTATACGCCCCCACCTCACACACTCTTATATACCCACACACACACCTTTATACAACCCCCACATACACCCTTTATATGCCCCCACACACACGTGCGCGCGCGCACACACACACATGCACACACACACACACACACACACACACACACACACGCACATCCTTCTTGCGAGCTTTCCAACCAAGGCCTCATGTCTACAGACTCATTTGCAAGTCACTTAGACTGACTTTCTGCTTCCTCACAACCTCCTCATCATGACCGCCATTGTCATCCCAACACCCTGGCCTTTACCTCCCTCTCAGCACGTACTTATCTGCCATTTAGGCCCAAGAATCTCACATCTCATCACACTACCTCCAATTTTCCAATCCCAAATGTCCCACATAGCTCCCTAAGTAAAGACCGATCATCTCACGTGGCAGGCAGCCTGATGATGCCTAGTAGCCGACTGAGCCCACTCACCTTTCCCCCTGCTCCATTCCCATGTGTGTAGACATGCAGTCTCTCCCCAAAGACACTTGAATAGGCCATGCGGCAGCCTGCCCTAAGCCTCAGTTTGCACCCTGCATCCACAGAAAGCTGACTTCTTCCTCCTTCTCTAAGAACTGGTACAGACTTGGCCTCTCCCAAAAGATTGCCCGTCATCCTCAGCTTTTCATCAGTCTTTGCACAAAACTCACTGTTAGTTTTTTCTTTTATTTACTACATAAAATATCACATTAAATGGCTTAAATAGTTAATCTAATTTAACGTGTGATACAGCCCCACCAGGCAATTGTCTTAATCAACCCAATTTTACCGAAGAAAATGGGATTTATGTCAGAAAGCATATCCAAAGTCTCATTCCAAGTTGTCACTAAGCTTTCAGTCTTTACCCACCCGACTCCAGTTCCTGGTTTTATCACAATCTCAATAACGCTCCAAGTATCAGACTATCTCTGCCCATGGCTGAGTAGTAGGCTTGTGTAGGAGTGGACAGGACAGTAGACACCTCTGCCGCAGAGCCATGAGGTCTTCGTGAAGATAATGCCATATCACTGTGCTCTGACATAACATGCTTCTGTAGTGTGCTAGACATTTCTGTGTCCTTTGTAAAATGCCATAGAGACCATTTCATTGCAATTGTTAAAAGTTACTGAGTCTTCATTATGGAGCTGGAGGCACTAATGGGAGCCAAGACACTTCCTGTCCTTATTGAGGGTATATTACACCTGATCCAGACTGAAAGTTGCTGAGGAAACAGGCTCTGGTTCCCTGACTATGACCTGACCCAGTCCTCCCGCCTCATCACATCCTGCAGTCCAACTCTCCTTTCCCATCAGCTGCCTGCCTGCCTTCCCTGGCAGGCCTGGGGATGTTCTTCTGTGCTTCCCAACTCATAGGTGGGGCCTTATTAACTTTGCCACCTTTGCCTTCATGCGTCATAAAACCTTAAGAATTCTGTAGTTCCCTGTTCCCCTTCCTGGTCAGAGGAGATGTCAGGGATGAAAGTTGCCAGGTCCTACTTTTTGACTATACGCCCTAGAGGTGGAGTGAGGCCCTGCAATGACTTGAAATCTGTTTCCTAGGAGTTCCTGGAAGTGTTCCTGTTCTTTCGTGTCTACTTCTGGCCTGTAACAGAAATTAGGTCCTTGCATAGTTCTAGTCCTGCTCATAGGAAAGAAAAACTGAAGGCCAAAGTGTGATCAGTAACTATCAAACAAGTAAGGAAAATGCTCATGTGGAGCGCTGCTTCAGGGGCCATTCAAGCTGCCGCATGTGGAGCACAGCAGGAGGGAAGAAGAAAGGTCCCCTTCCAACCCCTAAACAGCCGTGAGAGGGTACTAAATTGGACGTTATCTTGATGGATATCTTAATTTCGTTCACCTTCAGTTTGAAAGGTGTTCGTGAGGACTGACTGAGCACAGATTATTAAAGAAGGTAGATGATTTACCAGATCCTTCAGGACCCATTGAGCCAGAGTGTGAGGAAACTCTAGGGCAATTCACAGCTTCGACAGGTGGAAGGCTGGGAAAGCTCAAACAGGAACAAGGAAACCCACAGGGGCATTAGCCTCAGTGACTCCAATGCTGTAGACAGAGCTGAAGAGTCTGCCTTGGAGATGAGGCACTCCCCAGCAGGGAACCAGAGACTGGGCAACAATTACTTGATCCCCACATACCTGTGAAACACATTCTCAATTCAACTCTGACAAAGAGGTATAAGCACCATTCTCCACTGCACAGGAACCCCCCCCCCCCATCAACCAGGAACCTGTATGATTTAAGTGTCAGACATTATACTAGCACCCAGTTTTCTAATGCTCATCCTAGGCTTCTTCCAGGTTAGAACACAGTTGGGGAACAAGCTAGGCCTTGGAGATATCCTGACAATGGTTTCAGGGTGCCATTAGGTAATGGAAAAACTTTCCCCCCAGCACCTTCTATCACCATCTAAGGGAAGAACTCTACTATGGCCTCATGTTAGCAAAAGAGCTCTAGGCTCTAGCCAAAGCTGAGTGCAGAGCTGGCCAGTACTCTCACCTTGTGTGGGAACCATGCAGACATACAGTTCTTGAGTCATTAACTTGTTACTTAAGAAACCATGTGTACAAGACCAGATAAAGTCTACAGTGGATAATTCTAACACTCAAGATCAAAGGAGAAAAACCTAGAGTCTCCAAAAGGTTGAAGGAAGCATGCCAATGAGAGGGCATGGCTGGGGCGCACAGACAGGACAGTGATCCTTTATAGCATGTGTCTGAAGCTTCTCAGTGCCCTAAGCACCTTCAGACTGCAACCCACAGCATGGACACCATGAATCTTTTCAACGTCACAGCAAAGGGCTTTGACAAGAAGACTTTAAGTCACCCATTCAACGATCATGCCTGGAATACCCAAGTGCCATTTCCAGGAATGGCCACCTACGAAAATGTTGGAAATTGTGTTCCCATAGACAGGTGGCCCCAGTAGGTTCACCCATGTAGGCTGTCAATGAAGCTGGTAAATGGACCAGGAAGGTACTGGGTGCTAGCCAGGCTCCCCGGGGATTCAGAGGGAGCTCATGGGCACACAACCATCCAACACCCCCCCCCCCCCCAGACCTTCCTAGCTTCCAGTCAACATGAGTCTATGGGCCTGGCTAGGATTTGGAGACAGAGTCCACAGAAGAGAAGAGTCTTCCCAGGCTGCTTAGTCAAGCCTGCCCCACCTAAAGAGAGCCGCACTGGATAGCAGTGAAACTGCCAAGGACTTTACTTTTTTTTTTTTTTAAGCAAGAGATAAGGAGGGGGTGAAAAATAGCAGCACACAATTAGGGTGCTGCCGAACCTCTGCACAAACTGATGAATAAACCAGCCCTTGACAACTTCCCCCACTGCTGCCGACAGGATAATTGTGTCTAATTTCTTAATTTTAATGCCGTTGTTGCATTTGGCTTCTGCTAATGGGATGTAAATATGTGTTGCGGTTTGTGGATTTGTTTAATTGCAGGGTAGCTAAACTGCGATTGGCCAGAAGGTTAGTCTTTTATTTATTATTTATTTATTTTTATTTTTATATGCCCCTAAATGGCGGAGAAAGTGTAGCTGGGGAAGCTGTGGCTGTGGGTCACTGCTTTCTCTCCCTTGCTCTTTGGGAGAGAGAAGAGAAGCCACAGTAATTGGGAGGGTGAGTGAGTTGGAAGGTGGGAAAGATAATAAAGAGGAGACCTCCTGGTGGCTTCTGTCCTGAGCCAGCATCTTTCTATCACTTTCTTGGCCAGACTAACTTGAAGGATGAAGGCAAAAGATGATCAAAGCTGGACCCCATGCACCGTGACTCATCAGGTGGTCCCAAGCCATTTGTAAAATGTCAACATTAGCAATAGGAGTAGACGAGTCAAGATGTACAGTGAGAGAGCAAGAAGTTGGGCTTGTTCTCTGTCTCCTTGAGGATGCAGAAAAGCACAATGTCAAAATTATTTTAATTAAAATACAGGGTAATAAATATCATTATGGAATTTTCAAGTAGATTCTCCTTCACAATCACTCTCCATGGAGAAGTGTCTGTGCTAGCTCAGAGAGACGTGCATCATGGGTACTGTGACAATGTCAAATGTGTTTAAACACAGTGCCAAAACTAAGCATTCACACCTTTGTCCATGGTCTTGCCAGGAAGGAGTTATCCACATAACATCTTACAGATAGATGGCCATCACTGACAGAACCAGCTGTAACCATGAGTTGGTGATGGAGTTGAAGTTGATGCCATTCAGAATCTTACAACAAAGCTGATGCCTCTGATGGCATCACCTCCTCTCGTCCCTTCCCCTGGCCTCTTCTCCTCTCATCCCTTCCCCCAGCCTCTTCTTTACTCCACACAGACCCCACAATAGTATATACCTGCTCACAACAATATTCTAAGGGGACCGGACTCTGATGGGCCATCACAGGAGATAGCCCATGTCTAGGCTGGAGGGAATCCTACCCACCTCTTCCCTGAATGGAATGCTACCTCTCCTTGGTGTGTCCATGTCACAGGAGAGTCAGGGCCTCCTTAAGCCCACATTCATGTTCATATGTGTTGGGAGGAAGGGAGCCATCCCTTAAATGTGACTAAAGTCCTTGAAACTCTGCTAAAAATGAAACCTGCTCATCATCCTGTTTCCAGAGAAGTCCTTCAGGTACTTAAATGACATTTTATTGAAAAAATGTTGATTACAAAATATATTCAGATCATACTTTTCCCCTTTTCCAACTATTTCCAGATCTTTCACATTGTTCTACTCACAACTCCATACCCTTTCTCTCTCTTTCTCTCTGTCTCTCTGTCTCTGTCTGTCTCTGTCTCTCTGTGTCCGTGTCTGTGTCTGTCTGTCTGTCTGTCTGTCTGTCTGTCTGTCTCTCTCTCTCTCTCTCTCTTCTCTCTTCTCTCTCTCTCTCTCTCTCTCTCTCTCTCTCTCTCTTTCAAATAAACAAACACAGAGACAAGAAAGAACAAAACAAAGAAACACACACACACACACACACACACACACACACACACACACACACACACAAACCCAAGGTTCAATCCAGACAGGGTCCCAGCACTGAGAGAGGAAAGTGGACATGAGCTCCCACCCCTAACCAAGAAGCTATTTTCAAATGACACCCACTTTCAAAAGAGAAAAGCTAGCTTTATCCAATGCAGTCTCACTGGGTATATTAACCATCCTTAAGGAGAGGCCTCTTGTTCAGCAGTAAATGGCCAGCACAAAACAGAATCAGTGGTATTTTGTAGACTTTTTTGTTTCATATTTGTTTGTCTGGGATTTTTTTTTTCTCTAATTGTACCTAAATGAATGGAGCTAGAAAAAAATCATCCTGAGGGAAGTATCCCAAACCCAAAGGACAAATGTGTATGTTTTCTCTATGTAGATGGATGTTAGCTTTTAAACCTTCAATATGCATACGATAGTCCATATAACCACAGAGGTTACTTATCCAGTAGGGGACTAGGGAGACAGGAGGGTCTCCCAAGGAAGAGGAAACACAGCATAAGTGATCCCTCACACTGCTTTTCTATAAGTGGAGCACCTTGAGCAGTGTTAGACTTCCTGCTGACCTGAGCTCCTCTGGACCCTCCAACAACTTACTCTTTAGTCTTCTGAAGCTACAGGACCCAGGATAATTGGAGGACACACTCTGGTAATGGCACAGCAGTTAAAATAATCTATTTAGACTCACAAGAATCTGTGTAGAAATCAGAGCATGCCCCTTTTGAAGCCTTTCTCCTCACTCTAACTACACCTGATGGTTTGAAAATCTGGAAACAAGCCCTGACTCTTTTACATACCATATTTTTGGGACTATAAGATGCACCTGACCATAAGACCCACCCAGTTTTTAAAACAAGAAAAACAGTAAAAGCAGCAATTGGACCATAAGGTACACCCTAATCCCCTGACACACTCACATACTTTTGCGGGGGGAGTGCATCTTATGGTCTGAAAAATACAGTACAACCTCTTCTTCTTTTGTAGATTCCCATATTCTTCCCTGCCCTTCCACAGAGACATGCTTCATAAAGATGATTCCACGTACTGTGACAATTCCAGTTTCTCCATGGAAGTAACTTTACTCACCCCATCTACCTTTAATGATCAGGTAAAGTTCAAACGCAGTCGCAAGCATAGCATTAATGGAAATTACTGAAACAAACGTAGATGCTATATCTTCTTGTGTTTACCTTTGTCTTCCTCCATGCTCCTCCCTTCATATTTCACCCTAACCATTGCATTGCTGTGGCTTGGGCATGGGGTGGTTCCCATGAGGTTGGCTCTCAGTGTGCTCCAATGCAGTAGTGTTGAGATGGCAGAACCTTTGCGATTTAGGACCTGGGCAAGAATTAGTAGGTAATGGACATGTTAATGCTGGTCTCCTGCAGGAGGTTCAGACCAGCAAGAATGTTTCAGTTCTTCATAGAGTGGCTTGTTAGGAAGGAGCCTACCCTATGTGCTGCCTGCTTTGGTTCATTACTGCTTCTCTTCACATTTTCCACAATGCTGGAACACAGACAAGAGGCACTTGCCAAGAAAAGGACACCATGCTATTTGAACTTCTGTGAACCCTGGGAGAGAAATGATCTTTGCTTTGTAAATGGTCTTATCCTGGTTTATTAAAGCAACACATATGAATATTCATCGACCTTTCAGTCTTTCCTTTCTTCTCTATGCCTTCCTGGGTCAGTCAGTCACCTACTAGCTGGGGAAAAGGCCAAGAGCAGAAGACACACATGGGGCTTGTCTACAAGCACTGGATAAAATTCCCAAGGAAAGTGGTGAAAACATATACTGTGGTGTCTTAGCAAGAACGTCCAAAAGCTATATCATAGCAGGCCAGGCACACAAGGTTTTGCAAGTAAGCTTGGTCATCTCCTCAGCCAGCCAGGCAGGGGTGTATGATTATAGATCCAGTATCATTCATTTTGCCAACCACAGCAAACACTGTGGAAGTCGTATACCGTGCGGAAGCAGACTTAGTTAATATGTGGCCTGTGCTGTGGGAGATAGAGGGAATCAGGGAATGCCTGACGTAGGCTGTAGGACAGTGGGCACACTCAGAGTACGGGAGGAGGGAATGGTTAGTTTGTGATTTATGCAACACGAAGGATGTCAGGCTGCTTTCAATGCCTGACTGGCAGGGCCACTGGGTTGTTAGCACCCCTCTCTTAGGCCTCTCTACTCAGGTCCTGGGGATCACAAAGGCCTGGCTTCTCTAACAATTTGGAGCCAGGAAGACAGTTCCTAGTGGAGTTTAGCCAGGAGAATGGAGCCATCTGCTCTGGGAAAATCTCCTGTCTTGTGTAGGTATTAGGGCCACAGGCTGCTGTTGGGGCCACACCAGCAGCAGCTCCAGTGTGCAACAGGTACACGTGGTAGTGAGACACAGGTACATGAGGAGTGAGTGCAGGTCTGGCTTTCTTGGGAGTCCCACACCCCCAGGGAATTTCCATACAATCCATAAAGAAAGTCTAAAAATAGTCGATTATATACTGACTTCAACACAAAGAATATTTACAGCTTCAAGATTTGTTTTAAAAGAATAAGCCTGGCTGTGGTAGCACATGCGCGTGGATGGACCCAGCACTCAGGAGGCAGAGGCAGGTGGATCTCTGAGTTCCTGGCCAGTCTGGACTAGAGAGCAAGTCCAGGACAGCCAGGACTACACAGAGAAACCCTGTCTTAAAACAAGACCAAAAACAAACAAAAACCAAAACAAATAACAAACAAAAACCAATAAATAAATAAATATGTTGTGTTGGTGTTAGTGTCCCTAGTTTTTAAGGCATGATATATGAATTGTGCATAGTCTGTGGTATGACCTAACTTCACTCATGGCCTCATCAAGACTGACTACTCCTCAGGGTAGTAAATGCCAAAGTTCTTGGACCATAGCTATGTAACTAAGCCACAGTTTCTGTCCTCTAGTCCCGCCCCCACCCTTGCATCGCAGCAGATGTTACAGCACCTTTTTCTTCATAGTCCCTCATCCCTGGCCTGGAGACAGCTAACTACACTGAATTCCAGCCTCCAGCTTGACCCATTCGCTAATGGGTCTTCCCAGACACTGGTACTCTGAGGGCCCAGAGGGACAGGAGAATGTAGGTCAGAGGTCTAGGACTTAACCATAGTGTCTCTATTCACACTGTGTGACACTGAGGACAGCCCCTCGGGGTTTGTGGCCCGTGGTGTCTCCATCTGTAACAGGGAAAGGTGGCATGAGACGGTCTTGGGGGCCTTATTTGTCTGGACTATAGATGGTCCATAGTGAAAGAGTAGCAAGATGTGTAATTATCACTTTAGGGGTCAATATTACTTTTACATGCACCAAGCCATCACAAATATTTGACAATTTCAATTGATCTCTAAATCTTTTAAGCCGCACAGTGGCCTGAAGGCATGCTAAATGCTGTCATGTCAACTTCACATGTTTAGCCGCTGTAGGCAGAAGGATGCTGGGAGCTGAGTTGCACTCCCTGGTTACAACAGAGCAGCCTGGAGCTAAAGCAGGGATCATGATAGGCTGTGGGGTAGAAAGGCAGGGCACCATGCTTGGGATGAGTATCCTGGGGTTTCCCACTGGAAGCATTCTGGGGATGAGAGTTGCAGACCAGAGCTGAGTAGATGTCTCCAGGTTATAAGCTACTGAACAAAAATGTTAGGTGCACAGAATAGAACACAGGGGGTTTCACGTGGATGTGTAAGCTGCAAATCCACCTTGCAAAGAAAGAAAAAACCAGATGGAAAATGGAAGATGATGTTAAGGCAGATAGATATTGGACCACAGTAAAAGCAGCTATGCAGACCCCGTGTCTAGTCCCCAGGACATTTAAAGCTGAAATGTCAAACGTACTTAGACACATGGTTAGTTTTTGTGGTTTATTTTATTTTTTAAATTATTTATTTTCAAAGAGGAAATCTCTGCTCTAGAACTCCAGCCCCACTATGATTACATATCATAAACATGAACCTCAGGTCAATAAAGAGCTCCTCTCCAATGGGAAACACAAGACTACAACTTTTCAAACCCTCGTCACAGTGGCAGGTCCCACACAGGGATGCTCAGCCATCCTCCTTCTGCCCCTGGGCCAGAGGATGAGAAAGTCACTCCACCATGATGCGGTGGAGGTGTCTACTCTCTGCCAGCATGTCGAGAGGACAGTGACCATTCTTACCAACTAGACGGGATGTAGCATCATACAGACACTCACCTCTGGTGCTAGATTGGGTTGAGGAGGGAAGAGCAACTGTAATTGTGGGAGACATCATCACAAGCACTAGAGTCCCTGAATGAATAAGAAGAAGGGGTTAGTACAAGCCCCACTGATCTCTAAGGTGGGACTCTGCACACAGTGTGACCAGCTGAGCTGCCATCCACCATGGTGGACGGCACACTTAAATCACGCCCCAAAATACACCCTTCCCTAACTTGCTTCTGTCCAGTATTTGAGCAAAGCAACCAAGGAAGTAACACGAGGTATCTTTTGGTTCCATTCTCTTTCACTTAAAGGCTTATTTTATTTTATTGATGTAGATGTGTGTGCACCTGTGCAGATGTCTGTGGGTGTCCAAGCAGACTGAAAATGGTCTCAGCTTCCCTGGGGCTAATTTGTAACCTTTTGTGAGCCACCCAGTATGAGTGCCAGGAACCAAACTCTAGTCCTCTTAACAACCAAGCTGTCTCTCCAGCCCTGTTGTGCTGTTATTAAATGTTCTGTCTTACTACTTTTTAATTAATATGCCTTTTTTTTTGGGGGGGGGGTTGACTAAAAATTGAGCAAAATGCAAACTTATTCATATTCTGTAAGTCGTCTTATTAGGAATACTTTGTCTTCCTATTGTTATAATCTGTAAGCCCATACAGCTATGTTATTATTTATCAAAGTCCATAGTTTAGAGAAAGGCTCACTGCTGGTGGTGTACATCGTGTGGGTTTAGACAGTGGTTCTCAACCTGTGGGTCATGACCCCTAAAGGGTCCCATAACAGATGTCCCCCATCTCATATAGTTACACCACGCTTCATAACAGCATCAAAACTCTGGTTATGAAGTAACAGAGAAAACCACTTTATGGTTGGCGGTCACCACAACATGAGGAACTCTATTTAAAGGTCGCAGCATTAAGAAGGTTGAGAACCACTGGTTTAGACAACTGTGAAATGACATGTGTCCCCCTTTACAGTGACGGATGGAAGAGCTTGTCTGTCCTTTATCCATCTCTCCTCGAGGATAACCTAAGTGACCTTTGGTTTGATAATGGCTACTCACAATGACCAAAGCACAATACATGAAGGAACAGACTGAGAAATCTGGAATGACACAAATAAACAAACTCTGCTCTGTGAAAGACATCGTTAAACTCATAAACACAGGAGCCACGGCCAGGAGAAAATCTTTGCAAAGCTCTTATCAGACATGGGGCACACATCTGAAGTATGAAAACACTTGTCAATGATCAAGAAACAAACAGCCTAAATGTAGAGTGGCCGGGAAACTAGAACTGATGACAGTGCACGTCATCACAGACTGCCTGCAGAACAGTGCTACCTGGTAACACTCTTACCACAGTGTAAAGTCCACAGTCGTGACCAACGCTGACAACACGTGGTCACTTAGGTTGTCTTCAGTGTTTCATATTCTATGCCCTTTCATTTTTAATGTGAATTATTGATTTTTAGTTCACTTTTGTGAATAGTGGAAGATAGTTCTGTGTTTCTTTTTCAATGGCTCTAGCACTGTTTATTGCAAAGGCTGTCATTCTGCATTGAATTGCCTTTGTTCTTTCTGAGGACTCACTGACTGTGTTTCTGTGGATCTATAGCAGGACCTTCCATCCTAACCCATTGATCCACTGGTCTATTCTTTAGTCAGCCTGATGGTGTGTGTTTAGTGATGCTCTACATTAACTTTCAAAGTCAGATAACGTTGCCAGTCTTGATGCCGCACAACTGTAATCCTAGCACTCAGACACAGGGACAGACAGACCTTTGTGAGTTTGCAACCAGCATCCTCTACATAGTGAACCCCAGGTTGCCTAGGCCCACATACTAAGACTCTTTATCAAAAACAAAATAAACTAAAAATCAGGTAGTAGTGCTAGAGTATTTCCTGGGCTTGTGATTGACATTGAACTAAGATTGTCCACTAAGTGGAAATGAGCTGACATCTTAATGATATCACATGTATGTGGCATTACTATTTATTTATAACTTTTAATTCTTTCATGAGATTCATGTAGTTTTCTCACACAGATTTCCCATATGTTTTGATTGATTCACTGCCTAACTGTTCATTTGTGGTGCGACGCAAATGACATTGCAGTTTTCATTGGGAACTCCAGTGGCTCTCCACTGTTATATAAAAAATGTGTTTGGATTCCGTGTGTTAACCTGTAGTCTTGTAAACTTGTTGTAACCACTTCTTAGTCTCAGGACTTCATTGTTGATTCTTTGGAATTTTCTATATAGACAATCATGTTAACTGTGTACAAAGTTTCATTTTTTTTTTTTTTTACAAATATGTATGACTTTTATGTGCATTAAGACTTCCAGTGCACTTTTTTGTTGTTGTTAATTTATTTTGGGTTTTGCCAGTTTGAGGGGCATATTGGTTCTTTGATACAAGGTTTCTTAAGTCCAATTAGAGATCTGTTGGTTCCAGTGCACTTTGAAGAGATAGAGTAGGAGGGGCCACTTTGCTTCTGCCCCTGGTATAAGTAGAAATGCTTTGAATTTCTCATCATTATATGTCATATTGTCTGTGGGTTTTGTGTAATGTTCTTAACCCAGTTTAGGACCTCTCACAATTCCTTATTTACTCAAGATTTTTTTTATCATAATGAAATAATAGATTTTGTTAAATGCTTTTGCTTGTTTTTTTTTTTTTTTTAGTATAATCACATGGTTCTTCTTCGTTAGTACTGATATAATGAATTGCATCCATTACTGTCAAATGTTGAGCCAACCTTGCATGAAATATTTTCAACCTTGTAATGGTATATATTCTTCTTATATATTAATGGATTAAATTCATTAATCTTATTACTAAGAAAATTTACATATATATATATATTTGGGAGGTATGCTGATCTGTAATTCACCTGTTTCATAATATCTTTATCTGGTTGAATACAAGCTGCTCTCATTGTAGTTAGAAGTACTTAGCCCTCATATTTGTAGATTTCCTGAGTATGCATTAAGCTGACCTTAGATAAAATATATATATATTAAAGCTGGGCATGGCAGCACACGCCTGTAAACCTAACATTCGGGGAGGCAGAGCCAGGCAGATCACTGTGAGTTTGAGGCCAGCCTAGTCTATAAAGCAAGTCAAGGATAGCCAAGGCTACACAGAAAAACCCTGTCTTGAAAAATAAGTATCTGAAACAGGGGCTGAAGAGATGGGTCCATGATTAACAGCACTTGTTGCTCTTGCAAAAGACTCAGGCTCTATTCCTAACACTTACATGGTGCCTCACAACCATCTGTATAACTCAAGTTCTGAGGGATCTGATGCCTTCTTCTGAGCTCTGCAGTTACCAGGCGTACACATACACACATATGGGCCAAACACTCATACACTACAAATAAGACAAATAAGTCTTTAAATTTTTGAAACAAATAGTATTCCCACTGAGCATGCACAGACATATTTCTTGTCACTATCTTAAATATCACAGCATAACTGTTTACATGGCATTCTGTCGTGCTTTACAAGTGGTTTGGTTTGTCTTGTAAGGCTCTTGTGTTTGGTAGCACGGTCCTGAGTATTAAGTATTGTGCCCATTGAGGACACTGCCCTTGAAAGTTATCATGAGAGAAAGTGATTTGTTATGAGATGGCTAATCTAGCACATCACTACTCTTTGACTCTCCTTGTCACCATGTGATTTTGTTCTCACATGAACATCTATCATGGAATCCCCTGAAATGAAAAGAAACCAAGAAAACCCTGGCTAGAAGTACTACCATGTCATTTGAAAACGTTTTAGTCAGTAATACTTTGAGCTAGACAGAACTCTTTTCTTTGTAAGCCATCCAGCCTTGGGTATTTTGTTAGACCAAACTAAAAATAATTTAATATATCCTGCATTAGTAAGTGTCTCTAAAAGAACAGAACTAGCAGAGTGAATACACACACACACACACATGCACACACACACACTTTCTAGTAGAATATAATAAAAAATTTACATGAATATTTGTGAGGTATACTGGTTGTAGAACCTAAGACTAAACAGGCCACAGACTTAAAGGAAAAGCAAATATATATTATTACAGGAGATTTATTAGACTAGCTTACAGAGTACAGTACAGGTAGTCCAACAATGGCTGACTCATGACAGAAAGGCCAAGAATTCAATAGTTGCTCAGTCCACAAGGCTGGATATCAGAGAGGCTATGTAGTAAGAGGAAAGCTGGTAGGAGTGCAAATTTGTGCAGCCACAATGAAAATCAGTGTGGTGGTTTCTCAGGAAGATGAGAATCAATCTACCTCAAGATCCACTTATACCAGCCTTAGGAATATACCAAAAGATGTTTCATCCTACTGTTGAGATACTTGCTCAACTATATTCATTGCTGTTCTATTCATAATAGACAGAAATTGGAAATAACCTACATATTGGTCAATGGATGAGTGGATAAGAAAAATGTGCTACATTTACATAATGAAACATTAACCAGCTGTTAAGAAATGAAATAATGGCATTCACAGGTAAGTGAATGGAACTAGAAAAAAAATCATGCAGAATAAGGTAAATCAGATCCAGAAATAAAAATTTGGGATATATTCACTTATTTGTGGATCTTAGCTGTTTAGTCACTAAAAAGCCAGCTACAATCTGTATAACCACAGAAGAGAGCTAAAGAGAAAGGAGCTAGGTAGGATGGTTGGATCTCCCTAAAAAGGTAAAAAATAATAATACTAATACATAGTTATAGATGGGTTGGGGGAAGAGGCCTGGAATTGGAGGATCAGACAGAGCAGGGAGGAAAAGGGGAATGATGGAGAGGACATGGGGAAGGACAGCTAAAACTAAGGAACATTTGAGGAGTCATATGGAAACCTAATATGTACAAGTTTCCTAAAATATATGTTTATAAAAGCTATCTAAAAGAAATTGTCAAATAATGGGCAGATAGATCCCGACTGGTTGTCTGCCAGCACCAAATGGAGCTTCCAGTAACAGGAATATACTGTATCTAATCAAGTTTTGGTCTAAGGGACCCCCCCATGGGAACCCCCAAATAACCCAAGTTATTGCTCAGGCTCCTGGAAGCTCTTCGTAAACTGATGGTGGGAGACAACACCAACACAATTCACTGAACATGGAGAAGTCAAGTTGGTGTAAACCTAGAGTCTTCACCTCTACTGATTAGTACTAGAATGTACTCTGCATGCTACCAAAGGAGGAAGGTAAACACCAGCCAATCTACACAGCGCTATACAACAGTGACCTCGCTGCAAGACATGCTAGTGCAATGGCGGCACAAAGCTTGTGGGAGTAACCAATTAATATATGATTTGAATTAGGCCTACTCTGTGAGATAGAAACCATAGTCAACACTGCTTGGGTGTCCAAGAACATAAAACTAGATAGGCCAGGGAGCTAGGGAAAAACCAAATACTACTGTTTTGGTAAAGGAATGTAGCAATAAAGTGACTCCTGATGACATTCTGCTATACTCATAGGTCAGTTCCTTGCTAAGCCATCTTTAGAGAAGCTTCATCCTGCTACAAATGAAAACAAATATAGAGACCCACAGCCAGACAATATGCAGAGAGTGAAAGGCCTGGGGACACTCATGCCTAAATGTGATATTTCCATTAAATCTGTCCCCTCAAGGCTCAGGGAATTTTGTGGAAGAGGAGGCTTAAAAAGTATAAGAGCCTGAAGAAATAAAGGACACCAAGGAAATTAGGCCTTCTAGCACAGCAGGACGGATGAGAGTATGACCTCACAAAGGCCACGCACAAGGCCTGCACTGGTCTGCACCACGTGGGGCCCGAGAGCTAAAAGGAGAAGTGGGCATGTGCCCAGAAGCCATTTCCAATTAACAGCTACTTGAGAATGAAAAATATCAGTTTTCTCCAAGGGAGTCTCACTGGGCAAGCAAACCACTCTTAAGGCTCAGCCCCATGCATAGCAATAGATGACCAACACAAAACAAACTCAACAGCATCTTTAAGAATCGTTGTCTCATAATGTTGTCAAGGCATTGAATATGTATTATGACTTCCAGTTTTGGGTTTTCATGAGATACCTGTGTATGCAGATGTGTCTGTTTCTACTTCTATATGTGTTTCTTGTACTTTTGTTGTTGTTTTGGCTCTTCTTGTTGTTTGGTCATTTTGTCCTAGTTCAATTTGTATTTTTTTGTTGTTGTTGTTGTTGTTGTTTACTTGTTATTATTCCTTAGGTGCTTGTTTGTTTTCTAATGAGAGACAGAAAGGTACAGATACAGATGGGAGGAATAAGAGGATTGGAAACTATATTTATAATATACTGTACTTTAAAAAAAAAATCTCTTTCCAATAAAAGAAAAAAACTGCATGTCTCAGTATTCCCAGCAGGCCTTATGGGAGACCTGGAAAACTTCCGTCTATGTTGGAATTCCTAAGTTGAGGCTATGCAGGCAAAAAACCTAAGTTTCCTTCCTCTGTGGCCTTTTATCTGGGATGAAATCAGAGGGTGCCACCCGCATTTAGGGTAGGCCTCCAAGCTTCGAAGACTCTAATCAAGGAAGTTTACAGAGGAGTAACCAGCAGCTGACAATCAAGACTAGCCATCACATATAAGGTATTGGGTATTAAAAACTGATCTATGGATGTTCTAAAGTATACAGGAAGATGGAAATTATATAAATTATTGTACTGTTCTGTATAAATGGCATTGAGCATCAATAAATTCACTCCCACAAAGGCTCACTTCCTCTCATAAATTAACACCTTAGTCCCTTTCGAGAGCAGTGTTCACAGTGACCACATGGGTCTTCTTACAACTATAGTAAAAAAAAAAAAAAAACAAAAACAAAAAAAACAAAACAAAACAAAACAAAAAAAACAAGCTACCAATATATGCCTCTTAGAGGACAAATAACATCCCAACCATGTAAAGAGTTGGTATACTCTGTTACATAGGATATGAGTTCAATGTGAATGCAGTTTTCTTTCAAGGTCAGATGAATGCATACACATGATTGTGTGTGTGTGTCTGTGTGTGTGTGTGTGTGTGTGTGTGTGTGTGTGTGTGTGTACCTAGAGGGGTTCTAGAACCACCACCACCTCAATATAAGTGGCATCCAGGCTTTTTCTGCTTCCATTTCCCAGAAGAGATTCAGAGAACTGGGATGAGTTTTTTTCTCTTAAACATTTTGTAGGCTTCTCAACAAAAACACTCCAGACTTTGTGCTTCTGTTTAGGGCAGAGGATATAATTGTTTAGTCCTAACAGACATGTACATAGTCAAATCATCTATTTCTCCATGAATTGTGGTAAATTGTGTATTTCAGTGGCTTGGTCAGCTTTTTCTGCCTTTTAGAATTTGATTATCTCTTATCCTTTAAATTTCCGGGGGTCCATATGTATGAGGGATATGTATCTATTCTGTTTCTCTTAGTTTACTTAGGTGTGGATGTACCAAGTTCATTGATATTTTCAAAGAGCTGCCTTTGGTGCTGTAGGGTTTTTTTTTTCTATTCATTTCCCACTATTGACTTCACTGATTCTTGTTTTATTGTTTACTTCTTTGCTATTATTTACTTTGAATTTTCCTCTATTTCTTGCAGCTTCTTAGATGCTTAGCTTATTACCCTTGAACTCTTATGTCAAACTTGTGTGTTCTGTGCTAAAAATAAGCCTCTTGCCACTAATCCCACTGGATCCCCGGATTTTTGAGGAGTGGTTTTAATTTTCATCACTGTATCCCTTGGAGACTTTCGTCTCGAATCCTGCATTATGTAGGTGCATGTCTTTTAATGTGCTAGTATTTCTGCATCGCCTGGCTCTCTTTTGTTGTTCATTTCTAGCTCTTGTTTGATTGTCTGAGGTCATGCTTTGCGTGGTTTGGGTTCTTTTAGATTTGGTGATGTGCATTTGAAAGCCTACTGTATTTTCTATCTGGTTGCCTATTCCATGAAGCCTTGAGAAGAATGTATGTGTTGAATGAAATAATCTCCTAATGTCAGCTCATCAGATCTAGTTAGCTGGTGGTGTTGTCCCATGTCCTCACTAGTCTGCTGCTGTTAGATGTGTCAGTTACTCATCCGGAAGTATGGAAATCTACAGCCATAGTCCTGGATTCTACCATTTACCCTTGCACTTCTATCAAGTTTTATCTCACATATTTTGTCACTGTTGTTAAGAAAACACATTAAAAATTATTATGTCCCCTAAGAAAACCAAACCTTTTATCATTATTTATGAACCCTTTGTCCTCATCACTTTCCTTTCTCTGAATATAATCGCGTTAGACAAGCTTCCATCTGATTAATGTCAGCATATATCTCCATTCTTTTATTTTTAATTACTCTGTGTTTTTATAGTTAAGCCATATCTCGTAGATAGTATAGCTACTTGGGTCCTATAATATATTTATTCACCCTGGCAGTCTTTGTCTTTTAATGGTGCAGCTATGACATTAATTTTCAAAATGCTTCCTGACATATTTTTATTAAGTCCTCCCGTATCCGATCTCATCTTGATCATGCATGCCTGTTAGGTCAGCATTAGAGTAGTAGGGGGATAGAAGAACCAGGGGAAACATGAGCTCTGCAAGGAGATCATTAAAGTCAACAAATCTGGACCCAGGGGAGCCCGCACAAACTGATGCACCAAGCATGGGCAATGCATGTAGTGAACCTAGCCCCCTGTTCAGCTATAACCCATAGATAGCTCATTGTCCATGTGGATGCCTTAGTAAGGTGGAGCAGGAGACTGCTTCTGACATGGACTCTGGTGCCTGTGATTTGATCACTTCTCCTTGGCAGGGTGGCTTTGTGAGGTCACAGAGGAAAAGGATGCAAGCTATCCTAATGAGACCTGATAGGCTGGGGTCAGATGGTAGGGAAGGAAAGCCCCCCTGCCAGGCTAGAGGAGAGAGGGGGGGAAGAGGGAAGGAGGTTGGGAACAGGAAGATATACTGTGAATAAATTATTAAAAATTTAAAAAGAAAGCTAGTTTATTTTTTTTTTAAAAGAAGGTAGAATATAGAGAAGTCAGAGCCAGCATGAGCTATGGGTCTCTCTCTCTCTCTCTCTCTCTCTCTCTCCCCCTCCCTTTTTTCCTCTCCCTCCCTTCCCCTTGCCCCTTCTCCCTCCTCTCTTCTCTTATCTCTTTTCTACCTTTCCTTCCCTCTTTATATCACTCTTTCCTTCCTTCCTTTCCTCTCTTAATTACATATTTTGTCCCTACCTTATTTTCATTACTTTGAGGTACTCTTTTTTTTTTATAGTTAGTTCATTTATTCAATACATTTACCTGTTCTAGAACTCTAATCATTTCTCTCTTTTAACAATATTTTATTTACATGCTCCTTGAGTCTCAGATGGCAAAAGTGGGTTTGTTTGAGGTTTATTTTTATTCATTAGTGGGGTGGCACAGACCTGTGCCATCATGAGGATATCACAGAGCATATGGTGGTCAAAAGACAACTTTGAGGTATCACCTTCCATCCTGTTCAGGTCAAGTCTCTCTTGTTTCTGTCACACATGGTCCTCCAGGTTACCTGGCCCCTAATCTGGCTGATGCTCTTAAACTCTCCCCCATCTCCTGTAAGGACACAGGCACACTAGGATTACAGATGCTTGCACTACTGTGTTAACTTATTACATAGGTCCCAGGAGTTAAACTCAGGGGTCAAGCAGTGGTTGAGCACTTACCAGCTGGGCCATCTCACAGAACCAGTTGTTGCTGTTGTTGCTGCTGCTGCTGCTGCTGCTGCTGCTGCTGCTGCTGCTGCTGCTGCTGCTGCTCCTGTTTGGTTATTGATGCAAGGTCTACATTTATAGCACAGACTGTCCTCACACTCAAAGCAGTCTTCCTGCTTCAACTCCCTGAGACTAGGATTATAGACATGATTCATCTTGTGGCTTATTTTCTTTTTATACCCTTTCCAGTTTTGATAGAACAATCTGTATGTTTACACTTTTGTCTTTTTAACATAGTAACTATACTTTCAAATTTTTTATCATCTTATTTTATACTTATGATGTTTTGAGTTTCTATTATACAATTTATAGCTAGTCCTAGCCCTTTCTCCAGTGCCTCAAACCTTATACAGAATATTCCCAATTCCTGCTGCCCTTTTGTCACAGAAACAGCTTAAGGAATGAGGATTTATTTTTCTTCATGTTGAAGAGGTACTACTGTCCATCCTAGTGAGGAGGGTGTGATGGTCAGAGTATGAGGTGGCTGGTCACACTGCATCCACAAGGATGATGCCACCGATTTCAAGAGGTTCATCTCCCCCACCCCGTTACTCTTATTTAGACAATCCAACATCGACATACCACTGGCATGCCCTGGGTCTAAATCCAGCCAAACTGACAATGAAGATTAACCATCCCACATTGCATTGCTCTTATACATTTTATTTATTCAGATCCGTAATTAACAAGTACATCTGTAGCTAGCAGTATTTCATCCAAACTCCTCTGTATTTCATCAACTAAGCCTATGAGAACAAAGGGATCCTATTTCACTCTCACTGTTTATGTAGGTCCAGCTCTCTGACATTATTTTCCTTCCTTCTGAACCTTGTCATTTAACATTCAGTACAAGACAACCTAGAAATAAAAAATTCCCTCAAATTTTCTTTGAAGGTACTGCCCTTTCTCTTTTGAAGTAGTTTTTGTTGGATATGGGACTCTAGGTAGGTTCTGTTCACTCCGTGCCTTTAAGTGCAATTGTTTCACCCTCATCTTCCCTACATGTTTTCTGAAGAGAAACTGTGATGGTTACCACTGCCAACTTGACACATCTCTAATCAGTCGGGAAGATGTGCCACTGAGCATGTCTTCATTGCCCGAACTGAAGCGGGAAGACCTACCCCGCTGTGGGAAGTATCATTCCCAGGCTGGGATCCTGGACTGTATGGAAAGGAAACTAAGTAGTAGTGTGCGTCCATCATTGCCTCTGCTTCTGAGTATGGATGTGGTATAACTAACTCCCTCAAGCCCCTGACACTGTGACAACGCCACGATGACGGACTGTAACCTGGAACTGTCACCAGAGTCAAAGCCTTTCTCCCTTAAGTTACTTATCAGAGAATTAAACAACAACCAGACGCCCTGAGCATAATTAAAGTGGCTCTCCCAAGCATGAGTGGACTTTTCTTCTCTCTCCGCACTAAGAATCTGATGGGCTTCAGAAGCCCAAGAAAGGACGTCACCTCCCAACAGCTCTCCCTGCACCCAAGACTTACCTCATGACTGTAGACACATAGAACACCTGTAAGCTGTCAATGCAACTGAGTTTTCTACTCTGGTTCCCATGGAGGCTTCTGCTCTGGAAGAATGTAGCTGCCCAAGCCAGGTACACAGCTTTGCCTGTGTCCTCAGTTCTTTGTTGGATCTACGACAAGTTGTAGAACTGATGTTTGGCCAACTGTGTTCTTGGTAGGAGAGAGTGATGACTTCCAAGTGTCATATCTATGAGACCAAAAGCTGAAAACCCTTCAATAAACTTTTTATCTCAGAAAAATTGTGAAAATGCAGATGAACTGAGAAGATGGTGCCAAAAAATTTCCCATATACTGCACACCTCTGCAATCTTCTTTGACATCCTCTGGCATTGCTATGGCTTATGTAACATACAAATGGCCCAGTACCAATGTGTCATTAATAACCAACGTCTGTAGTTCACTCATAATTTCTCAATTCTCCATAATGTTCCTTTTCTGTCCCAGGATCCCATTCAATATGCTATTTTATATTTTGTCACCATATCCTCTTAGAATTCTCTTGTCTGTGGAAACTTCCCAGATCTTCCTTGCTTCTGAAAGGCTTAGCAATATAGAGGAATCTGACTTGGGTCTTCTGTTGCTTGGGGGTTTGTCTGGTGTGGTTGCGATACTTTACCTTAGGTTATAAGCTTTGGTAGGAATGCCACAGCAGGGGGTGTCATTCTCCCTCTGCTCTATCCAGGGTACAGCATCTCAGAGACACCCATCCGTATCTATGACGAGTTCATCACCTGGCTGAGGTGGGGCCGATCAGTGAGTATTTGTCAGGGCTACTTTCAACTGAGATCTGACCCATGTAGAAGCCTCTCTCCAGCTGAGACACAGAAAGGTACACATGCGAAAAGCCAAAGGCTGGGTAAAAAAAAGTAAGCACCTAGGATGCCCTCGCTTTCAATGCTCCCATCCATATTCAATGGTTGAGTTGCAACAAACTTTGCTCAACTTGGGGTCAGATCCCAATTCATGCCCTGTGTGTCTCCAAACGGGCTGGTTGACAGAATCAGGGCATCCATGAAATTTTGCATAATTTATTTGGGGCCGTCAAACAATCCCATAGGCCTGAGGTTCTACATCTCTAGAAGTCATGTTTACAGAGAAGGAGGGAGTGGAAGGCCCGAGCATCTTGAAAGTCAAGGCAGCTGGGAATGACTCTGATGCCTGTCCAAAGACAGAGAAACAGCCTGGGAGCTGGACGGGCAGAAGCAGCCAGCGAGATACTGAGAGGGAAGTAGGTCAGACTCGGGGCTCACAGTTCAGACTCTGGAGAACTTGAAAACTCTGCAGCTTTCCAGAGCAAAGTGCAGGCACAGAGTGCTCCATGCAGATACCTGGCTGACATTTCTCAACTTAAAAGTTTCACTGTGGGTTGTACGGGGACCCAGAGCAGTCCCAGGTAAGAGAGGGGTGCTGAGAAAGCAAACAAGGTAGGAGGGCAGCTTTCCAGAAGCTGAACTCCTGCAATGAAGAAAGTTTAGACCCAGGAAAATGCGTAGACTTCTGGCTTCAACATGGGGCAGCTACTACGCCTTTTCATAAGGAAGCCTTGGGCTCCTTTCCTCTCTTATTCCCTGGGTTCACAATCTTTCCTGCCACCCCCTTTGTTACCTCAGGAAAAGACCTCTCATCTCAGCACATTCAGTTCTGTTTCCCAAGAATGCACCTATGTATGTATATAGGTGCTTATATAAGCTCACAGTACATATACGTATGCACTCATGACTACAGACATGTACCAACATGTATGCACATAGGCATGTGTTCACATATCTGTACTGGTTCCCCTCCATCACCCTGTATGCAGTATTTACTTATTGACCCAAGTCACATTCAGCCTCCTCCTCTAGTATGTTAGGATCCAATCACCTTTAAACCCCTAACTAGCACTTGGCATTGATAGATTGACTTGCATGTGAAAGGCCTACAGGTTCTTAATTGTTGAAGTTGCTTTCAGTCATAGATGCAGAAAACAGCATGGGAGATGGAGGTGGCCACCCCCTGTAGCCAGGTACGACTTCCGGTGGAGGGATAAGGACACCACCCCACCCATAAAACCTTTGACCTAAAACTTGTCCTGTCTGCAAGATGTGCAGGGACAAAGATGGGACAAAGATTGAGGGAATGGCCAACCCAAGACTGACCCTATTTGAGACCCACCCCATTGAAGAGAACCAAACCCTAATGTTACTCTGCTATGCTTATAGGATCCTGTGAGAGGCTTCACCCAGCAGCTGATGGAAACAGATGCAGAGGCCCATAGTCAAACATTAAACAGAGCTTGGGGAGTCCTATGGAAGAGTTGAAGGAATGATTGAGGGAGCTGGAGGGGCCAAGGACTCCACAAGAGGACCCACAGAGTCAACTAATCTGGCCTATAGCAGCTTACAGAGACTGAATCTCCAGCCAAAGAGCAGGCATGGACTGGTCCTAGGTCCCCTGTGCATATGTAGCAGACACACAGCTTGGTCTTCATGTGGGTCTCCCAGCAACTGGAGTCGGGGCCCTCTCTGACTCTGGGGCCTGCCTTTGGATCCTATTCCCCTAACTGTGCTGCCTTGTCTGGCCTCAGAGGAAGAGAATTCATGTAGTCCTGCAGTGACTTAATGTGCCAGGGTGGGCTGGTTTCCAAGGGGGCCTCCCCCCTTCTCTGAGGAGAAGGAGAAGGAGCAATGGGGAAGAGGTTTGGGAGAGGACTGGCAAGAGAAGAGGAGGGGCTATAATCAGAATATAAAGTGAATAAGTGAATGAATGAATAAAAATAAATAAATAAATGGACATTACCTCATTGCCTTCTTTCCTCTCACTAGGCCCCTACTTCTAACGCTTCTATCCATTTCTGTCAGTGTCACCAGCAGACAACAAGCCTTTAATAGACGAGGCCCTGAGGAACATCCAAGATCCAAACCGCAATGCTGGGTGACATACAGAGAGTTTTATTTGGTGTGTATCTCAGCTAAGAGCAGAGCACCAACAGACTGCACCATAGTGTAGAGATCATGTAGAAGAGGGACTCAGGGCAGATGCTGGACACCTTACAACAACCTATTCTCAAAGCAAGTAACCCAGTGCTACAAGGCCTGCATTAATCCCTTCCAAGGAGGAGGTCTCCATGCACCAATTATCTTCTACAGGGCCCCACCCTTTAAAGGTTCCACTGATATATGCAGACCAAGTCAAAGCATAGGAACCGTTGATGGGCACAATCAAAGCATCCTGCTCATCATCTCTGTGTTCATGTTCTTCATCTGTAAAATAAGCATGCTCTCATCATCCCCAAATCCAAATGAGACTCAGAAAAAAAGACACACTCAAAATGTTTAATGCAATTCCTCCTGACCCAGGGAAGGTACTGGCGAAGTGTTGGCTCCCATGGCTATTGCTACTCATCCCCAGTCACTCAGCCCAGGAGTACTGGCCACTTCTCCAGAGCCAAATGATGCCCAAAAGGATCCTGCCCAGCCATGGTGAACAGTCAGTTCTGACTCACACGTCCCTTAACTGTCTATACTGCTCATCACTGAGAATTCCTCCTAGATGAAGTTTCTGCTTATTTTGATGGACCTATAGTGGATGGATGAATGAATGCATGAATTATGGACCCATGGATTTATGCAGCTTTAACACAAATAGGCAGCTTCTGATATTGCGTTCTATCTATAAAGCAAGGTGCTGGGTTTTTTGAGTTTGCTAACTGTAGCAGGAAAAGTCAACTTGTATCTGGTAGTCTACAGGCTGGGAGGTGGGGGTTGGTAGGGGAGCAAACAAGTTACCCTTGCTGTTTTACTTTAAGCAAGTGCAATAACCTCAGGGGTTTTTCATCTTTAAACTGGCCTTATAATACTTCAAGTGTGTTTTAAAGGCTAAACTATGTGTAGTGTTCCCAGAATGGTACATTATTGGATACCATTACTAGAGCTGGCACGGAGGTTGGCCATTGGGGTCTCTTTGAGCTCCAACAGAAAATTCTCTCAGTCTCTCCAGAGCTTGCCCATCATATATTAAGCCTGCAATTCCCTTCTGCTTCCTTGTCCCATCCTCCTTCAGTAAATGTTAATTATGCATGAAGGTTCCCTGCAGCAGAAGCGCTATAATTAATTTATGTTGGGACCATAATAGATTCCAACACAAACTCCATTTCATTGCATCCAACTGTACTGAGTTCTGTTTGCTTCAAGGCATAATTCCATAATTCAGTGTGAAATGTGCCCCCCCACCCCTGCAGCTTGCTCTTCCCAGATCCCAGGACGAGGAACCAACAGAAAGGAGTCAAGCCTCCAGGCCTTCCTTCTCCATGTGGGTGTGAAGGTTCTGTGCCTTTCACACCTCCCGTTGGTCTCTGCAGCTGCAAAAATAAGAGCTCACACTCCTGGTATGCAGAGTGATTACCATAACTATGTGACCCGTGGCATCCACCTACACCTTCCACCTCAGCTTCCCTTATAAAAAAGGGGAAACACTGTGATCCATATACACCTTAAGGTATTTGTGAAATTTTTAAATAAGACAAGTTTTTTTTTTTTTTCCAAACACTTACTACAATATAAGGCACACTCAGTTAATGGCATTCACTGTGTTCTACCAATGGGCAGGCTCTTTCTGTCCTCAGGACACCTGTCAGGGGCATCCTGATTGAGCGGTCTTCTTTCAGGAAAGCCTTGAAGAGGCCAGCACCTGGAGTCACAAACTAGAATGGCACTTGGCTGCTCTGCCAAGCTCTTTCCAGGGAGCAGGGATAGAGGAGGAAAGGATGTCTCTGGCAATGGTCCCAGCACGCCTCCTGTCCCTTCATATAACGAGGAGCTGAAAACCCAAGACCCAAGACCCTCACATCAGTCTATGCTCCCCAGGGTCAGAAAATTAGCATCACTGCATTCTTCTGCCCTTTCTCGCCCCATTTAAATGTTTTTAGACAATGATTTGCATGTAGCTGGAATTACCTGTAGTGGCAAGGCCTCTTCTCGTCTCCTCCTGAGAGGTCCCTCTAAGGTTGTTCTATGCTAATAGTTCTTACATAACTATAAGAAGTACATTATAAAATAATAATACCAGTATAGTATGGTGACTATATCAACCAATAACATGGTGGCTTATTAAAGTTCTCTATAGTGTATGTAGTTGTTGTATAAGCAATCTTTCTATGCAACTGGCAACACATTTGATTTGTTTGTGCCAGTAGTATTTCAAACGTGTAAGCGGTTCATTGAGCTATGACCACATAAAATTAAGGTGGCTGCAACATCACTGGGTGGTAGGAATTTCTCACTCCATTACAGTCTTATAAGGTCACCATTGCACATGTGGTCCACCATGGACTGAAATGTCACATGACAGTACATGATTGTACTTAGGGACTGTCTTTGTCAACTGATGAACTATCTTATCTAAATTACGCTCTTTCTAAAACCTCTCTTAAACTGCATCTCTAGGATATAAACCAATGCCAGGAGCATGGCAGATTTTCAGCGAATAAGTCTAGAATAAAGGAATGTGTAAAAGCAGAAATGTCATTGTCCATCTGTCTACAGTGAGGCCAGTAAGAAATGGATGTACATGTACATATACACATAAAGGTCTATACCCAAATATGTGGGTTGGGGCAGGGAGTCATGGCATGGAGAACCTACCTACTGGGTCAAGAAAAAAACAGATGCTTCACACTGGGAAAAGACAGGCTATCCACAAATTGACCTTCAAAGACCAGGCCAGAGAATGCTCACCAGCCTTGGAGTATGATGTCCTAAAGTGTTCTGGATCTGTCTAGGAGATTCCTGGAGAGACCACAAGCCTTGTAATCCATATCAGGGAGGGCGATGCAGTTTCCTAATCCTCATTAAGCTGTCCCAAGAAGTGGACAAGACTTGCCAGTAGGGGACAAAAGAGTTAACATGTAGGACCTGGCTCCAGATCTCTGTGGCGAGGCCTATAAGGCTTCCCTATGGGCGAGGGAAGTCCCTGCATTTCCCCAGCTAAGTGGAGGCTGGTCCTTTTCTACCTATTTGCTGGAGTTATGGGTCCAGATTGTGAGAGACCTAAAGCCACCTAAAACCTTAAAATTCCAAAGCCTAAGTTTTTCCACTGAAATGACCCCGACCTCAGACAAAATTAATCAATACCTCTGAGCCTGGGTGAGGAGACTCAGCTTCCTGGATTGATCATGAGGGACATCTTGTGTCCCAGCATAATCATTGGTCACACTTGACTTCAAGTGGTGTATTCTGCCTTTCTGGTAAGACTACTTAAGCCTTATAAAGCTGTGTAAAGAGTCAAATGGGCTGATATATGTGGTAATGGCCAGGACATTGTGTTGCATGTGAACCCCAATGAGTTATAACAGGAACAATTAAATACGCAACTATGTTTGCATCCTGCCTTCTTGGACCATGGGACCAATCCCCGGTTGCCTCTGACCAGGGTGCTGGGTCGCTCTTAGGCCTCCTCTGATTCCATAGGGCTCTGCACTTTCTCCTTCTTCCTCTTTCCCCAGACCCACATGGGCCTGAACTCAAATATACTCAGCCATCTGAGGTTCTAGCAAAGAAGGTGTCACCTGCCCAGGGTGCTGTGACTTCTGTGACACAGCACAGAAGTGCTGCCCTAGATACACAATGATGAAAAGCTAAGACCATTTAGGAAAGTATTCCCTTATCTCACCCCCAGTGAAAGGTCCCTCTTTCTCCCCTTGACAAATGGGTAAGTGGCCCACCGGGGAGCTGTGACTACTCTATGTAGAGCTATCATTCAGACTAATGGATAAGATTTCTTCTTCCAAAGAAAGATTTTGCTACGGGAGCTTTTCCCTCGATGCCTTCCTGTGAGGAAGCACAGAGTGGTGAGGTGAGACTAAAAGGAAGCTTTTGTATAAACATTTGATTCTTCAGCCATAGGAAGCTCCATTCAAGCGGTGAGGCCCTGGCAGGAGAACAAAGAAATCTAGCTAGAGCCCAGGCCAGCAACCTTGCAAGTCCCAGGCTTCCCTGTGAGAACATGAGCATCTCTGAAGGCAGCTGGAGGAACACTGGGGCACAGACAGAAAAGGGGGCAAGAGCCACTTGAGAAAGCTGTGACCTAGCAGGACTCCTTGGCAACCTACACCTCTCTGGCCTGTGCTTGTGAAGCCTCTGCCCACAGTTCCACATGCTGAGAGTTGAGCCAGAGCTAGCCAGATTCCATCCTGTTTCAGACACGTAGCCAAGCCCAGCATGCCTGGCAAGGTTAGGAAGATGCTCATACTAATGTTAAAAATGGCTATGTTGTTATCAGTGAGATAGCTTTAACTGGGAAGCTTGAATTTCCCCATTAGCCTTCTCTATACAAATACTGCTCTGACCAGCACTTGGAGTACAAAAATGTATCTCAAGGAATGCCTGTGTTGTCAAGGCATTCCAGGCCTTTGAAAAAGCCCACAGACGAGAGTAGGCATGGTCCTGCCGAGCTCAGACAAAGGAATTCTAGAGTTCTGGGCCTGTTGGGACTTGGGCCAGTATCTAACCCAATACCAGACCCTAGGCTTCCTGTGAGAACTACTGAGAAAGACCTCAGAGGAAGAAGAGGCTGTGAGTAGGGACAGGTACAAAGAATCCCCACCCCTTCAGCCAGGCTCTATCCTCCAGGCCTCTCAGTGAGTGGAAGGCAATGTGGATAGACATCATTACTCTTGATGGCTTCCCACCTCACACCCAGCCCCTGATCACCCCCAAACCAAGGATAGTTCCAAACCTTTATCTATAAATATTAAGCACAGACAACTAGCAAAAATCAATACCAAAACATAACTATTATAACAAAACTCACTAGTGAAAGTTATTTTAAACTATTCTACCATTTGGTAACTTTCTACTTAATATTCTGAAGCAAAGTTGGCCTTGAGTAACTATAGAAAGTGGACCTAGAGAAAGGAGGGCCACTACATACACAAGAAGTCTAGGGCTGAGCACTGCTCCAACAGTGCTCCCCATACATCAACGGTACCAGCTTGGGATGCAACTTTTCTTGGATTTCTTGGCCTCCGTGGAGCAGCCACATCCTCACTAATTCTAATATGAGACAATTAAATCACTGAAACCCACCTCTTCCAACTTTCCTTCCAAGGTCCTACAGAATGAGAGACTCTAGTTCTTCCCGGTGTCTTCTGACTCCTCTGGTGTATACCCCCCCCCCCTTCTCTCCTGCCAGAGCAAGAGAACCTCTTTCACTGCCTTAAGTCAGCAATTTACATTGTCCCTTGCTGTTCTAATCACAGCATTCTCCACATTCATTTTAGAAGTTCATTATTTCAAGCTTCCGCCCCCTGTGTCACACTGCCTTGTCCCTCCTTTGGCCTGTGCACCTATTGCTCCTCAACAGTTTCCACTAAATGCTCCAGCAATGAGACGTTAACCTCAGGGCACAAAGCTCCAAAATATATTGTCTTGTGCTAATACATGTGGTTGATATAATGTACTTACTGATGTTTCTGTAGACTGGAAACCAACGGGTCTTGTCTATGTATCTCAGACCTTTTCTCTGCTTCTTCCTGGCCCCCTGGAGCATCCTGTATCTTGGGTTGATTTTATGTTCATCTTTCAGGTTGGAATTCCCATGTCCCTGGGGGAATAATCAGTTCCAACTCTTAACACAGGCATGACAGAGGCTCAGGATACATACCCTCATGGGAGAGGGTTTCCTCCCAGAGTTACAGCTGAGTTCCCCTCTTCCCTGCTCCCTTGGTACTGGCAGGCTTTTTCACTTCATCCTTTGAGGATCTTGTTTTATCCCATAAATTTCTTTTCAAGTCTATACCTGTGCAAGCACACATGTTCCAATGCACACACATATGCACATACACACAGGCACACATTCATTCATATGCACACAGAAACACACACATGCCGTTGTTCTCTCACTTCCCATTAGTGCTTTCTTTTAGTGCCTCCCTACCACAAGCAACCTAGAAGTTTTCTCTGTCTCTGTCTCTGTGTCTGTCTCTCTGTCTCTGCCTCTGTCTCTCTGTCTCTGCCTCTCTCTCTCTTCTGCCTCTCTCTCTCTCTCTCTCTCTCTCTCTCTCTCTCTCTCTCTCTCTCTCTCTCTCTCTCTCTCTCTCAAAACACATGTATTTTCTTCATTTCTTCTCATCAAACCTGACAGTTTACATAGTGAAAGACCCAATTCTTATCACCAGCCTCCATAATGCTATTACCTGAGTGAGATCATGTCCTATGGAGGTGATATAACTTCTTCCTCTCTCAGAAGGTCACATAGCAGGACAGTGACTCTCTAGAGTCCTAGTGCTTCTTTTTGCATCTGTTGTTTCCTGGAAGACATTTGATCCAGGAGCTTCTTCAGCGTTAGAAGGTGAGAATGGGATACGTAGGGTCACCTCAGTGTCACTTCCACTTAGAGTATTGGCCCAAAGGCTTTCCCTGACATTCCCTGTCGTCCTAGCCTGGATCTATGCATCAGGCCTGACAACTTGGGCTGATGATCAGCAATTAGAATTCATACTACAAGCCAAGGAATGGGGACATGGCGGATACCCCAGCCATACTTAGGAAATTGTGGATATATAAAAGGGGCTCCCATTGCTTCCTAGGCTCTTCTCTGACCTACCCTCAGACGCAGGAGCCAGTCTAGAACCTACTGGCAGACTCTATTTGCAGTCCTGCTGCTCGTACCTTGAGGATAAGGATAGTGTGGCTGTGGAGCCCTGATATCTGGTAGTCAACTCAGTCTGGCCCTGGGCTCATATTGCAGAGCAGCAGAAACAGGGGATAGCCCTCGGACAGCCAGGTGAAGCTGAACACTATGTGAAATTCTGCAGTGCCCTCTGTAAGGCTGTCCTCATTGTGGCCCCAAATTTACCTGCGGGGATGGGGATGGAGGGGAGGCAGAATCTGTTCCCAAGGTTGGGCCACTTCCTAAAATCATCACTTCCCTCCCAGCATGAAAGTTAACGGAACTGACATCAGGGAAGCCCAGGCATGCCGAGAAGAAGGTCTCCCTCCTCCACCATGACATGAAGGTTTGAGCCCACAGTCAAGGTACCCTGAGAAGGCATGGGCTCCTGCCACATCAGCTGTTTGGAACAAGGTAGGGAAGAGTCTTTGAATGAGCTTAGACCAGCCCTGGAAGGGCCTAGGACTAACCTCTTAGATCCACCGAGCACCGAGGGGCAGCCCACCCACAGCCACATGCTAGTTTGCTGCTCTACAAGGGAGGCACACTCCTGTGCAGCAGAAGCCAAGTCCAGCTGCCACTTGTCCTGAGAAGAGGGGAGAGGGCCACCAGCCCCGTCCCTCTGTCTTTTCATTCTTTGCCCTTCTTTGTCCCTTCCTCCACCTGTGTGCTCTTTGGGCAAAGGAGTGATGCCAGCACTGCGGTGGGAAGGGGGAGGGGTGCAGGGCAAAAAAAAAAAAAAAAAAACCTTGTCCAGTCTTAATTCCTGCCAGGACCTCAGCGCTTCCAAAGCTGATTGAATTATTCATAAAACAGCCTTAAATTCGGCTCAAATAAAGAGCTGCATGTCTTGTTGATAGCTAAGTGGATTTTCCCCTTCCTGCAACACCTCCTGTTTCCTTAGAAAAGGCACAGGCAGCTAACAGTCTGCACCTTTCTCTGTCACTGCCTCCTGTACAGCCACCCACCAACAGTGTCGCTTAACCCTCTCCCCACAGCCAAAAGAAGCAGCCATTCATTCACCCTTCTGTTAACCTCCCTAGTTTACAAAGAGCACAGCAAATTCATTTCTGGTAGCGTGCTGGGGAGAAATTGAGGTTACCCCAGCTATTTTGATTGAACCACCTGAGTTACACAACCCTGTACCTCTGATGGCTTCCCTGGCACAGGACTGGCCTATACCCTGGAAACAGCAGCAGGCTAGGTATGGAGGGGCCTGAGGTCCTAGCCTGGGGGGAAAAAGGAAGGACAGAGCCAGGAATGGTTGCTATGGAGATGTTCTTCCCCAGCAAATGGAATAGCTGGAGCTGTCAGCTGGAGGACAGACAGGGACCTGTGCAGTGTAGATGAGAAATCTCCTCTTCACCTTCAAGGCTCTGCCAGAGTGGCTAGAGGAGGTGGGAAGGGGCCATGGCAATGAGGCTGCACTGACAGAGCGGGTTTGTCTCTGTAAACACACAGCACCTTCAGATCAGTGCTTGGTGCAGTTATCCCTCTGCCCTTTCCAAGCTTCCGTGAAGAAAGTCGCACTGCTTTTGAGATGCAGTGAAGGGCACTCAGACCTTGAAGGTCTTATCCAAAACCACAGACCAGGAAATCCAAGGCTGAGATTCGAATCCAGATTTTTCTAATTCCCATGCTCATATCCATCCCCTTGCAGAGTGATTGCGCCAATCAACCCAAGTACCAGCTCCCTGGAACAAATGACAGGTGCAGGCTCCATAGGCTCAGGGATTCTTAAGCAAGTCTGACAGGGAGACTGCCTTTTCCAAACAAAGTGTGCTCTTTTGTTTGTTTTGTTTTAAAGATTGTAATGTGTGTGTGTGCATGTGCGTGTGCGTGTGTGTGTGTGTGTGTGTGTGTGTGTGTGTGTGTGTGTGTGTGTACTCTGAGTGCATGTACTCGTGCATGCCAAAAGAAGGTATCAGATCTCAGTGTAGATAGTTGTGAACCATCATGTGGTTTCTGGGAATTGAACTCGGGACCTCTGGAAGAGCAGGCAGTGCTCCTATCTGCTGGGCCATCTCTCCAGACCCCTTTTATCCCCATTCTCATGGCCTCTGCCACAGGTGCGTCGAGGCAGCGCCCTGGGGTCTGAGACACCTTCCATGCATCCTCCTTCCTTACTTTTAGTCTTGGCTGTTCTATCACTCTGCAGGCATGAGTCTGTTTTGTCACTAAGGACCCTTCCAAGCCCACTTCTGGAGTGTGCTAGTCAGTTTTATAACGCCATGATAAAATATTTGAGGAAACCGTGTCTTTCCTAGACACACTTTGGTCCATGATTTTAGAGGATGCTGTCCATGCCCAGCTAACTTCATTGCTTCTGGGTCCAAGGTGAGGCTGAGTGTCATGGCCAACAATGCGGAGGAGAGAAACACAGCTCCCTTCCTGATGTACAGTGCACAAGGAACAGAGAGAAAAGGAGACACCTGAAAGGAGACATTGGCCAAGTACACACCCCAAGGACTCTTCAACTAGGTCTTAACCTCTTCAGTTTCTTATGACATCCCATGGCCCACTAAGCTATCCAGTAGATTTCTCCATTGATGAGGTTAGAGAGCTAATCCAATCTTGTTTCCAAGTCTTTAGCCTGTGGCCTTTGGGGGATGTTTTATATTAGATTACACACAAAAAGCCTTCTCTGGATACCATTACCCACAGTATTCAGAGTCTCCACCGGAGCTGAGGGTGTTCAGCTACTTGCTGAGGGTTCCCAGTAAAGGCATCCATAATGCTCACAGCTAAGGACCCAGAGAGACCAGCCAATGAGGGTGGGGGTGGGGTCCATGACACACGAAAGCTGACGATGGAGGCTCCTCCAGCCATCTGCAGCAGCTCTATGGGAAAAGGCACTGCCTGTGCCCGGTGTGGAACTATAGAGTCCAGGAAGCGCAGTCTTGCTTGGCCTGGCTTCTACACCGTGGTTGAAACAGCTTATGTCTGTTGCCTTCTTGGATAATGATAGACAAGTGATTGGTGTTATTCTTTCTGGATAAAAGATACGCTGCGATGGAATATGTTAAGAACTGGGCTGCCCCAGAGAGAGAGAGAGAGATAAGGATAAAATGTCTTTTAGATGCATTGCTGATTCCAGCAAAGCTCCTGTCTTATGATAATCATCTTGGAACTGGAGTCGGCTATAGAATTCCCGCAAAAGTTGAAAACACAGGTGACTGTAGGTAACAAGATGAAGCCCACAGCATTACAGGGTCTATCCTATGGGCCAGCTGACATTCACAATCTGCTGTGCAGTGTTCATGTAGCACAGTGGTCTGGGGACATGTCTCCATCAACCACAATCCTACAAGTCACTGTATACAAGTCTATAAGGTATTACCTATAAGGACTTGGGTTCCTAGTACCCCAAAATAAGCCTGAGCCTGAACCCAGAATAAATTATTGAAGTGTTCAGACGTGGGAAGTATCCAGCCTCTCCCATCAATCACTCCATTTAAGTGTGATGCCGTGGAGGCGGAGCAGGCCAGGGAAGGCAATGCGGCATGGAGAGTGCTATCAGGAGCTTGGGAAGTTCTTCATCTCCCAGTGGCTTTGGAAGAAGCTGTCAACCCAGGGAGAAGACAACTTCTGAACATGGGTAAGGCCTTCCAGTGCTTGCAGAGTTGGTCCTCTTGTGGAAGGTTTGGCAGAAGCTGAGACTCAGAGGAGGGACAACATCTGACTCTGATGAGGCCCACAGACATGTGGAGAGTCCTAAACTTCACAGAGAACATGGTAGAACAAGGCAGGAGTCAAGAACTGACATGGGACCCCATATGACTCTCAAAGGAAGATTTGCAATAGAGCCTCTGGCCTTAAATACCAGTTGACACCTTAACCCTATCATAACTTAGTCCATCACTTAACATGACCAGCGCCGCCACTGAAATTAAACGGGGAGACTTAAAATGTAAAGGGAAAACTCAGCCAATGATGTAGCAGCAGATATGCAAGTCCCAGCACAGTCAGAAACAAGATGAAAACCAAGATGTGTCTGCTCCACTGATCACTACATTTCACAGTAATGGCACTTAATAGAGATGACTGGGAAGAGCTTCCAGACAAAGATTTAAAAAAAAAAAATCATTACGTGTGTTCAAAAAACTCAAAGAAAATGTGGATAAAAAGAAAAAGACAGAGTAACCATGAAACAAAAACCCCTCGACCACAGCAGCAGTGTGGAGAAGCCCATGAATAGAATAGTGTTTATTACAGAAAGGTGGTAGGTGGCACCTACCTGAAGCATGGTGCTGCCCTTCACAGGGCTCTGGCTTTCACAATCCTGGGAATGGGAGAGCAGTTGGAGTTTTTGCCTGAAGAAGGGACAGCCTGCCCTGCCAGAAGAGTAAGGACTCTCCATTTGCCCTGCCCTTGTGGATAATAACCCCCAGTTTCCCAGAAACCAGAAGCTTGCCTGTCTCGGGAACTGATTCTGCAGCCTTGCTGTGTCATTCTGGTTCAGAGGCTTAGTGATCCCAAGCAGCTGCTTCTGCTGTCCCTCACTGGGTAGCTATCCTGAGCATGACATCCCTGCTGGAAGGCTCCTTTGAAATGACGTTTCATCTGTACTTGGACAGGATCTACCACAAATGTATGTGTTCTGTAAATGAGCCCAGTTAATTGACAGATATAGATTGGTAGATGATAAATGTTCATAGATAGATAGAAGAAAGATAGATAGATAGATAGATAGATAGATAGATAGATAGACAGACAGACAGATAGATAGATAGATAGATGTTAGGGATAGATAATAGATCAGATAGATGATAAATGGTAGTACACATAAGAAAACGACATGTAATAAATATATAATTTGCAAATAGATGATTCATAGATACTGAATAATGAGAAGTATATTATAAATGATAGATAATAAGTAGATGTAGAGATTGAGTGTATAAGTGTTGGATTAAGAGTTAATTTGGGAGAGTTAATCAAGAAAATAGCTGGAGTAAAAGTAATAAAAATCAATGGGAATGTAAGAAATAAATAAAAAGGTGAAATTAGGCATGGGTATGAGTTTAAGAGAGATTTTTTTGGGGAATATCATGGGAATAAGCAAGCAATTGAAGGTGGTTGACTGTAGAAGCAGCAAGGCCAGGTGAGAAAGAGGCTGATGGAGGAAGACACCTGTGGGTGTGCCTCCGACACAGGTACACACCTCCTCTTTCATCCTCACAAGTCTGTAAGGAGGTATACCCAGCCTCCCATTTTTTCACATGGTCTATGAGAAGAGATACAGTGTGAATCCAGGGGCAGAAGAGCGAGAAGTCGGAGGCTTCTCTGCTTTGCTGTCTCCCTCTCTCTGAAGACAGAAATGGAGATGGACAAGGACTAGAAAACCTCAGATGCTGGGAAGCACAGCATCCACACTAACTAACCTGGCTCCCAGGTAACCCCAAACTCCATAGAAACCTTCCAGTCCTGAGCCTCCACAGGAAGACCAGAATCCCCAGAGCCCACACCAGCATCTGATCAAAACCCTCGGCTCTGTCAACTTCAAAGAGAATCTGCTCTAACTCTCAGTGGGGTCTGCTTCAGCTGGAAAGATGCGGATGCTAGGCACTGCCACAGAAGCAGGCAATGAGAGTCTGGCATCCACCTGGGCAAAGCAGTGTCTGCCCACTGCCCCTCAGCAGGTTCTTTCACACCAGGCCCCCTAAAAGCAGCCATAGGAGCAGAAGGTGGACTTAAAACAGCCTATTAGTGCACCATCCTGGCAGCAGCTGTCAGGGACAGGCCTTGGAGGGATAGGCCAGCTTTATGGGCTCCTTGACAGCTGGATTCAGGCCTTAGAATTTGCCCTACTCCAGATACAGGTGGCTTCCCCTTGTTGTTGACTTACTGTTAAGCCTCCAGTATCAAAGAAGATAAGCCTAGAAGAAGGCCATACTCTTAACATTAGGGATCAACATTCTGGGTGTGAAAGTGGAGAAACCAAGGCTTAGAGGGGAGAAATATGTTGTCAAAGATAATCTCATCAAACCATGCATCCTGGGTGAAAAACATGACCCTTGTACCAGAATCCCCAGGACTCTACTCCAACAAGGACTGGGTTTTGCTCTGCCAACCTGTCTCTCTTCTGTCTCATGTCTTCACTGTTCGTTCATCCTTGGGCTGTTTGCACAAGGCCTCACAACTTACTTTAACGTGAGCTTTAAAATATCATCAATAGAGAGGCCAATCCTCTTCCAGCCCAGTCAGTACATGAAGCCTTTTCCAGTCTCTCCCAGGATGGCTGACTCTATCTGAACCTGGCTGTGGATGTATGGCCTTCCTCCTTCTTCCTTGAGACCCCTTTGGTGGTCAAGCGATCCTTTCACAAGATCACATATCAGATATCATGCACATCAGATCTTTGCATTAAGATTCATAACAACAGCAATGAAATAATTTATGGATGGCAGCCACCACCATATGAGAAATTTTATTAAAATGTCACAGCTTTAGGAAGGTTAAGAACCACTGTAGATAATCCAATTAAAATAGCAAGTTTAAAAAAATAATAAAATAAAATAGCAAGTTAATAGTGGTGAAAAGTAGGGGAAAGAAGGGGATTTTTCTGGGTTACTTTGGAAGAGTAACAAAGAGATGGAGTGGCTCCCGTCATTCAGTTTCTTCTTTAGGATCTTGACATAAGATTACAGTTTAAGAAGAGGCCAGAGCTTTGCACATCTAAGAAGCCATTATAAAGTTGTGGTCCTCCCCAAAACCAATCTGTCATTAACTCTTTTGTAAAGTGCTCTAACAAGTTGTGGATCTGTTTCCCAGAGAAAGTTCCCTTCTAGAATGGCCCACATTTAAGGTTTCACTTCTCTCAGCATGGGATTCCTGGGCAGAATTTGCTTTCTTGGGGTCCATTGCTTCAATAGTCTGGTGGCCAAAGTGTGGGACATGAGAGCCTATAGTTTGTCTTCCTCTGGCCAGGCAAGTTATACTTGTGCTTCAAAGGAAGACGCCACTGCCCTTTAATGGCTGCCAGCATCTCTTCTTGCTGCTTGTTTTAGTGCCAGAAGAGGCTCTTTACAGAAAACTACAAGAAAACCATCAAAGATCAGAGTCACTGCTGGACGACCTAGAGTAAATTTTGCTCATTGTAATCCGTTTAACGGTAGTTATAAGGCTAAGTTATACATGCTGAATTTCCCCATAGGCATGTTCCTATCATTTTGGAAAAAGTGATGTCCGGGGAAGCATGACTGCTAACTGAGCATCCTCAGGAATGTGCCCCTGCCTCCTCCTGCTTGTGACGGAGACTTTCCAACCAGATCCTCTGGCCTAGTGCATTACTGCCTTAGAATTATCCTAGTACTCTCCTTTTTGCTGCAAGCAATATGCCTGTCTCCACAATTGTCTCCTGGCTATGAATCTTGGCTTTAAACTCCACTGTTTGGTTCCACTTTTGCATTGGAAACTCAACATCACTCTTAACAGTTGAAGACTCCACAGGGACTGAATGGGGCTCTGGTGAAGCTTATCATGCTATAAAAAGGGGAGAAACACGGTCGGAATGTAGGGGGAGCAGACCAGGGTGAGGAATATGGATATAGCACACAACACTTTGCCTGCATAAACACCACTGGAAATGGGTACTAATGCCCTGTTTCCCAACTAAGAAAAGGAGGCTTAACAAAGAAAAATAATTTGCCCAAGGATACAGACAGTGGGAGAACAAAGATGGCTTTGGACCAGTTCACTTATTCAGTGCTTTAGGGTCCCCCCCCCCCCGCCAAAAGAAGGTTATGCACAGCTGCGGTGAGAGCCACATGTTCCAGGAGGAAGCTGGCTGGATTTGAAACCAGCTCTGCCACTCTGTGCTGATGGTCAAGTAATTAACCCCTCTAGGCTTTTGTTTCTCCCACTTCTAAAGTAGAAACAATGGTAATTTGTTGCCCAATAAGGTGTTACCACAGCTGTACACATTGGCAGCATGTTAGATCTAGGGCACAGTGTACAAGTGTAAACTAGTGTTGATGTTCTCTCTGTATCTCTCTTCTTACCTGGCAAGGCAATGTCCCCAGAATGAGACCCTTATCTGTGAGAGCCTCTTTTGTCTCCAGGGATTTGAGTCAAAAACAGATTAGTTTGTCTATTGGTGGTGGGGCTGGGAGCCTCCCATACAAGGAGGGTTACCATAAGTTCAACCACACATGGTGACAGGCAAGGAGTCTCCTAGACTTAATTGCTCAGCACCATGTCATTGCTGGTGACACATTTGCAATTACTGTCTTTCAAAGAAGAAAAACATTCCATCCTCCCCCGGTTGTGGTCCTCCTGTCTCTGCCTTGACTTACATAGGCCTGGGATGCAGGGCCTGCCAGTTTTAAAGAGGAAAAATAAGCCCACCCTAGAAGAAGGACCCTGGGCCTGAATGATAGGTTGGCTTTTCCTGACTCAGTGATGAAGACTGGCCAACTGGCATTCTTCCAACTAAGCCTTGAATTTGGATGGAGGCTAAGGAGCAGGCTTGGGAACGCGAGAGAAAATGGACAGCGTTTCTTCAGACATGATGGTGTGTGCCAATAAACCCAGAGGTCCAGACAGAAGCAGGAGTGTGGTGAGTTCCTGGCCAGCAGAACAGGGCACATTACAAATCTCTCTTTCTCTCTCTCTCTCTCTCTCTCTCTCTCTCTCTCTCTCTCTCTCTCTCTCTCTCTCTGCATTTCTTGATGAAGATGGATCTATCAGGTCTAGCAGGTAACATTGTATATGCTGTGTTTTATCTAGCCTCATACCTTTGCTTCAAGGTACGTGGGAATTGCCTTAAGAAAAGAATTTGAATAAAGGTGGTAATCCTTGCTGAACACGTACACTTGTGGGCTTTGCTTGAATTGTTTGCATCTAAACTCAGCCTGTGTCAGTGTTGCAGAGAGCAGAGTGAGGTGAGCACTGAGCCTCTCCGGTACTTTGCCCACAACAGGTCTAGTTTGGGTTGTAAACTCTTCCATTCAGGCCTCCAGGGCCCCAGAGCTGTAGTGCTCCTCCTTGCATTAGGTTAGCAGAAGGCTGAGATCAGCAGAGACTTTTTAGATCTTGACAAGTCTGCCCCATTGGGTTAATCACTGCATAGGTGGGTAAATTTGGCCTGGTCTTGAAGCCACAATCCCACTTATAAGGCTAGTCTCATTGGTGGTCAAGTGTGGCCTTGAATAGTGTTTGATCCTCTCTATCCTCGGATCTTTACTTGACAGATGGTTAAAAGTGAGCCTACAACCCCTGCACCACCCCCACCGACCACTCACTTGCCCCTGCCCCTGCCCCTGCCCCACCCCTGAGCTCACTTGAGCATCTTTTTCTCTGAATATGAATGATTTCATCCTGTTCTCTACTCACTGATACACCTCCAATCTAGCCTGAGCCAAAGTGGCATCCCTGCTGTTAAAACTAATGTTTGCTTACTCACTCATTGTCTCTCTGTCTCTTTCTCTCTGTCTGTGTGTGTTTCTGTATCTGTCTCTGTCTCTGCCTGTCTGTCTCTGTGTGTGTGTCTCTGTCTCCATATCTCTCTCTGTCCCTCTCTGTCTCTCTCTGTCTCTCTGTCTCTGTCTCTGTCTCTCTGTCTCTCTGTCTCTGTCTCTCTCTGTGTCTCTGTCTCTGTCTCTGTCTCTGTCTGCTTGTCTCTCTCTGTCTCTCGTCTCTCTCTCTCTCTCTCTCTCTGTCTCTCTCTGTCTCTCTCTGTCTCTCTCTCTCTCTCTCTCTCTCTCTCTCTCTCTCTCTCTCTCTCTCTCTCTCCCTCCTGCTCAGCTCCCCTTAGACAGGACTGTGTCCTTCAAAATCTTACTCTCACCCATGTACAATGATAAAGGTGCAGCCAGTGCTTAGGAGTTGACCATGTATGAATAGAGCCAGACCTCTTAAAACATGTCACCAGGTATGAAGGCCGTGGGCTGCACTGTGCTAGCTGGCATAGCTGGGAGAAGCTGTTATTTTAGAAGCTCAGAAGCTACAAAGCCCAGGCAATAGGTGCCACATGCCTACCACTGATCCAGGACCACTAAGTGTCCAGTTATTTCATGAATGTCTTACTCAGCGTTCTTACTTGCTGCACTAAAAGCAAGTTCCAAGCTCAGCGGTGGCATCAGGAACTAACCTGGGGAGGAAGAGTCACAAATCAGAGCTCCTCACCAGAGCAAGGGCAAGCCTTTCTTCTCTGCTGACATGTTGTCCTACTTGTGAAGTTGGGGCTCCAGGCGTGAAGGAAAAAGAGCTCTCCTCAGAGAAGGGGTGTGTGTCTCTGCCTGTCAAGAACTTTGTGCTTCAGAAGCTTGCAGGCCTGGGGTCCCCAGCCTTTCCTGCCCAGTGTCTCTCTACTACTAGAGTGATGTTTTGGTCTCTTTGGGTGGCAACTCAAATCTCAGCTACTTCAGAAAGCTCCTGGGGCCACGCAGAGGACACTCGCCTTTCTCTGAAAGTCTGAAGCTTACAGTACAGACACCATGTAGTCATCCATCTACCATAAAAGTAAAGGACTGCTTGCAAATACTAATAATATTATTTGGTCTTCTACTTCATCTCTAAAGTTGGCCTTTCTGTTAGAAAGAATATCATTATTATTTCATGTATATGAGTGTTTGGCTCACATATGTGTCTGTGCCTCATGTGTGTGCCTGATGCCCACAGAGGCCAAAAGAGGACAACAAATACCCGAACTGGAGTTACAGATGGTTGTTAGCCATTCATATAAGTTCTGCAAATGGAAGCCAGGTCCTCTAGGAAAACAGGCAGTATTCTTCTCTGTTGAGCCATCTCTCTCTGGTCCATAAAAAAAACAGCTCTTAGTATACACTTTTTAACTGAGTTTCCCTCCTCCCTTTCTTCATGCCTCTATTCCAAGAAAAGGGCACATGGTAAAGAAGAAGAACCAAGTACAAATGAGGTCAAGAGAGCTGAGAGGAGAGGGGCACACAGCAAATCCCAAGAAGGACACTCTCCTTGAGGACGGGTGCCCGAGCTAAAGTACACTGCCCAACCAGAGGCTTGCACTGCCAGTGATCCTGGCCAAACCCCACATACTGAGTCAGGGATCTACATCTGCTGTTCAGTGTCTGCTGACGCCGAAAATGCTGTGCAATAATTGCCCACCAAGTGCCAGGTTATTTCTGTCTCCAGCAGGAGGACAGAGCAGGAGAGGCAGAGTCCAGAAATAGCAAAAAAGCAATTAGCTGGCTGGCTTCAGAGGGCATAATTACTGTGTAGGAATTGGACCTGGCCAGGAGAATCTCAGCCTAGTTACCTGGCCTGTGAGGAAAGGGCATCAACCGGCCCTCTCTGACACGAACACCCAGAGTACAGTGGGAACATCAGCACTCAAGGTGTCCCCTCTGTCCAAGAGCTCTGCAGACCCAGAGCCCTGAACAACTGAGGCTCCATGCGTGGTACATACCTCATGACCCTCATGATGGGCCTGGGGGACCTCAAAAAAAAAAAAGCCAAGTAGCCATGGTCATCACCAAGAACCCATGAAAACCAGAAGAACATAGTCTCCATTGCTACCTGTCACTGGTTTCTTCTTTGGGGTCCATCCTTGTTTGCAGTTCCTGAACAAAGTCCACTTCCTAGGTGCTGGGTGTAAGTGCCAACGAGGTGATAAATCAGCTGCGAGCATTTATGCAGAAGCTCCTCCTTCTGCATGAGGTGTCAGTGAGAAGCTCAGGGTAAGACAGCTCAGAGTTCCCTCATCACTGCACGAGCGAGCGAGGGGGAACTTTCCTGCCGAGGAGAGTCCTTAGAGAAAGTTCAACTCAGTCTTGCTCAACTGAGATGACAGCCTTCAGGGCAAGCCTGGGGTTCCCAGCCTCTGCTGCCTACTTGCTCTAAGCCTGCTTTTACTCTTGCTTCTGCATCTTGCAGGCAGGTAGAGCATCAGTCTGCACAGCCCTTGGACCCTTCCGTGAGTGTTTCAAATCACAGGGCCAGGCTGTGTGATCCCCTCCCTTCTAATTCCCTCTGTCATTATTGGACTTGGTGGTTAGGGACAATGGGAGAAGACAGCACAGGTTTGCAGTTAAGTCCAAATTCAGCCATGGACTGCTGTCTGGACCCAGCTATTTGGGACATGCCAGAGACTTGGGTCCTTCTATGGGCAGGTAGAATGCTATCAGGATAAAGGCAGACATTTGTCTCAGCAACCCTAATGGAGGCTACTACCCTGTTGTCCATCTGTCCCATCCAAGGCTAGGACTGGTGATGTAGAAGCATTGTGCTGCCTTCCTTGGTAGAAGCCCAGATCCACCTCACTAGAGACTTGTGTCCATGTGGTCACTGTCCCTATATACCCATGCATCTTCAGCCACTCTAGGCCAGAGGATTCCAAATCCCCATCTGAAGCTCATATGCTTCTCAAAGGGTCCATTCCTTGGACTCTTATCCCAATGTGTTGTCAACATAAAGAGCCCAGAGGTCATATGCTATGAGAGGCAGATCTAGAAAAGAATAAAATATGGAGTTCCTGGTTTCTCGTTCTGACTCAGCTAAGTCCATGAAGCCCCAGGTAAAACACTTCCCATCTCTGAAGTTAGCTTCCTATGTCATAAATGGGAGAAGGCTGCAGCCAGCCTCCTTCACAGGGTAGTTTGAAAGAGACACAAAAATAGCACTTTCTGCCTAGATTCCCTCCTTAGGCATTATCTCCAAGTCCGTAGCTATAAGTAATGCGAGGCACTCAGAAATATTGTAAGATCCATCTGTCCCCCGCACATAAGAAACTGTGGCTTATGAGACTTTCTGGATACCTCTTTTGTTACTGATGAGCCAGTCTCAGAAAAGCTATGTCTATCCCTCTGCCCCCAGCTGAGCCAGGCCCTCCAGCCCTTAGCAGAACATCCTATATTGCGCCTGCCTGCCGTAGACACTGTGAATAATGGAGTGCCATGTTTGTCTAATGGATTTATCACTACTTACGAATGCAGCTTCATCAACAATAGCAGGTGGAAATCGATGTCAAGGCAGCTAAGTGAGCTGCACACTCCCACTCAGCTTGGCATATATTGATGGTCATTTGTCCACTTGGCATTTTGCACCCAATGTGGGTCTGAAAATAGAAATAAAAATCCCCCTGGCTCTTCTAGTAGGCAATCCTTTGGCTCCCTCTCAGGGCAGGGTGTGGAAGCTAAGTGCACCCCCTCTGCACTTGCCATCTGCACTGGAAATCAAAGGAGAATCCTCTCAAGAATGAAGAGAAAAGCTCCTCTGGGGGACCTTGCTTGGCTCCTATGGACACAAGCAGAACCATCCCATGAGGATCCTGGGAGCCACTCGCCCTGTACAAACACAGAACAGCGCTGTCCTCGGCGTGTGTGTGTGTGTGTGTGTGTGTGTGTGTGTGTGTGTGTGTGTGTGTGTAGTTAATTGGGACTAATAAAATTTGAATTGATGTATTATTCATGATTCCCTAAAGGAGCAGAACTGATAGAATGAATCTATATATTAAATGAAGATTTATTGCATTGACTTACATGAGACGGTCTGGGTAGTTCAACAGTGACTGCCTCACAATGGAGAGTCTGAGAACCCAGTAGTTTCTCAGTTTGTGAGGCTGGATATCTCAGTCCAAATCAGGCGCTAAAATCCTGGAGAATACCGTGTCTTCCGTCTGCATTGGAAGCCTGAAGAAGTTAGTTCTAATAACAGTAACAGGACAGATTAATTTTCTAGCAAGAGTGAAGAAAGCAGGCACAAAGCAGTTTCATTCTTGCCTGTCTTTTTATCTGTGCTGCCACCAGGAGGCACTGTCCACACTTAGGGTGAGTTTTTTCCACTTCCAATAATGTGATCAGGAAATCTTTCACAGGAGCGCACAGTGGCTAGAATTTTAGTTGATTCCAGATCTACTCAAGTTGACAATCAGGATTAGCCTTCACAAGTTCACCCTTTCTCATCTTGACACCAGTCACATTTCCTTATGGCACACTTAATTTCCAAACAAACACAGTAACAAGGTCAATATTCTCTTAACCCAACAAAACTATCCCATTTTTTTTTGAAGAATATGTGTTAGAATCCATTGATGAAGAATTGCTCTTTTAGGGTCTTGTAACCTAAATATGATAATACAAATTTAGAAATCTTAACCACTGGTACTATCTTAATCAATGTTATATTATATGGTAAAGAACCAAAGGAAGAAAAAAACATAAATATCTGCTTAATGTGTCTGTATATATATGTACAATCATGCTACTAACAAAAAAAAAAGAGACAAACACATTTAAGTCAATTGCAGTCCTTATCTCTGCAACAAGTCATGTGGCTTGCCTGGTATGAATTATAATTACCTTTTCTACTATGTTCTGTATTTCTTCCAGCCTCAGAAAATACAACAACAGGTCTTGGTTATTTTCCTGAAGAGGTGGCACACACATATCATTACCCATGAAGAATGTGGGTCTTTTGCCTCCTTGCCTGGATTAGGTTGTTGTAGTTTCCCATTGACCTTAATAGCAAGGTATGTGTGATGGTAAAAATAAGAACGGCCCCAATAGGCCCATGTGTTAGAATGCTTGGTCAGCACGGAGTGGCACTATTGGAAAAGATTAGAAGGATGAGGTGCAGCCTCATCAGACGGAGGAAGTGTGTCATGAGGAGTGGGCATTGAGGCTACAAAAGCCCATGCCAAACCCAATCTTTGCCTCTTTCTGCATGCCTCCTTTCTCTCTGTGTGTGTCTCCTCTCTCTGTGTCCCCCGCCTCCACCGCTGCCTGTGGATCAGAATGTAGCTACTATTCCTATGCCATGCATGTCACCATGTTCACTGCCATGGTGATAATGGACAAAACCTCTGAAACTGTAAGCCAGATCCAAATGTTTTCTTTTACAAGCGTTGCCTTCATCATGGTGTCTCTTCATGGCAATAGAATGGTGATAAAGGCAGCATAGTAACAACGAGAGACACCCTAAAGGATCTCCTGCACACCAGACGTAATCTTCTTACCTTCACTGTAGAGAAGGCCTTCAATTTCCTTGTTGCAGTCTGAATCAAGGGGATCTAGCACTCACTCTGGAACTAGAATGTTTAGGCCAGAAAAGCAAAACATCACAGGGAGGAAAGCAAAAATATACTAACCAGGTCATTAGGGCTGATAGTGATTCCCCCTTGATTCCTGGATCAGTGTATCTTAGTTGTAGGAGAAATAGTAACATGCATTAGACAGCGATTCAAAGCACATACTGCCTTCTGAAGAGCCCTGCCCCAGTCCTCCAGACCACCACCACCTAAATGTCACTGTAAGTGTGTCTTTAAGAAGCCATTCAACCATTTTATTAAGGCAGATGTGTTAGGATGGTGGGGAACATGACAAGCCAGTGAATTCCATGAGCATGAGCCCATTGCTATGCTTCTTTGATTGTGCAGTGAGTTCCTTGATCAGATTTTGTGCTGGGGGATGCACCATGATGGTGGGTAGGACATTCTGTCAGCCCACGGGCAGTAGTTTTGACAGAAACATCACACACATGAAAAGCAAGTCCAGAAACAGAATAATTATTTATTCTGGTAGGAATAAAGCACTGAGATATCCATGATGAAAGTGGTCTACTGTAATAAACCTACCACTATGTCACCAGCTAGTCGATGGTGCCACACACACTGGAGGCTCAGTGTTGATCTGTGTTGCTAGGAGACCTGACACTCAGCTGCAGCTATAACCAGGTCAGCCTTGGTGAATGAACGCCCGTGTTGTTGAGTCCATGTGTAACCTCCATTTCTTCCACACTGTCTACTTTGTTTATGAGCCCACTGGGAAATGACAGAAATGGCCAGGCAAAGAGGCTGACTGTCCACTGAATGAATCACCCTATCTACTTGATTATTGAACTCTTTCTTTGATGAAGTCACATTTTGATGAAAATTTGCATTGGACACAATTGTATTCTTACTCTTTTTCTGTATCCACATATATCTTACCCAAAGATCTCTCCTAACAATTTTCTAGTCATAGTCTTTCCAAGAATCTGACCATCCAGCCAAACCATTGTACATTGCCTGTGAAACAGTCTATAATAACATCTGGCAACTTCTCCTTCCAAGAAAAATGTGTGACCATGGGCACTGCCCAAAGTTATTTCCTTTATCGGTGCCCTTCAGGGTTGTCACAGGAAGGGGCTGTAGTTTTGTAGCTGTCAACTTCTGGGTGGTTCCTCTATGTGTGCTGAACAAACCATCTATAAACAAGGCTCTAGTCTTCTAGTCATCAATAAACTGACCATAGAGTATAACCCATGAGGCCATAGATGCATATTTGGGAGCAGAAGACATTGTAGCAGGAGTGAAAACCATACGTATTTGGGCAACTTCTTCATGTAACTTGCATGTGCCTCCATGTCTTGCTTATCATGTATATAACACTTCCATTTGATGACTGATTGCTTCTGTGTCCATCATATTTTATGGCTTGGTGGGTGGGCAGTTCAGGTTACATGACCCACTTTCAGGAGTTCAGATCAATTAAGTACATGAAGCAGGCCAAGCACTATCCTTCAAAGGAAGAATAGATGTCTTCAGCAGATGATAGAACCTTGCTCCAAGATCCCAAGAGTCTCTGCTATGATTCACCAATAGGGGCTTGCCAGAAACTCCAAATAACATGCTTATCTGGTGCTGGAAGTCTGGAGCATCTTCAGGCTATCATAGAAACTTGAAAAATCTGGCTCCAATACCAGCCAAAGAATGCCACATCAACAATAAATACATTCACCAGTAACAGTGAAGGCGAGGAAGGAAAAAGCAAAATTTCCACCTTCAGTGTCTTCCTATCTGTGCTGCTACCAGAATTGCCACCCACGCTTAGGTCAGGCTTCCCATTTCAAATAATCTGATCAAGAAAATCCCTCACAGGAGTCCTCAGCAGCTTGCATTTTTAGTTAATTCTAAATCCAGTCTTGATGTCAGCCAAGATTATACTGGAAGATTTTAGTTTAGTTTTAAATATAATGTTTTTGTTAATTCTTTGAGGATATCATGCATGACATGTATTTTGACCATATTCACTCCCATTATTCTCCCTAACTCCTACAGGTCTACCCACAAGTCCCCTTCCCCCAATTTGAATGTTCTATATTTTTTAAGAATGACCCACCAAGTCCACATTTTTTGCCCATATACTCATGGATGTAAGTGTATCTGCTGGAGCATGTCAAATGATCAAAGCCCACAACTTTAAAGAAAACTGACCTTATTCTAGGGGCCGTTTGATTTTTTTCCTCTCTCCTTCCTCCTCTCTCATTCTCTCTCCTCGACCCCCATGTGTGTGTGTGTCTGTGTGTGTGTGTGTGTGTATGTGTGTGTGTCTGTGTGTATGTCTGTGTGTGTGTCTATGTCTTTGTGTGTGTCTGTGTCTGTGTCTGTGTGTGTATCTGTGTGTGTGTCTATGTGTGTGTCTGTGTGTGTGTCTGTGTGTATGTCTGTGTGTATGTCTGTGTGTGTGTGTGTGTGTGTGTGTGTGTGTGTGTGTGTGTGTAGACATTCATGCCATGACATGCCTGTGAATGTCAGAGGGCTGGTTCTCTCCTTCCTGCTGCCTATGATAAGCTGTGTGTCAACTAAGCCACTAAGCCATGAAGTATGTGTGCACAGAAGCAATCAATTATAAACAGAAGTGGTTTATACATGATTGTGTCCAAGAAGGTCCTGAGACAGCAAGCAAGTTTCATAAAGAAGCTGCCCACATGCCTCCTATGGTTCCTACTCCCTACAGTGCCTTCTGTTCTCAATTATGCATCTATGGTCTCATGGGTTGTGTCCTATGATCTGAGAAAGAGAAGATTGGTTTATTGATGGTTCATCCGGAAGTAGACAGCTGGAGAACTCTTCACAGTGGGAATAACATCAGGCAGAACACATCATCATACATTTTGCTTGGGAGGAGAAATTGTCATTTATCATTATGTGTCTGTCTGCCTGTTTGTTTCTCTATGTCTCTGTCTCTGTGTCTCTCTGTGCCTCTCTGTGTGTCTCTTTCTACGTCTCTGTCTGTCTCTGTCTCTCTCTTTATCTGTGTGCTTGTGTGTGTGTGTATGCGTGTGTGCATGTGTGTGTGTGTGTCTGTGTGTGTGTGTGTGTGTGTGTGTGTGTGTGTATTCATGCCACGGTATGAACAAACAACTTTCAGGAGTCAATTCTTTCCCTCTTTGTGGTTTCCAGTGGTGTACAAGACCACCAGGCTTGTACATAAGTGCCCCCTTTTTACTCAGTGAGCCATCTCACCCCCCTGGGTTGGGTGTTGCTTGGAAAATATGCAATAGTGTATATAAAGGCAAGGGGGGAAGAAAAGCTGTGCGGCCTTGGAAGTTATTCATTTCTGTTTGTGAGTATGCTCTCCACACTCACTGCAGCTCTCCAGTGTACTCAAAGTCTGCTAGGAAACATAAGAAAGACACTGAGTGATCCCCTTGGAATCCGCTGCAGATGGCAAGCACTGAGGATGCTTCAGATTACTTTTATTTATATACAATTAGTCATAATAGGCAAAGTATTGTGAGAATTTCTGGGGGGAATATGAGAGGAGGTATAGATGAGAGAGGGCTTTCTCATTTGCTCTCTTGTTTGGTAATAGGACCCTGCAACATAGATGTTACTTCCAACTCTGACAATGACCCCCAAGGTTGGTGTTATTACCTAGACTTAGAAATGAGAAAACGGAGGCAAAGCTTCCTTAAAGTATGCAAGCAGCAAAGAGCTAAGTTGGAATTTTAATCTAGGCTTGTCTAGCACCCACGCTCAAGCTCTTTGCACACTGAGATGCAGGAAGGCGGATGTTAGTATGGCTCCACCTGAAAACTTGGAAGATGTCCACAACCATTTTGTGCTGTGACCAAAGGTTCTAAAACACTGGCATGCTCCATGAGCTCCTGGAGACAATAAGACTATAAGAATGCCTAAGGTGTTTCTTCTCCAGGATGTCTGGTATAGGTCCCAAAGACACACATTTTTTATAAGTACCCAGGTGGTGCTGTTGCTGTTGGTCCAGGAACTCTGTTCTAGAAGTCATCACTGTAAAAGCTACAGCCTCATACTAAAGAGCTCAAGACACCCCACAGCACTTCAGTGAAGTTGCCACAGAAAGTTTCAAGGCATCACCAGATGGTTGTTCCCATCTCTCTAGAGCCCCCACTGCCAGCTGGAGGGAATAAAGGGCTCTGTGCCCCAGTGCTCTCCAAATTCAGGAGCCCTGCAGGCTCCCTCCATGTGGACCTGGCTGGGTCCTCTCTGTCATCCTCCCTTTCTTGTTCTTAATTAAGATTCCTTCCTTCCAGATGGCAATGTGCCTTACTCTCCTGTCTTTTTGCTTCTCTGGTGGAGGCAGAGTGATGATTCCATCTTATTTTAAAAGGTGTGGGAGGGCAGGGTGCATATCTGTGGGAATGTCTTATTGCTGAGATCGTGTTCCCAAAAAGTGTTCATGTACATTAGATAGATGAAGAATGGAAGGCACTGTTCCCACTTTACAGATGGGGACTTGACGTCATTTCAACACAGGTTTAACACCTACAGCAATACTACTATTGGCAACATTCCCCAACGTGAGGGCTTAGTCTACTATCATAATGAGCACAGGTATGTTTCACCTGACCCCACACAACCCTTCAAGGTAATGAGCAATATTAAAAGTTATCACAATTATATCCTGGCCTCATGCTATTCTAGCCTTGTCCCTATATTATCTCATTAAACCTCCTGCCTGCCTCATGAAATAGGTCCCACTCCTACACCTCTCTTTTTCCCTTTCTCTTTTCTCTTTTTTTTTTCTTTTAAAGGAAGCCAAACACAGAGATTCATTGTGCCCTAAGCTGCAGCACCATTACTTAGCTATGTCTCAACCAGTTCCCAGAACCTTTCCACTATCCAGTCTCCTAAAAGAGCTGATGACACGCTTCGTTTTATTGGTGGCCTGGAAGGGAACCTCAGTACCACATGGGAAGTGACAATATCAGGGGTAAACATAAATCCATAAATCCATAATCTAATTCCCACAATTCCTGTGAGTATTGACATCATAACCTCAGGCACATAGATCTCTAGGATGATGGTTTCACCCACTCCAACCTCTGGCCACCTAATAATGGTCCCAGCACGCTCAGGAGATGTGCAAAGCATGCTGTTGGTTCTGCAGTTCAATGCTACCTTTGAATGCTCCCATTCCCCAAGTCCATGTGATGAAAACCCAGTCTCCAAACTGATATGTTGATGGAATCTGGAGCTATGGTCTTTTGGGTATAATTAGGGCTCCATGAGGATATGAGAATAAGACCTCCATGATGGGTTAATACATTTATCATGAAAGGAAGGGTAACTTGTGCTAGCATGCTTTCTCTGTCTCACCATGTGACACCCTTCACCATGTTATTATAAGAATCTCATGGTGACCTTGTCATTATATTAATGGGTTTATCAGAAAAGGAAGAGTGACTTGTGCTGTCATACTTTCCCTGTCTCACCATATGATGTCCTCCACCACTTAATGAAGCATCGAAAAAGCTTGATGTTGACACCTTGATCTTAAACTTTGAGTCTCCAGTACTGTGAAAAATGAATGTCTTTGTAATTCGTTGTGCCTGTAGTATTCTGTTAGTCGCAAAAAACAAATTTAGGTAATCTCCTACTTTTCCACGAACTCTGGGAACTGATGATATTCTCCAAGGATGCACAATCTAAGCTTCATTTGAGGAAAAGCCAAAACCACAAGTTGCGATTTGTTATTGGTCACCGCCTTCAGGTGGGACAAAGTAAGCACCCATAGAACAGATCTCAGGGACCCTGCTTGAACTCTGTAGGTCTGTTTCCAAGGTCCTTTGCACACTCCCAGAGGGAAGGGTGCTTCTCAGAGCACCTGTCATGGAACTCTTTTTGTTTCCTTTGGGTTGTTTTCTGCAACAGGAATAGGCACTCAGCCAGCCCTGGGCTACCATCTCCTTTCTGGAGAACAGGAAGTGAGGGGTGGAAATGAAACAGAACTTAGGAAGGGCATTGGCTTGCACCGCCGAGGAACAGTTAAGATACATAGGGAAAAGACAACAACTCCTGGCAGAGTTGTGCAGTCTTAAAGCTCTATGCCAGCCAACATGTCTTTCCTACTTTCCAGGGCTTGGTGAGTAAGGAGAGGCAGAATGAAAAGGGAAGGGAAGAGACGAGATTCTCATCAGCCTGAGGGATGCCCTTGAGACTCTGGGCTTATTTCTCAACCTGTGGGCACTATGATCATTTTAAGACAGAGGTGGGTGAGCTGCAGACTACAAAACTGAGTGCCAATCTCATTCCTGCCACACAAAGAGCCTGATGCCAGAAGGAATGGAGGCGGCACCATATGCTGGGTGCAGGCTCTTCAGCTTGCTTCATTCTCCACAAGCTGCTTTCTTGAGAATGTGTGTCTGCCTGTCTCTTTAGGGGCCTTGAAGAATGTGATTCAGATCCATTCATCACCCAGAAAGGAAAATGAGCCAAAAACTTCTCTGGTGTAGCTCACTGGTCTTTCCAGCTACTAGAAAATGATGCTTCTCCAGAAGCTGGTTACTTCCAAGGGAACAGGCAGGTTAGGATGAGGAAGGTGTTTGGTGTGACCCCCTTTTGTGCATAATGAAAAAAGGGCATCTAGGCAGGGTATAGTCAGAACAGACAGCATATGGGAACGGGAGTCATGTCTGAAGTCATGTTCCTTCTCTCACTGGGTATGTGAAGACTGTGTAAGCAGGATTATTGTTTTCTGTAAGGTTCCAGAAAACAGAACAGCAGCCAAATGGTTAAAGACTAAGGAGGATAGATATTGACTTAGTAAAAGAAGTCACAATCATACACTGAAGTGGTGAGAAATTTGCCACTCAAAAATTTAAGCAGAGATGTGGGTTGTCATCCAGAGGCTATGAGAGAAACAGGATGCCTACACAAGGAGGAGTCTGCTCGAGATGAGCAGGATCCTCTCCATGCTGAAACTGAGCTTCAGACTTCAGTCTCTTTGACTTGGCTCAAGTAAGCTTGTCCCACTGCTTATCTGTGGCCCACTAATTAGATGGGAAGCCACGACAGAGAACCAACATGTATCCCAATAATGCTTCGTTAAATCCCCTGGCTGCAAAGAGCACATAATGAAGCCAGGAGTTATGCCATACTCACAAATGATTAGAGGTCTGCAACCATGATCTTTCAGCATGGCCAATATGTAAGATGCAACACACAAAACTAGAGACACCATGATGGGGCTGTGGGTAAGTGGGGAGGTGGGTGAGAGGCATCTTCATGATCAATCTAAGAGCAACAGGGCTGCCTTGGGCTACATGTGGTCAAGACACAGAAAGAAAGACCAGCAATAAGAGCTGGAAAAGCAGGCACTGGGAGTGGCTAGCCAAAGGACACTGGTCTGAGCAGTGTGAGCTGCAGTCTCAGGGTCTCCATGTGATAGAGTGACTGGCACCGAGGTAGGGAGAGAGGGAATATTTCTGCCAAGTGTCATTCTTAGATCCTGAAAGAGACACAACTCAACTTAGTGGCCTCCCCTGTGGAAAAGGATGACAATGTGTCAGATGTCCTCACTGCACTTCAGGTTGGGAACACTCTTGCATGTTGAGGCTCCTCACCTTCTGGAATTATCTGCTCAAGTGTATCTTCATCTATTTTGTGTGCTATCGTGGAACTAGGTGAGGGTTGTTTATAAAGAGCAGATACTTATTTCTGTGGTCCAAAAGGCCATATGTAGAGGGTTCAGCTGGTGAAGGACTTTAGCTGCATTGAGTAACAACAGACAATGCAAGGGTACTGTTCTAGGTACTCAGGAAAGAGAAAAGAGGAGGGAAGGGGAGGAAGGAAAGGGGGATGAGATAGAAAGGGAGGCATTAGAGAGTGGCATAAGGTTTGTAATTGGGCCACATGTCCACAGGCCCATGAACACTTCCCACTGTTCTGTCCTACCCTTTCCATCACCTCCTCTCACCCGGAGTGGAGATGGTGGGGTCTAGATATGGCTGGGGTTTGTTTTCTACGTGTCTCATGTCCTTTTCCTTCACTTTCCAGGACCTGCTTTGATGAGAATCAAGATCTGCTTTTCTACCCAAGGGGACACAGCCTTACTTATTATGAGATAAAATCCTCCTCCTCAGAATAGCAAGGGCTGAAAAGTATTGCATCTTCACAATAAAAATTAAACACCACCATGGCCCAGCCTCCATGGTGGAACTGTGCCTGGACTCAGTCATGGATGGCAGCTTCCTGAGTCCTGGGACCTTATGAATGCCATGTGTTCATGAGTTTACTGCTCAACCCAGATTTTCTGCTTAGACAAGCAAAGGGGAAATCCTGGTACTCAGATGCACAGAAAAGCAGTGCATCAAACAATCCAGGACTCTTGCATGCTCAGGTTCCTCTGTTCATATGCACCTGTCTGTGTCCTTTGGCTTTCAGAGTGCACCTACTGTGCACACTCTGACACTTGCTTGAAGAATGAAGGAAGGCAGAGAGATACAAAAGAAGAGGATGACACAAGGCTTGAAGAGGGCAGGCTGAGGGGAAGGAAGACACATTGGTGTTAAGAAAACAGAGTGAAATAAAATCTCAATGTTGTTTTAATTTGCATTGCCTCAATTGCTAAGGACACTTTTAGAAATAGTTCTTAACCATTTTTGTTTCTTTTTCTGAGAGCTCTTTGCTTAGATCCTTAGCCCACTTTCTTTAAATTGGGTCATTTGTTTTCTTAACTCTGGTTTTTGTTTTGTTTAGTTTTTGAGTTCTTTATATATTCAGGATATTAATCCTCTATCAGATGGATAGTTGACAAAGGTTCTCTCTGTATCAGCTTCTCCATTCCGCCCATTGTTTCCTTTTATGTACAGAGCTTTTTATTTATTTTAGGGGGGAGGGTCCCTCTTATCAACTATTAGTTTTAACTCCTGGGCAAATTGAGTGCTAGTCAGACAGTCCTTTCCTACACCCGTGTCGTGTAGGGTGCTGCCTATGCTTTCTTCTAGAAGTTTCAGGGTTCCAGGTTTCACCTTGAGGCATTTCATCCATTTGGAGTTAAATTTTGTGCAGGATGATAGGTGTAGGCATGATTTCAGTCTTCTAATATGGCCTTCCAGTTTTCTAGCATAAATTGTTGACGATGCTGTCCCTTCTCCAGCACATGTTTTGGTAACTTTGTCAAATGTCAGATGGCCAAAATTTCATTCACTCATGTTTGGGTATTCTATTTTGTTCCATTGGTCTATTTTTATTTCAGTACCATACTGTTTTTATTACTATAGATTTATAATATATCATGAAATCTAGAGTTGTAATACTTTAAGCATTGTTCTTTTTGCTGAAGATTTCTTTGGCTATTGCAGTCTCTTATTGTCCCATATAAGTTTTAGCATGGGTTTTTTCTATATCTCTAACGAATGTCATGGGGATTTTTATTAGAACCTCTAAATTTCTTTTTGTAGAATGGTCATTTCACAATATTAATTTTACTGATCAAGAGCGTGATCAATCCAGTTTGTGGCATACTAACTGGCTCCAACTTTTTCAAGCCTCGGTTTCTTCACATGGAAAAAAACATGGAGCCTCTGTCTCTCAGGAAAATGTAAGGACTAAGGAAGTGTCAGCAGTGTGGTCATCATGCTAAGGGTTGGTGCTCTGATGTCCAGGAAGATCCTACGGAATGTTCAACTCTCACGTGTTGAAACACTCCTCAGCACAGTGAGAGACAAGTCCTGTTTGCGCAGCCTTCACCAAAGCTTGTTTGTGCAAATCATCATCAAAGAGACAAGTCTTGTTTGTGTAACCTTCACCAAAGCTTGTTTGTGCAAATCATCATCAAAGACATTCATCCAATCTAGATTGTTGACAGCGTGATGGTATGCAGGGTAGTGTTAAGATATTAAGAGGTAGTGGTGGTACACGCCTTTAATCCCAGCACTCGAGAGGCAGAAGCAGGAGGATCTCTTTGAGTTAGAGGCAAGCCTGGTCTACATATGGAGTTCTAGGACAACCAGAACTACATAAAAAGACTCTGCCTCAAAAATATTAAAAGAAAAGAGAGCCTTAATTTCTGACAATAAAGTTTGACATTTACTCACATTTTAGCGTTGTTTCCACTTCACTTTTTTATTATTTAATTAATTTATTCAGATTACAACTCAATTGTTATCCCACCACTTGTATCCTTCCTTTACTCCCTCCCTCCCACTTTCACCCTATTCCATCACCTCCCCTAGGTCTATGACCAAGGGGGCCTTCCTCCCCCTCTATATGGTCATAGGCTATCAAGTCTCATCTTGGTAGCCTGCTTATTCTTTCTTGAGAATTATCTGTTTGTTTCCTTGGCCATTTTTCTTTTGAGGTTTTCTTTTACTTATAAGAGCTCTTTTGGAAGGCTGTCATCAGCAATCGGAAGTTCAAACACCTTCCCAGGCTTTGTTGTTTGGATTTGTTTATGATAGGATTTACTTTGCAGGATTTTTGGAGGTCCTTGCATAATTAAAATTACCAAGACTAATGATTTCTAGCTTTTGCTTGTTTGTTTACTGTCATTCTTAAGAAGTTCTCCCCATTCTGAGGCTGCAAATAATTTGCTTTCATTTTCCTGATAATTATATGGTTTCATTTTTTTTAACCTTCAAATTTTTGATCTGTTTGGAATGTGTAGTGAGATGTCTATTAATAGCCTAGCTGTAGATTCAACAGAAATTTTCTCAGTCAGTTACACTATTATGCCAACACCACTTACTCAATAAACCAGCCTTTGCTCTCTAATTTAAGAACAGTGGAGAGAGGCTCTTCATGTTACCCTAAGTTTCCCCCCCATGCATCTGGTGCTATTTTGGGACTCTACATCCCATGCCATTGATCAGACTTCCTATCCGTGGACCAGCACCACACCTGGTATTCCTTAAAGCCTTAAATTCTGAATGCCATCCTCACCACCTGCCAGTGCACATCTGTTTTTAGATTTTTCTAAGCTATAGATGCCTGGGAGATTTTTTTTCCATGTGAATTTTAGGTAATTTTTCAAATCACAAAACATGTCATTGTGTCCGTTGTGTCAACCTGAGATCAGACAGGTCAACAAAAAAGAAGCTACGCCTTCATATTAAGGCTTGCCTCTGTAGTCATTAGGAGGTGTGTCCAATGGTGAGGCTTGCGTGCCTGGACTTCTCCACAGACAGGTCAGACGAGCAGCAAGCTGAGGCAGCTCGTAGCACAGTAGAACCATGTGGATCTAAATGGTTTCTGTCTTTCTCCTCTACCATCCTTGGAGCTGGCTGTCATCATCTGGGTCAACCCATTCAAAATATGCAACATGGTAGCTGAGTTATATTCCTGATGTCCCTATTCCAGTAAGGAAGACAGTAAAAGGCAAAGTGGCCCTGTGCCAACCACTTGCCCCTTCCTTTTGAAGGAGATTTCTTGGAAGTCCACTTACCAAGTGTCACTAGCATATCAGAAGTGCAGTCTCCCAGAGAGCTGGAAAATGTGGTCTTTTCAGCTGGCCACACCACTCTAAAATCAGATTGTTTTTAGTGAGAATATAGAAGGAAACAGGAAGAAAAGGCTGCAGACTCTGTTCCCTGCCACAGAAAATAAGAGTCCTCTCCTGTTCTCCAGGTCTATGCCTTCATTGGCACCCTCACCTGTGTCTCACCACATCCTGAAAGTGCTAGCCACTACTACCTTTCCAAACTGACCAACTAGAGTTAGATGCTGTAACACCTCACCAGCACATGACCACTAGACAAATCTCACCTGCAAAGCTTTCTGGGGGTGTGGATCTAGGACACTTGTGTTGCCTTCCTTTGACCTGACCAGCTAGCTGCCTCATCCTCCTCTCCCTTGCTCAAACATCCTCTGGATGCTTGATTTAATCAAGCCTGTTAAGTTACAGTTTGGATTTTGTATGTCTCCCAGAGGCCCATACATTAAAAGCTTGATCTCAGGGTGGCACCATTAGAAGGGATTAGAAAATTTAGAGGAGTGGCCTGATGCTTAGTGAAAGATAGGGCACCAGAGGTCCTCTTCAAGGAGTAATGAGAATCAGTCTCTCTCTCTCTCTCTCTCTCTCTCTCTCTCTCTCTCTCTCTCTCTCTCTCTCTCTCTCTCTCTCACACACACACACACACACACACACACACACACACGCTAATTCAACATGTGATTGTTTTGCTTCATAAAAATTCCTGGCGTGATATACCATCATCTGATACCTTCACCACAAGAGCTAAGCTGATGCAGGTGACATTCCCTCAAACTGCCAAACTTTGAGTTAAATAAATGTTTTTCCCTCTGTATTTTTTGATGTCTTAGATATTGTTACTGTAGTAATGCAAAAACTGATCTAACTTTCTATGGAGTACAAACCCATAAGTGTGTATGTATAGGTCAGAGACTTACTTAAAGATAGCCTACCAACACTCTTCAAATTTAAATGTCTAGCTCCACACAGCTCAGAACTGCCTAGGACTTTGAACCCAGCACAGTGCATGCAAGGCTACTGAGCATCTGCAGCTCTCATGAGCTGTGATGAGAATACAAAATGATGCAAACACTTTGGAAACAGCCTGACAGTTTCATATAAAATGAAACATACACTTAACCCTATGCCCAGAAATCTCCTGCCTGACTATTAACTCAGCAGAAACATATGTGTCCACATAACATTTGTGTATGATCTCTTAAAATAGCTTTATTTAGAAATGACAAAAAAAAATCTGTGAGGAGGAAAGTCCAAAAGTACCAAAGACAAATTGACAAACACATACTGGTATAGTTGTACAATGAAATACTACTCAGCAATCCTGAAATATGGATTTATCTAAATGAATCATGCTAAATGAAAGAAGCTAGGGTCCTCAGACCAGATCTACTCTGTGGGTGCATCTGTGCCATTTATGGGACAGTTGGAAAAGGCAAGCTATAGGAACATAAAATAGAGCAGTAATTTCCAATGGTTGTGGGAGGGGAAAGGAAAATAATCACAAAGTCACAGAATGTACATTTGGCCAAATTCATTGGTCTGCACACTCAGAAAGGTAACATTTTCTATATAAAGTATAAATTATTAACTTTAAATTTTAAAACATCCATTTGCTTCCTGAACTACACACACTTACTTCTTCTTCCTTCGGAGGCAGAGGACTCAAAATGGAGTCTATCATTTCATTCAAGGGCATCTTCCTTCATGGAAGTCCCGTGAGAAAAGTGAATGTCTTTGACAATGCTTCTTGACTGATCTTTTTCTCCTCTCTCCTTCTAATTCTTGCCTTCTCGTGATTCATATGTCAAGGCCCTCCCCATCCTGACCAGGCCATGGTCAGTTTCGGAGCCAAGGTCTTCTGCATGCTGCATACATGCTCTACCACTGGACAGCATCCTTAGCCATGACCTAGTCATCACCCCTACCCATGATGCCACTGGAGTGCTTTTGCTGTGTCTGTGTGGACTGCTGTGGTCTGTTCCTCCACGAGCTCATGTTTATTATGCAACATGGCCCAGATGACTTGGAATTCTCCACCTCTGCATTAAGTCCAAGCTCTCCCCAGCCCTCGTTGGGGAGGCTGGCCATCTGTACACAATGTCCCTATACCTAGCCCTTGTGACTACAGACCTTAAGCTTCTATTCCTCTCCTGTCATTCCTAGTCCCATGTTTCCTTTATCCCTGCACATATGTGTGGCTGTGTGCTCACGATTTTTAGTCAACAAAACTGTCATTGTCACCTCAACAAGGCCAAGACATCTCAGCAGCTACTCTTTATTTGAACTTCTGTCTAAATTCATCATTTGCTGGTAATGTGTTTCTTTTTACTCATCATTGTTTCTGTTCACCATCATTGTCAAGCTCGTCTATGCATAGCATCACCGAATGCATGAATAATGGCGTGGCCTTAAAGGGATCATTCCTTCTGACAAGTCTAAGATGTGTGCTTCTGAGTTGACACTCCATATGCTCTGTTGTTTCTCTTTCCCTGGGTAGACACCCTCAAGAGGTTTCTCGTCTTCCTCTTTCTCCTCTCTCCAATGACTGAAACACAACTACTCAGTTTTCCAGGATGGTATCCCAGAATTCAAAGCTCGCACCCCGGTGTCCTGTGATAAAGTAGGCTGAGGTTTGTGTGAGTCCCTGAGAGTTTACACTCTACTTCAACTGCTCATTGACTTATCCCCCTATTAATTTGATTGATGAACATTGCTTCACTGTATATGATGGTCGGCTTCATTCATGGCAATGGGAAGAGAGTGCTAAGCATCAAGCATCAAAACCACAGCTCCCCAGTGAAGTCTCCACGGTTCCCCCCATGAGCACTGGATGCCCATTACCTCACAGAGCCCACCTTTCTGGTCTCCATATACTGAAAGTGTGTCTCCTCTTTCAGGCTGTCCCATTTGTCTTGACTTCCAGACTAGTCAAAGGCAACTGGCCACTTCCCCCTTCTCTCCGTGCTATTCCAGCCTGGAGGTAGAAACGTCAGTTTTACATCCACAACAGAACTAGACACAACACTTGGAGTAAAGCAGTACTAGGCATTGAGATAAAGACTACTGTGGGCACTGTCCAGGGGTGCCTCCTCGCCAGCCTGGCAGCCAGCTGCCCTGCTGACTCCTCTCTACCTTCCCCTGCACTAGATGGTAAATTAGGTAGAGGAAGCCTGGTTAGTCCCTCGGCTGTCCCTTGGTCTATGCTCCTCATCTCTTTCCATCCCTGAGCCTGTAGTGCCCTGGGGAGATGGATCAGCAGGTGTCCAACCTCAGTGTTCATTTAATGCACTGAATAAAACATTACTCACAGATTAACGGAGCCGCTTTAAGTGAACAACCATTTTCATCTGTTTTAAATTTTCATGGGTACTTTTCCGAAGAACAAGTACATTGTTAATAATTGAGGGGAAAGAGGCCTCGTTAATCTCTTTATTTTAATAAGGTCCTACTGTGCTCCCACCATTCTATTAAAACTGCCTCACTTTCCCCTAAGGTGGCTTCCTTTAAGGGGTGCTGGTGGCGTGGGTGAGTGCGGTTGATGGTGGTAGGGGAGCATTTTTAGTTTCTGTTATGCAGAGATCAAGGTCTACAACAGAGCCTCACCAAGCTCAGCATTTGCTGGGTGTGAGGGTGGTGGCCACAGAGACGTCAGGAGATAGTACCAATGGGAGACAGGAAGTAAGAAGGATGAAAAATGAGCCATGGATTAGTGGGAAAGATGGACCAAGGGGTCAGGGAAAGATGCAGAAGCAAAGGTTGTCCCTCTACTCTCAATCTGGGGCCTGAGGTGAGTTCCTGTATGTTTTGAGAGCCAAGCCTCATTCTCAAAGAAGCAGTCAGAACAGTAGCCATCATTGACACCTAGCCCTGTACCCCTGTCATGTCACAGACTCCCTACGACAGCACAGCAAGACTAAGGTCACCCCTCTAAAGCAAGAAAAATGGAGACAACTGCCAAAGGCGACACACATGAGCAGCATGGCCATGACTGGACTATTGTCTGTTTAGCTCACAATCATGCAAATCTGGGAGGAGGAATTGCCCTTCCGTATGCTGGCTCTGCCTCATTTTTAGTTCCTAAATCCTGCTTTTAGGTTGTGATCTAAGCCCAGGATAGGGTCTGGAGAAACCATGGCCACTCCTCCTGTCATCTGGCCACACCACCCAGTACAGTTTCTATCTTGCAATGGCCTAATGCTGCTTCTTCTGTCACAGGTTAACCACCACACTAGAGCCACCCACTTCCCGAATACTTAAAACATTTATCCACTCTGCCTTCGATTCTGCCAAAAAAATAAGGCTCTGAGAACCTTGCAAGGCTGACAGATGTGCACAGCACCGCTGGGCTTGGTGGCAGGAGATACAAGTGAAGAAGGAGAGCAATAGGGATTGGTTCAGATGGCACAGCTTCAGGCTGCACTGAAAGTCACTCTAGTGAGTGATTTTGTGCAACAAACTGTTAGAACATGCTGTGAGGGGAGCTTAAAACCGCTCGGCATTAAAGCCTTACTCTTCAGTAAAAACTTGTTCTCTGTGTTTATAAGCAGCCATGCTTTCTGGGAAGGTTAGGTGGAAGTTTCTTAGGCTGAAGACAAGTGAGAAACAAAAGAGCAGGGTTTCTTAGTTCACACAAAATGCAGTTTTCCCAGACAGGGTCGGGGAATCACATCTTTTACGCTCTGGGCAGAAAAACATCTCTAGGCTCCTGAGCAATATGCATGGTGGTGCCAATTCTGTCAAGTCAGACAGATAAGAAAAATGTTTCCAAGATACCAAGAAACTTGCCCCATAACATGTCCTAAAATTCTCCCCCTTAAAGCCATTCCGAAGTCCAGAATTCCATCATTATGGGTCTATGATGAATGAACACTCTTGCCAAAGGAAGTCACCATGGTTTATTCTATCCCAACAGCTGCGCTGTCCTCTCTGTACTTTCTGTATCTGCTTCCATCTGCTCATCTAGCAACTAGGAAATAAGTGAATCTTTGAAGAACCTCTAAAACAAATGCCAAGTGGAGCCCAAAGGAAATGCAGGCCAAATGTATAAACCTGTAATGCAAGAGACCAGCTCAGCAACTGTAAATACACACACAGCCTTACTTATGGAATCCATACTATCCTCTTAAAAGAGTGCAGGTATTGGCCTAGGATGAAATCCCCAATGGCATTTTGTTTGGGGCGGGGGGCGATGTAAACCATCACTGTCTAATTGGACTTAAGGGCCATTCAATAAAAGAGAATTCATTCCTGATACTACAATACTACAAACCCAGCCAACTACCCATGGCTGGCTGGCATTTTCTAAAGCAATATAATTTCCAACTGTATTCTAAATACTTATTCTTATACCAGCAGACAAGGGAAGCTGCCATCCCTCATCAACGCAGCTTCTTTTTAGAGCAGATGGTGACTATGAGAGAGATCCACAACTGACCAAAATGCGGAGAACAAATGACCATGAGGTTCCCACCCCAAAGGGTACATCCCTGCACCTAAGGCACAGGAGAGAATCACAGAAGTGAGGGGAGAAAGATTGTGAGAGATAAAGAACCAGGTCACGTGCTGCACGACAGTGTCATCTAAACATGCTGGGGAAAGTGCACCCAGAACATCTCTCAACAAGACCTGCATAAAGAGAACACCAGATGACAGGCCAACAACGAAGGAGGGAGAACCTCACAAGGCCCAACAAACCCATAAACAAAGAGCTACAAGTAATCAATGACCATTTATTTTCTCTAGGGATGAGGCCTCACATAGTTTATCCAATTTCAAGGGGTCAAGCCTAAATACAAGTACATGCAATCAATACTAAATGGACTTAGTTGGTTTTCCATGTAACAATAACAAATAAACAAAAAGATGTCATGAATTTGTGAGGGAAATGGGTAATAAATTGAAGGAGGAGGAAGAAATGGTAGGGATGCTGCAAATATGGTGCTTGTGTATGACATTCTCAAAATTTTTAAATTAAAAATTAGGAAGTTATATGCCCAAGAGTGGTATAGCTGGGTCTTGAGGTAAAGCTATTCCCAATTTCTGAGAAACCTCCAAATGGATTTCCTAAGTGGTTGTATAAGTTTGCACTCCCACCAGCAATGGAGGTGTTCCCCTTTCTTCACATCCTCGCTGCCATGTGCTGTCACTTTATTTTTTTAATTTAGCTGTTCTAACAGGTGTATGATGGAATCTCACAGTTGTTTTGATTTGCGTTTCCTTGATTACCAAAGATGCTGAGCGTTTCTTTAGGTGCTTCTTGGCCATTCTAGGTTCCTCTGTTGAGAATCCTCTGCTTAGCATGGTACTCCATTTTTTAATTGGATTATTTGGCTTGTTGGTGTTTAATTTCTTGAGTTCTTTATGTATTTTACATATTAGCTTTTTGTCCATTGTAGCGTTGGTGAAGATCTTTTCCCATCTGTAGGCTGCCATTTTGTCCTATTGATGGTATCCTTTGCCTTGCAGAAGGTTTTCAGTTTCAAGAGGTCCCGTTTATTAGTTGTTGATCTTAGAGCCTGAGCTGTTGGTGTTCTGTTCCTGTGCCAATGAGTTCAAGGTTCTTCCCCACTTGCTCTTCTAATAGATTTAGTGATTCTGGGTTTATGTTGAGGTCTTTAATCCATGTGGATTTGAGTTTTGTGTAGGGTGATAGAAACACAGATCCATTTGCATTTTTCTACATGTACACATCCAGTTAGACCAGTACCATTTGTTGAAGATCCTTTGTTTTTTCCATTGTACAGTTTTGGCTTCTTGTTCCACCACACAAGGACATTTGCTTAGCTATGTTCATAGCAGTTTTATTTGCAATAGCCAGAAACATAGCAGAAGCAGTTGAGGGGAGGCAACAGGATATGAGAGAGTGAAGAGAGAAATGAGGGGGGAGATCAGCCTTGGAGTGAATGGAGACAAGAGAACAGAGGACCTACAAAGAGAAGAGAAACCGTGGGCTGGGGCATCTCTGTGACAAGCTGGAGACCTAAGAAAGTGTAGACTTCTTGGAGGATGGGGGAACCTCTAATTGACACTCCTAGCGTCAGAGATCATGAAGATTGAAGAGGTAACTCTCTAATGAGGCAGGACTCCTCGTAGAGAGAGGGGAACATCAACCCACCCACAAAAACTACAACCCAAAATTTACCCTGCCTACAGGCAGGTAGAACAGAGATAAAGGGAATGCCCAAACAACTTCTGGCCCAAACTGAGACCCACCCCATGGGAGAGATCCAACCCCTGGCACTATTAATGATATCTTGCTATGCTTGCAGACAGGAGCCTAGCATAGCTGTGCCCTGAGAGGCTCCATCCAGCACCTAATTGAAACAGATGCTGAGACTCACAGCCAAACACTGGACGGAACATAGGGAGTCTTGTGGAAGAGTAGGGGGAAGGAAAGCAGAACCTAGAGAGGACAGGGGCTACACAAGAAGACCAACAGAGCCATCTAACCATGGTCCAGAGAGGCTTGTGGAGGCTGAAGTGCCAACCAAGGACCATGCATGGCCTAGGTCTAGGCTCCCTACATAGATATAGCCAAAGGACAGCTTGATCTTCATGTGGCTGCCATAGTAAGGGGAAAAGGGGCTGTCTCTGACATGGACTCTGTTGCCTGCATTTCAATCACTTCTTCCTGATGGGTCTGCCTCACCATGCCACAGAGGAAGAGGATGAACTCAGTCCTGACTCGACTTTATGCTCTTCGGTGGGTTGGTAGAAGGGGGTTCCCCTTTTCTGAGGATTAGCAGAGAGAGCACTGGAGTAAGGGGGAAGAAGGAGTGAGACCAGTAGGAGAGGAGGGAGGAGACTACAATCAGGATATAAAGTGAATGAATGAGTGAATGAATGAATGAATGAATGGACTTTAGAGGGGAGGAAGTATGAACAAATTTGATCAGAATACAATCTGTACATGCATGAAATTCTCAAATATAAAATTATATATTTTTTAATTAAGTGTGTTGGTCTCAGCCTGGAGATGATCCCTACCCCAGAATTCAAGCCTTGGTTGTAAAAAGTGAAATTTCAAAGCCACCAAGTAAAATCCACACAGCTCTTTACACATGGCACGTGGCTTTTACTTGTATGGATTATCCCTGTCATCTCGGCGAACCCTCTCAACTTTATCTGTCTCTTGTCCCATTCGTCTCCAGAGCAGTGTGCACAACATTACTCACAGAGACTCAGAGGGAATTAGTGACTTGTCCTTAGTGAGCAAGGCTTTCCACATGGCCTCTGCAAAGCTGGATCACATAATGTCTCCTCTGGGATGTTCTGCATGGCCAAGCATCTTTGTGTCCTGTGACTGGTGTCCCTCACTGTACCTAATCTTAGTAGAAGAAATGCCCTTGTCCTGTTATGCAGTAAATTGTGTCCCCCGGGGTTTCTATACTAAAATCCTGACACCCAGTGCTTCCAAATGTGACTGTATTTAAAGATAGGAGGCAATTAAGGTAAACAGATGCCACTAGGCTGCGTGCACCCTTATGTAACACTACACAACTCACTTCCTCAGAGGAGAGGGGATTAATACACTGTCACACAAAGAGGAGTCACCTTGTGAGGACAGAGAGAAGATGGACCACAGCTTGATGCCAGCCATACAAGGAGGCATCAAGGGAAGTCAACTCTACCAGCTCTTGATCTCTCAGATCCATTGTTATGACCGTCTCACATGCTTCAGACACCGCTAGTCTGTTCAGGAAGCAGGATCTGGGTTCCGTCAGTGCCTCATGCTCAGCTGTTCCCTGCCTCCTGCTTCTGCATCCTCACCTTTGCCATTTTCCTCCCTTCACCATGATTAATTACTCCAATTTTAATCATTCCACGATTAATCAGTTCCATTCTTGCTTTCATAAGACCTCCTATGATGGGTGACATATTAAACTATGCTGACTCAGCCTTATATTAGCATGTTGTACACAAGTTCACTAGCATGCGGTTGTATGTTCACTATGTCTTTTATTCTCAGTTATTTGATCTATTCCGCATGGCTAGAGTTCGGGTGAAGACACACTAAATAGCAAGGCTTAATGGGACTTTAAGATTAATTATCCTAGAAGATTTATTATATAAACAAAACGAAGAGGTGAAGTCATACTACTGGTCAGAAACACTATCCATCTCTGAGTGGCCTTGTTAGACCATATTACTGTCTCTCTTCCAGCCCGCCATCTCGTTACACCCTCATATCTAGTCATCTCTCATGTCCAGCTTTATGCACTGTCACCCTCTTTAATTATAAGACAAACTCCAGTACACATAACAGCATCGACATAGGAGCAAGTGCCTCAATGTGCAAGTGCTCCCTTCAAGTACACATCTATGGATACACAAAAGCACACACTTAAAAAAAATCACCACCACAACTTTGCACACAGCCTGCTGTTAACTTATTGTTAATTCACTCCATAGACTGAAAAGACAGGGACACCAGGAAAAGTTGTTGGTTTTTCCCAACTACCTTCCTGAGTTTTGCAGGTAGAAGCGTGTTCCTAATGTCTAGATCGAAAAAATATGCTTCACATGCACCGCTGTGCGTGGGGAACAGGCCTTCTGTAGATGTGGCTGTATTGGAAAGATGCATGTCATACACACCAGTGTGTGCAGAGGCAAGTACCTGGGAGTACACACAGCAGCACACACTCTACTCAGGGCACACAGGGAGGTGCATGCACTGCACAGAGAGGCACAGTGACACTGATGTGAGTCTTCACTGCAGGCGTATTGTTCTCTTCTTCATTAGAAAATGACATGAAGCTCCTATGAAGCCTCACCAGGCTGAACTGTGCTTCTCAAACAGCATTTGCTTGCACGGCTTGCTGTTTTCCCCACCCAGAGTCCTAGTGAACTATAGATCTTGTATGACCTGGGAGTGGACATCAAGACAGCCCCATTTGCCTGGGCCTGGGACCCATCTCCCAGAGAACTGAGTTCTCTCCTAGTCAAATGCAGAGGATTAAAAATAAATCTACCATCTCTGTAACCCCTGAAAAAAGGAGGAGAAGAATAGAGAATACCAGAAAGGGTACACTCTCTGCCCAATAAAAAAGCCCATCTTGCACTCACATGCATGTACCTGCACTCACACATATCTCACGTATGCACACACAGACCCTTCAATGAGAGTAGTGGGGGGGTACAAGAGAAGGAATGTAGGATCAAAATACATCATGCACATGGACAATGTCATAAGTAAACCTATTTGTTTTTACAGATAGCGTGTGCTGATAACAAAGGGAGAAAATGGGGCTGAAGAGATGCCGCAATCGTTAAGATCGCTTGCTGCTCTTGCAGAAGACCTGAGTTCAGTTCCCAAAACCCACACTGGATAGCTCATAACTGTCTGTAGCTCCAGTTCCTGGGAATCTGATACCCTCTTTCTGCCTCTGTGGGTACCAGGCATATACATGGTATACATGCATACATGCAAGTATAAACACATATGCATAAAAAACAAATGAAACTTTTTTTTTAAAGGAGGAGAAATCTTAACCTAGAAACCGCGATGAGTTCAGGAAGAGAGCAGATGAAAGATGTCCCAGGCTCCTGAGCAGTTCTGAGGCCAGTGTGGGTAGCTGGAAATGAAGATTTGCACGTTTTTCAGGTAAAAGGGCAGAGCCCAGTGAGAATAGGGGACACAGCATCCCTCCTAGAAAGGGTAGTGAGAGTTGTTTGCAAAGCAGAAAGTGCCTCTACAGGACACCAAATCTGCCAGCACCTGACCTTGGCCTTGCGACCTCTACAAGGAAAAGAAATTGAGGTTTGTTATTTCAGACGTCCAGTCAATTGTGCGCTCTTCCAGCAGCTCAAGCTGAGTAGGATAATGAGTAAGTCAATGTATTGTATTTCAGAGAGCTGTGAGTCGGCTGGAGAATGACTGAAGAGGGAAAGGGAGGGAGGAAGGAGCTAGAATTAGGGGAGGAGCACCTCCATGGGAGGGGGGGGGTGGCTTGTTCTGTGACCTGAGGTTGTGAAGAAAGAAAGTGACATGTCCTCCCAGGGTCATCGGGAAGGTCTTTGGCCGACATGGCGCTAAAAGTATCTATGAGGAATCAGGGAAGGGGGTCTCGTGACATTATCCTTTAATGGGCTTTGAGGGGTTGAGAAATAAGAGGTTGTCCTGTCACACAAGGAGGGGTTCCTAAGCACGCAGGTATTGTGGGGGAAGGGAGCTTTGCTTTGAGGGGATGTGGGGGGGGGGGGGGAGATTTCTTTGCTCTCTGGACTATCACACAGTGCAGAGGAGAGGGGAAATCCAGCAAGGACTTGAGGGAGTTCTAGCTTCTGGGGCGGGCCCCTTCTTGGCTAGTGGGGGTGGGTGGTGCCCAGGCGAGGTCAGAGCTATAAAGACATGACATTGGTCACTGAAGACCAAATGGTAATGTATACTCTCACTCATAGACAGCTTTTGCTATAAATGGTGGAGCCTCTGGGCTGGCTGCAGGGTGTTGGTTTCCTTGAGCAGTCAGCCTACTTGGCCTGAGAATGCCACACCCTGGACAGGAGGTGTGGGGTGTTTGCTTCAACAGTGTGCTGCCTCAGCCAGTTCTGATTGGTCCAGAGCTAAGGGAGGCAAGGCATTAAACACACAGACAGAGGAAGTGTCCTTCAGCCAGAAACAGCAGCAAGTACAAAGATCCTGGGTCACAGACATGACAAGCAGGTTCAAGGAGAATAAAATCTGGGTGGTAGTCTAGAGTAGGGGGTAGCAGGGGTCAGGAGGCCTGAGGCTGTGGAGGTCACTGTTAAAATTTTAACTCAAAGTGACAAGGAAAGTGCCAGAGAGTTGTGAGCAGAGACAGCTCATCTTGGATGTTTTAAAAAGTATAGTTCGTGATATCAATTACAGACAATAACGAGTTTCCACAATATGTTTTCATACATGTACATATTTTAATCATATCCATATACTTTAATTTTCCATTCTTTTCACACATATTCCTTTTTCTTAAGACTTTTTCCCCTTAGATTCTAGATATAAAGGAGACATTTGATATTTGCCTTTCTAAGTATGGCGTATTTCATTTAACAGGATGATCTCACTTCCGTTTTCTTTTAACTGCCAGGCTTTGCTTCCATTCCTCATTATAGCTGAATAATACTCAGCTAGGCCTATATACCAGGTTTTCTTCATCCATCCATCCATCTTTTAATTGTCATCTAGGTTGCTTCCATATTTAGCTGCTCTAACCAGAACCTCTGTGACATTTTAACTTCTGTCCCCTATGGTTGTATGTTTAGGAGTATAACTGAATAGGGATCATAGAGTAGTTCTTTATTTAGTTTTTGGAGACCACACTGGTTTCCCTGGTGGCTGAACAGGTTTTTCTTTTATCCCACAGGCAGTGTCTGAGTGTTCTTTCTCCACATCCTTACCAACCTTGGTGATTTGGTTCTGTGGTATTGGCCCTTTGTAGCTTTCAGTGCTCTCGGATGATTCTCTGGCTGTAGGAGATGCAGTGGAGGACTGACCTCTAGGGAGAAAACAGTTTGCAAGCATATGGGTGAGAGGTAGACTGCTTAGACCAGGTGAGAGTGGGAGGAATGACACTTCACTCAAGGAGCCTGCTGAAGGCAACGCTTCTGGAGTCGGGGGAGAACAAAAGCCTCGGAGGTGCCAGGAGCAGCTTCTGTGGGTGTGGTCCAGGCAGCCGGAGAGAATTGCTTTTCCCATGTAAGGAGCCATGAGAACAGCCTGTGAAGAACAGATGAGCTGGTTGGAGAAGAGAGTTCTAAGACTCTACACAGGCAGACATCCCTTCCTAGAGCAAGGCTGGGGATAGAAGAAGACAAGACCAAAGTGGATCGCAGCTGGCAAAGCATGTGGGCTACCCAGAGCAGATGCCATGGGACTAGCCAGAAAGCTGGCCCCATGGAGGAAGGAAGATCATTATTCCCCGTGCCCAGGCAATTTCTCTAAACCCAAGAGCTTTCCCACTTAAGAAGGAACCAGTCCCCTGTGTCACCCTGACATAAGGAAGAAAAAACAGAGTCCTGATAACCCCATTAGCTGTCTGGGAGACAGAGGAGGTGAGGAAGGCCTTCACGAGGGCCTACTCACTGGCAGCTTTGCTGTAGGGGCACAGGGCAGGGCCCTAACAGACCATTATCTTCAGTATTATTCTAGATCGGAGAACCCTGCTATGCAGTCTCCTTGGAGAGGGCTTTGGAAGAAACCCTCAAGACCAAAACCAGCTGGAAACTCACAAGAGCTGCCAGCCAGCACAGAGTGAGCCTTTATCCAGTGGTCCCTGAGGCCGGGAACAGCAGCCGGCCTGCAGCATACCAGCTATGTTGATGAGGTAGTCTCCCTGAAATAGTGTAATACCTCCATCATTAGGGCTGGATGCCTGTCAAAGAATAGTTCAGAAAAGATAATCCACTTGCCACCATCCCTGGTCGTATTCACCACTAGGATGTGTTGCCCAATATTAAGTTGTTTTACATCAAGGCTGGAACAAGGCTGGAATTCAAGGTCCATCGCATGTTAACAGTGAGTACAGGAAAGATCCAGGCTTTTTCTCCATCTCTGCTTTCTTCGGATCATCAACAGCAGTCCTAGAAGGGACACTCAGGAGAGGCACTTGAGTCGCTTTCAGTGTGCCCCAGTAGCACTTTGGCATACCGTTTGATGGGCAGAAGGATCAAGGCCACTGTACTAGCATCATCTGGCTGCTGAAATCATTTCCCAACTCAACTCCTGCACAGGATTGGTACTCAGCAAGTACTTCCTGGGAGCCCTTCTATTCCAAATATCACTAAAGAATGCAAGATTCTCTGTGGGATTTTCAGAAGCCCTTGCGACTCCTCTTGAAGGTCAGGCCCCTCCCAAGACTAGCGTGTGAGGTCCTCCCCTTTCTGGAAGTACCTTTGAGTTAGTGACATTGGACTTGCATATGCCATTGCCTGCTCTAGAACTTTGACCTCTTCTATCCTCCTTCCTGGCTATGTGTATTTCATCCTAGCTCTGCATTGCTGTTTCAGGGAGTGTTGTGAGGAGAACAGAAACAACCTTAGAGCAAGAAATAAGACAAATTCATCAGGTAATGTGTGATTTCCATGCCCACCTGGACAAGCTTCCTTTCAGTTTGGACTGAACTCAAATACGTCACTACTTGCACAACCTGGCCTGGTCTCTGATGACTTCCAGGGTCAGTCCTGAGATGGGTATTAACTCTCCTTGGCATAAAACATCTGCATAGCAGCTAGAGGTTAAGGATGAAGGAGACATCGTGAAGCAGGGTCCCTGGGATTAGGTTACACGTGAATGCCTACAGTCATTGGATTGACCTGGGGAAGGGCTACCATCTCTGGTACCCATCCATCACCCAAAAGGAAGCAGCCTTCCCGGTAACATGCAGAGATAGTCTTTCAATCTGAACTACCTGCAAAGAGCTCCACAGGAAAGCATTAGCATGCTTTCTATTGGCTCCAAGATGGAAACTTTCAGAATAGTCCTGTATTTTTGTTTCTGGTGATTGGCCTAGCAAGGGAGGCTTTGACTGTAGTGGGGGAAGCCTCAAGTGTAGAGCCCTGATACTTCAGGGTCTCCCAGGCACTCTCCTGAGAAAGTACACTGCCGGGCCCACCAAGACCTGCTCGGCTGCTTTAGGGAAACACAGGTCTTGGGCTTCTGGCTGAATCACGAATGCACTAAGCACCTTGAGCCGATATGTGCCACCTCAGAGACAGAGCTCCTGATCCTTGCCACTGCAGTGTGTGATAAATTTAGCGTTTGCTTCCTGGGGTTGTTTTCTCCATCTGTCCATTTATAGATTTCCTTAACTTTTCTGATATGATTTCAAACCATAAGCCCCCAGCATATATTTATCAATAATCAGCATTTGATACACATGCCAATGTGAAAAGCAGAGTCTTATTTGAGAAAGAGGGGTGAGGTGGGGAATAACATATCATGCTAAAAGTCCTTCCCTCATTTCACATACAAGCTCACCCAGGCAGAAATACTGTTTGGACATTTCAGCCACACTAACTCTTCTCGGCCAAATCCTGTTTCTAGTTTGTGAAGGAGAAGCCCATATTCCAGGAATTTCTTTCACATAACTGTCACCTGATGCATGTTCTATCCCACATTATGTAAAATGAGCATCAATATTTTTATTTCATTGATGGGAAAATGGAGGCTTCCATCATCTCATTTGCTTGCCCAAGGTCTCATAGCAAGTACCTTTCAGAGATTAGAACCAGCTCTGAGCCATGAAACCTATCCCCCTGGTGGCCGGTGTCACCTCGCTAAAGAACCACACTGCTCTTTCTGAGTCCATTCCTTTAAGCAGTCATTTTTGTGACTCTCTCCCTCTGCTCCTTTCTCTGTTGCCCTTGCTTCTGTCCCTGACAGTTGTTCGCCTCATTTCCCGCCTGACCTGCCCATGTTTACTATCCTGCCTGGCAGAGCTAACACTCAGTCCTGACACAGCACACATCTGCCCCCTGTGTGAGGGTCAGCCGCTCATGGAGGGCTCAAAGACCATACAAAGGACAGAACACGCTGAGCCCCATAGCCATATTAGAAGCCAGAGTCATCAGTGCCACCCTCTGTCCATGCTTCTTTTAGCTTCTCTACTAGGTTGCATTAAACTGAGCCTAGGCAAAGCAGAACCCCGGGTCTCTAGACTCCATCTCTACTCCAAGCCTGCACCATGAAGCGTGACATGGAAGGCTGCGTGATGGGAGGTGTGCGTTCTCTCACATCACTCTTCTTAAAAACATCAATAAATAGCTTGCGACGACTTTAATGGAGATTAAATTACTAGAATCGAGTTATTCTTCATTATAGAGTCAAGCTAGTCTCAACATTTATTGTACAGAGTAACATAGGCCATTAGCTCACAGTGCTAGAGGTCCTAGCAATTGAATTCAAAGTTGTTTCTGACTAGCCTGCAGAACCCAGAGCCTGGAAGGAGAAAGGACAGCATCACGTGACAGCAATTTCTCCTCTAGTGACTGATGTTGGCACAAAGGAAGGCTGACAAGCTCACAAGGTCTTCTCGGTGGCACCTGACATTTCCTGGAGCTGTCAAGATCAGGAGAGGGTACAGGCTTCATTAGTCCTCGCAAAGGGCAGCTGAAATAGCTGCAGCCTCTGCTCCATCCTCCACCTTCCCCCAAGTCTCTTGACACCCATTGGAACTTCATTGTCATTAATGGCTATGCAAATTGCACTTTCAGCAAAATGCCCACTAGGCACTAAACAAGCAAACACCAGAAGGGGCCTTCCTTCTCTCTGGCTTCTGGTGAGAGGTGTAACTCCATAGTATCCCCCACAGGCTCCAGTTATGCAGAGGCAAGATATCTTGATACCCAACTAAGAGCTCAGCAACTAGACACTAGACCAGCTGTGGTTCTATTGCTTAGAAACAGAAGACCTGAGTTCTATAGGCTAGGATCTCACTAGGTGACCTTGCAAAACTCACTTAACCCCCTTGATTCCATTTCCTCACTAGTAACGAAATAGTATCTTCTTTACAGGCTTTTCTGAGGAGTACAAGGTCACCAACATAAAATAATCAGTAAGATGTTGTCACAGAACAGGACTGAAAAAGAAGGCCATCGCCCTTGCTCTCTACCACAGGTTCAGGACTGCACTGACTAAGCCCACGTCTCAAGGTATTGGGATGTTTCAGCTTTCCGAAAACACACACACAACAACCTGCCCTAGTTATTCATAAACCAGAATCTCAAGGTCTCATCTTCTTCAATCCCTCATCATTCTGAACTCTGCCCATGGGCCCAGCTTTGCTAGCATCCTTCCCTTTCTGGTGCTGCTCCTGACTCCAGAAGTCTCCAAATACTCTGTGGAAGACCCAGCACTCTCTCTGTACCATGGTCCTCCTGACTACAGGACAGACACACCAGTGGGTAGGGCATTTTGACAAGATGGCATATAAACCATCTGTGTCCTCATATACTACTGGGTCTGTATAGAATCAAGTGGTGTGACTATGATACATTCAAGGGGAGCCCACACAACCCCCCACTACACTAAAGCCTAGAGTTCATAATATCCCTCAGGGAATTTGTGGTCCCCATCCAGGATATATTTGGGAGATCCTTCCTGTTATCAGAAGCATCTCTGCTGGGGATTGAGTCACGATGGATTTGATTTGTAGAGCTGCCTAGCTGCTGATAGATAGCCTGATGAAATGAGAGATATCAATTGTCACCCTTTGCAATAAAAGATGCTGTCACTGCAGCATCACTCTGGCTAGAAGGAGCAGCAAGGGAGGACAGAGCTTGGCTGGCTGCTGCTGTAATAGGAACCAACCACTGTCAGGGCTCATTTCTTGGCTAGCCGAGCAGAGCATGCGTCTTCCTCTCTAACCTCCAGGTTTGTGGCCAGTTGGCAGCTTTGCTGGATGGTATATGGACAGGTACATCGGCTTCAGTGATCTGAGTCCACCTATGGAACCTACTAGCTCTTGGGCAAGATACAGGATTGACTATAAGTGTCTCACTGCACAGGGTCGCTGACTCATGTAATCTCTGTATAGATATGAAGACAGGGAAACTATTCCCAGTAACAGCAGTTCCAGTGGGGCAAGATAACCCAGAAAGTAAGCTGCCTCCAGGAAGGGATTCAAGGCTTTCGATCACAGGACCCATCAGGGGCAGGAAGAGCGTGAGTTTTGATAACATCAGCTACTACCTCTTTGTGGTGGGCTGCCCTGCAGCTGGGCTCTCTTTGGTCACAATCTTCTACTACTCTGAGCTCACATCCACCTGTGCCATATTGAGAAAAAGAGGGGAAGCCTCTTTCTTAAGGAAGACGCTCAGAGCTTTCTCACCTCATTTATATCATCCCATTGTCCCAGATTGTGTCCCTGCTGCTGCTCTCCTTATGTAACGTGGCCAGTGATTGACAAGGTGAATATGACCATGATTGATAAGGTTGGCTTTCCTTGAAGCACCGGATTGCACAGAGGACATCAGCCTGATAAGAATACAAACGAACTAGGAGAGTTTGTAGGTGAACAACAGTCTACAGCAGTGGCTCTTAACCTTCCTGAGGCTGGGAGCATCATGCTGTGATGATCCCCAAACTATAAAGTTAATTCATTGCTACTTCATAACTGTAATTTTGCTACTATTATGAATTACAATATACATATCTCTGTTTTCTGATGGTCTTAGGCGACCCCTTTAAAAGGAGTTGTTCAACAAACCCCTCAACAGGGTCGCATCCCCCAGGTTGAGAACCCCTTGTCTACATGGTGTCAAGCATTAAGTGAGCACATATTGGTTGGAGCCTTTTCATATTTTATGTCTTCACTGTAAAGTGATAGGTTTCTGGTAAACATAGCAATATGATCCAAGAATCCAAGTATGCTCTTCTGTTTGAATATGCTTATAATTAAGCAAATTATTTAAAGATAATTTGGAAAGGACATAGGAAGATACAAAGTACATAAGCAGAAGAAAGAAGAACACAGTCTATCACTAGGAGTTATTTCTCTCTGGAGTCAAATCAAAGCAATTAGCTAATACAAACAAGGAGCCACCATTTATATAAGATACATTTGGAAGAATCAAACACGTAAGTACCTTTAGATGTGACTCTAGATAGAAATCATCACATTCAAGCTCTGCCCTTTGCTATAGGTCAGCTGGGCTTTGCTTACAGGCCCACTTGGCACCCTCCTCTGCAACCCCTTCTGACTATTGGCTCACATCTCCTCTGGTTTCTCTTACTGCAATGCCATCTCCTTACTTAGCCAGATTTTTAACAACATCCATGGACTGATTTTCATTTGTCCCTATTACAGAGACTTATGGTATCGCCTGCCTCCTATATCTTCCTACATGTTCTTGGTTGGCCTGGCCATATCCAAGCATACGACAACTTCCCTCAAGGGTGACTTTTTTCCTTAGGTTCTTTCTCCCAAGCTCCTCAACTCTCTTAGGAGTTGCGTAAGTGTGCATACCCACAGCTTCTCTATCTGTGGATTTAGCCACCTTCAAATTTTAAATACTCAGAAAACAATTTGTATTTGTACTTAATATATACAGACATTTCTCCTTGTTATTATTCCCTAAGCAATACAGTCTAGCAGCTATTTGCATAACATTTACATTGTATTAGGATGTATGAGTAGGCTTAAGATAATTTAAAGTTTCAGGGAGGATGTGCATAGGTTATACCCAACATTGTAGGTTTACATGAGGACTTGGCCATGCATAGATTTTGGTACCTGGGGTGAGATAAGACTAGAACCAATCCCACATGGAGATGGGTGGTCCTATTCCTGCCACTCAACCCCCTTTAACACCTTAAGAAGTCAACCTAGGTTTTGCTGTTCAACTTTTCTTCTAGATATATGGAGACAAGAAAGAAGAACACTGGCTATTATGTTATGTGTGCCTCTGTGCTCTCTGAGGCCATTCCCTCAGAGCTCCACCTCTTAATGCAACACATGGAATTAAGGCGTGGCTAGGAGCTAGACTGGAACTTACTGGGTCTCTGGCTCGGCCATTTCTCAGTCATCAACACAAGTCTCTGAAATTTGCATTGTCAGGAGAGTCAGCAGCCACCAATCACAAGAGGGAATTCTTAGCTGTACAGAATCTGTTCCTATTGATCTTCCCCGGAAGACCCTTGATGGATGGAAGTGACGAGGAGTTACACTTCCCCTCACAGCTATGCACTCCCTACTGTTCCCCCAAACTTCAACCAGGATCTGAGTGACCGTTTTTACAAGCAGTCTTGTTAAATCTGGAGGTTTTATGGACCTGCTTAATTTAGTTTTTAATTGCATGCAAATTCACATTAAATCAGTTGTTCCTCATAATGGATGTATCCATTCTCTTTGAAGAAGGATAAAATGGCTGTGCTGCCTCAGGACAGAGTGACACTCGACCAGAGAACAGGAATTTCATAAATCATTGTTTCAAGGGTCAGGCAGGCCAGGCCACCACTATCTTCAATTTGAACTCCACTGGGGTCATTTTGGAACCACTTTTCCCAATTAGAAAAAAAACAAAAACAAAAACAAAACAGCACCAAGTTCTTGGAACTTGGAGTTTTCTTATGGGATATAAATTGAACACCTCTCACCATGGAAGGTAATTATTCTTGAATGTCAGTAGGAGCAAGGTGGCTTCAGCTGTTATATGGTACTGTGACATGAAACCAAGCGTGAACTGAGCAATAAAAAGGAAAGCAGCCATTCCAGTAGCTATAGAGAACATCCTTCCCAACATCCTGTCTCTCATCCACACTGGCCGCCTCCGTTTTTAAATGGAACGGGAGTGAAGGATATCAGCACAGAAATCGTCTATCTCGCTGGTGGGAGTGTTAACAAGATCTCCCTACATCCAGACCGTGTCCTCTGAAACTAGCGAAGGTCCATGGAAGTCAGTGCCACACTGTGCACAGAGGTTGGGCACACACCCATGTACATGTGATGAGATGGAAGAAATCAAGTCAACTCTGAGAGAGTAGGTTGAAGAAATGCAGCAGTTAAGCTGGCACGGCATTTAGGCAAAGGTTTCCTACAAGAGATGAGAGTCAAGGATGCACCACGGAGGGGAAGCCCCAAAGCAAGCAGAAACCTATTTCCTTGGATTCTAGAATAGGGATATGGTGGTGCCTGTACTCTGATCCCTCAAAGAGAAAATGGCAATGGAGACAACTAGCCCAAAAGCAGGTGTGGTGGCTATTCTTGGTTGTCAATTTGACTACATCTGGAATTGATTAAAATCCAGGTGACTGGGAACACAATATATAATCCCATAGGTAGGTAGGTAGGTGGACAGATGATGAATGGATGGGTAGATGGATGGATGAATGGATGAGTGGACAGATGGATGGATGAGTGGATGGATGGATGGATGGATGAATGGGTGAGTGGATGGATGGATGGATGGATGGATGGATGGATGGATGGATGAGTAGATGGATGGATGGGTGAGTGGATGGATGGATGGATGGATGGATGGATGGATGGATGGATGGACTCAATCTATAAGTTCTGTTCATCTAGAGAACTCTAAATCAGCAGGTCAAAATCCTTTGGACAACGTTGATCTTCAGCTCTGAAGCACAAAGGGAGAAGTGATGGAGGGAGGGGTCAGGGGAAGCTGAGCTCAGTCTGATCCTGGATCCAGATCTGACATGGAGATCTTCTGAGAGCAGAAGTCAAAGTCCTAAAGGGTATATTGGGGGTCAGTGCCTTAGCCCTTTTCCTTCCCCTCACTCAGTTCCTCTTCTCCCCTTATATTCAGCTCTTTCCTCCTGTACTGAATTCGAAGCCCACAGGTGGGAGAAGTAGCAGAGGCACATGGTCTCCCATTGGCTTGTCTTCAAATCTTCTTTCCCTTTTCCTTCTTCTCCTCCCTTCACCCCACTCAGCTCCTCCTCCTTCAGTCAGATTCCTTCTCCGTATCCATGAAAAGGCTAGAAACCTCTTTTGCTTGGGCTATTTTTTTCTGCTTGAAGCATGTACTGTTGTACTTAAAGCACCACCCCCCTCACATCCCAGCTCCTCTCAAGTCTTTGCCTGGGGCAGCTGAAACCTAAAGACAGGTCTGAGGGTTCAAATCCCAGTCCACCCACTCACTAACTCTGTGATTTAGGATGAAGGATCCATAACCTTTCTGAGCTTAAGGTACACATCTTTAAAACAGGAGCTAATCACAGAATTTTTTATAAGCATCAAGAGGAAATGGCTAATTTCAGACTGTTCCCCCTGGCTCCCGGAAGGCCCTTAACAAACATTTGTCCTCCTGCCTTTCAGCTGAACTGCTGCTGGACTATGCTTATTTCCTAGCTGGCTTCAGGCTTCTGCAGATCCCTGCAAACTGGTCCCAAAGGAACACTTTCCAGGCCAACTTGCCTGACCCAAGCCAATGGAACAAACCGAGGGCAAGTTGTTGGCACTCCAGTACATTCTTGTGCCAGCTGCCCTTACCCAGAGATGCCTCTCTGTCTGACGCTGAGAAAGGGGCACCCAGTCACATTTTGCATGAATTCTTAGAGATTTGCTATATTGTGTGGCAGGCAGAGAAGACCCTCAAATGTTAAGCAAAGCAGCCTGGACAGTCTATCCTCTCTTCTGGTCGCTTCTCCCTTCCTCAGCACCACACCTAGAGCTAGAGAAGAGAGTTGAGTGGAGCTCTGCAGCAACTCCTTGTCCCATTACAGTGATGGAACAGGCTTGGCTGGCAATCAGGGCCTTGCAGGTGGCAAGTCTCAGGTTTCATTCCCAGCTCCTGCCCACTGCAGCCTCATATACTTACATATCTGGACACCTCTCTATTCTGTAGACCTGTTTTAGGCCTGGATTTCTGTGTGTCAGCCAGGCGGGACCCTTGGCCTGGATACCAGCCCTGACTTTTCTGTTCACTGAGACCAATTCTCATGCTTCTGCCTTTTGTTCTATCAATGAGCAATGATAGCGTCATCCCCCTAGAACACCAACACTATGCTGCAAATAGAACATGCATTGCTTTACTTCTTTATACATCCAACACTTTTCTGACACTTTGCTTAGTACTGAACACAATTTCTGCTGTGTGCAGCATCCTTGTCTCTGCCATCACCACTCTGTGCACATGCTCTGAGCAGAGGGCATATTTAGCAAATGGCATGGTCATGGCTGGGCTCTAGGTGGCCCCTGATGCTACTCTGGACCACTCTTCTGCTCAGTAAACGTCTCTTCTCATTTTAGAGGGTTTAGGACTAACACCAAGCTGTCATCTCCAACTTATTAAATCCATACTGTGGGGGCCCTAGGAACTCAACAGAAAGAAAGACCTTAGCATGCAATGTGTTCTCCAGAGACGTCATCTTAAGAGCCTTTTGGGCAGGTCCACCAGCCTTCAAAGAGGCCAGACCCTCTTGACATAACTACTTCCTACTGCCTGAGAGTCAGCCCAATGGATATTGAACTGCTTGCTTTAGGATGATTTTCCCCTAAGAAAACAAAAACAACAGAAAATGCCCATTGCAGCCAAGGACATTAATCTAGGGGTTAGGAAGCTGAGCTCTGCCTGTCCTGTTTTAGAAGAGCCAGTCTGTCTGTCTTACTTTGTTTTCTATGCTATACCTGGGCATCTGAGTATTAACAATTGATAAGGTAAACACAGCTGTTTGGCTTATGGCTCTAGAAACTGGACAAATCAAGACCATGGTCCTGCTATCTGCTCAGTGTCAGGCAAGGGCCTTGTGCTGCCTCATAACATGACAAAGGGTAAGTACACTAGTCTGGATTTTACCAAACCACTAACACTATTATGGGAATCCCATTCTTATCCCCTCACCTATTTTCAATTACCTCCCCAAAGCTCCACCATTGTCCTGCCATGTAAATGCCATTAACCCATGACTTTCAGGAATAAGTTTCCAACAGGTAAACTTCAGGGGACCCACTTGAACCACAATGCCCTTTGGTCATGCTCCAGGGTTTTGCTTACCAAATGAATAACTACTTGTTGCTTCTAGGCCCTTCTCTTAAGAATCTCTTTTATTGCCTGTACCTTATGGTGAAAAGAATTGTTAACAAGATGTTAAAACATCTCTTCTATCTCCAGTTTTTAAAACAAGTCAAAGGAAATAAGTCACCGACAAGAGTTGCTGGCTAGGTGTGAGATACCTACACCATGTGGCCATAATTCAAACCTAGATAGAAGCTGGCATATTAGCCAACCACTGTAGTCTGAAAGTGAAGACAACACAGTCTTCTCTGAAACATCAACAGGAGATTCTGGAATTCCTATTGGTGTAAAGGATCCCAAGGGACCTGGAACACTGACTGAAGAGATTTGGGGAGCTCCCCTTTTGGTTTGTGACATTATCATCTGGGGCATGGGATGCTAGTGGCACAAGGAAGAAAGAGCTAGCATGTGACTCTGAAGTGCTGAGCCTGACTTTCGAGGCATGATCCCATGAGGACAGAGACGGAAAGGGACCAAGACTCACATATGGGAACTGAGAGAGGCCTGTAGTTTTGCCTTATGAAATTATTATCTGTGGCTCTTCTTAGAAGTCCACAGGGGTGCCCACAATTACAACCGCCTCTGTCTTTCTCCTTTCCCCAAGCCTCTACTTCTAGTGTAATTCTCAGAGCAGAATGAGCTCCCAGCATGGAAGAATTGAAAAATGTGAAAGGAACACAAGGGCCTCCATGCCTATTTTAGTAGTGAGGAAGCCAAGGCCAAGAGAGATGCAATGATCTGTCCAGTGTCACACTCGGTGGCTGAAAGGCAAAGCTAGAATCATGTCTGCACTCCAGAGAAAGCCTCTGAGTAGTGAACTCATCTTGTCCAGACCCCAGCTGAGTTCCAAGGCCACTGACCTGGGACAAACTACCTGGTAGCTAGTGGCAAACAAACGCATACAGGCCATATGTCCCTTGCATGACCACAATTGTCTACACTCTTTTTCCTCTCTTCAATGAACATACAATACAACTTTTAAGTCTCCTAGCACTCGCAAGTTCACAGTAGACAGAGTGGCTCCAACTCGATAAACTGCACACTGTAGGCCCATAGACAGTGTGAAGAGACCAGTGTCTAGTGGATGACAGACCAATGGTCTACAGTGTGCAGCTCCTCAGGGTAGCTGCAGGCAAGCAGTGGAGGTAAAAGTAAGCAAAGCGCTTTTTTTCTGGGACGGGAAGATCTGAGTATTGAAGGTAAGAGGCATGTTGGCAAGAAGCAGTCTAGCTCTTGGACATTACAAGCAGCCACAGTGACCTTGCAAGGGTGTTTTGCTTTGTGCAAAAGAAGTTTTGTAGACAATAAGGGGTTACTGAAGCATATAAGCACAGACATAACCTACTCCCAGTCTCAATCCCAGGCTGCAGTGTCTGGCAGTAGTTGACCATATAAACGAAACTAAACAGTGAGATACCTGGAGGCAGTAAATGCCAGAGGAGAAAAAAAAAATTCAAAAGCTCATCTGCCAGCCTGAGGCTTTGGCCCCTTAACATGTGAGCGGTATGCTAGATAAGAGGAAAGCAAGCCCCTCATGCCTGCCGAGTGACACAGATCGAGGCCTGCAGAGCCCATCTCGTGGTGAGCTGAACTCCAGCGGTCTGCTTCATAAGCAGCTGCTTCTTGGATGCTTCTGGACTTAGGCAGGCAACTCCATGCAGTTCTGTTCCTATTGTTTCTGTCTTGTGGGTGAAGCTAAGCCTAGGACCCCCACCCCAGAGCCCATGCTGCCCAGGATTACAGATGAGACTAGTGCTAGACTGCCTCGCCCTCAGGATGCCCATAGGGTAGACACAAGAGGGGGCCTTGTGGGAGTTTGCTCCTATAGACAAAGCCCAGGTTTCCTGCAATGGCCTAGCATCGCTACTTCTCTGTTGGCAAAAGGTGATCTCAGAGCTGAGACCCCCAGCACTAAATCGGACAGACTTCCCTGGAATGCTAAGGAAGAAGGAGGCAGTGTAAACCCGGAGCCACGCTACTGCACCCTGCAAGATTGTACCTCAGTGTCTGCAGCCACAGAGGGTGGCCACGAGGTCAGAGCACATGTGAACAGCAGGGGTCCACTCTCAGAGATGGTTGTCATCTCCTCTTTGTGGTTTTGGCACTTTGTTTTATAAAAATTTGGAAAAATTAAGGGTCTTGGTAGAAAAGGATGTTTAATTAAAGAGGGAACTTATTAAATAAGGTCTAGCTTGTCTTGGTTTGTCTGCACTTGAGAAATGTGTTCTAGGCATAGCTTGGAGCTTCCTAAGATGACATCCCCATCTTCAGCCTGCACGGTGCCTCCTCTTCCTCCTCCTCCTCCTCCTTCTCCTCCTCCTCCTCCTAGCTACTTCCATGGCTCTGCTCCCAATCTGCGGGGCTTCCGGCTTCCTTCTCTCTTAACAATCCAAATTATGGCATTCCAAGCCTGCTAATGACTTCCACAAAATGTCCTCCCATATGGCGTGTCTGGGCTCCTTTCTGCACTAGCCAAACTAGCCAGAGCTCTGCCAGAGAGGATGCCTTTTCCCCAGCACCCTGTAGGGCATATTCGGTCACCTCAGAGATCTATGAGGTACTATACCTCAGGGCTGTGCATCTCTGTTTCTACCACACGTGTACCCCACAGTCTATGTGACAACTCCCACAAGGAAGGGTTCATGCTTCCTTAGAACACGGGAACTATAGATTCTTTCCAACCTTCTGGCTCCAGATGCGATGCCCCAGCAATATCAGGTTGGCTGCATCCTCGCTGAGGTTTAAGAGAACTGAAGGTGCATAGGAAAGAGGGATTGATAAAGGAACATTGAGAAGTGGCTTGAAATTGTTGCCTGTGTTTTATTTTAATGACCGTTTCCACATCTTGCCTGAAATACCCACCCCGCATTGTTAGTACTTTGGATCTAGACACAAGAAATTCTGCTTAAAATGCAAATGGACAAACGTGTTAATAATAACATCAAATATTCATATAGCAGTTTATTCTGTATCTCGCTTCATCTTAAAGCAGCCCCAACAGGCAACAGGAGAATTCTGCCTTTCCTCGGAAAGAGCCACTGAATAGCACAGTCTCTGGTATAGAATCTGCCTGCTCAGGCTAAGAGGCATGTAGCCCCCGGTGGTCATGATGGTGACATGGTGAATACTGGCTATCAGCTGAACGCTTATGTGTTTCCAGCAACTGATGTTGGATCTCTGTCAACTGAAAGACAAGATGATAGCATTTCCTGTTAGGCATGGGAGTGCCATGGCTGATTTAGATGTGCAATGAAGGCATTGTGCAGCACTAAGAGAGGTGTCGCGCCGGAAAGTCCGCAGTCCTTACGGGCAATAGCAAAGGGTTCAAATCCCAAGCCCATGGAGGTTACACCATCGGGAATGGTACAAATAAGAGAATGCTGATGTGGCTCACAGCATTCTTGTTGCTCACCACAAAAGCTTTAAAAAGAGCGATGGGCTTCAGCCAGAACTATGGGGCATCCAGGCAGATGGGAAGGGAAATAGACATTTTCTAGCCTTCATCTTGTAGGAATTGACAATTTTTTAGAAACCAAAAAAAAAAAAAAAAGGCCTACTATAGCTGTGTCCTAACTACAGTATTTGTAAATGGTGACTGTAAGGTAGGAACTCCAGCAAAAGACAGAGGTGTGACCACCAGACTTTATCAGGCATCTCATAGTAGGAATTCTCTAGGAACAATGAGAGTCTACAAACCAGCAAAGATCAGGTTAAATAGTTACTATTACTTTAAGAACTTAGAGGCCAGGGAGTGAAATGACAAATACTGAAGCTTGCACATACATCTAGTTAGACACGAAGAAGTACGATTATGGTTATTTTCATATTAAAATTATCATTAAAAAGTAGACGAGAAGCCAATATACACTGTAAGAGAACGGCAGTTCTACAGAAGCCTTAACCCCAATTTGCAATAAGTCAAGACTGCAAACATCCTAACAAGCGCTCTGTTGCCCGGGCCTACAGCACATATCCAAGGCATGCATACCAGGCACTCTGCAGGACAGAGCTCCCCCTCTTGCCTACAGCAGAAAGGTAGCAGAGGGTGATTGATGGGAAAGATCATCCCAGAGATCACGTCAGAGCCACCAAGGACGGAGCCTAAGAAGCTGAACCCTAGGATCGACAGAGGAACATCGACATGGCTCAGCCCTGGTCCCTGGTCTGCTGTTGGGCCAGCAAACCTCCCCCATTCCGGAAGAATGTAGTTCAAGCCTTGTCATGGTGCAATGATTGCTGTGGTTTTTCTCCCATCCTTTCTTGAAAGAATGATTTGTTTTGGTTTGGTTTGCTTTTTTATTTTATATATTTTTATTATTATTCTTTGTGAATTTCACATCCTGCATCCCAATCCCATTCACCCCCACCCTCTCTGCGCCTTTATATTTTCCCTCTGCCCTTGCAACCTCCCCACACAAAAGATAATAAGATAAAAAAATTTTAAAGTCTGTTAAGGAAGCTGTAGCAGGGGACAGTGGGGGCACACAGTACACGCTGTTGCCCACACTTCTTTACTTGCGAATGTTTGTTGCTATGAGTCATTGGTCTGTTTTGAAGCCTCTGGCTTCTGCTATACTGTCAATACTGGATGCTCACCAGGACTCCTCTCGGATATCCCGCCGTTGCCCTGTATCATGGAGATCCTGCAGCTCTGGATCTATAGGGCTGGCCCTTTCACATATTCCAGCAGTTCATCAAAGGGGAAGATGTTGAGGTGGACCAACTCAAAGCTCTGGATCTGGGCCTTGGTGATAGCTAAGTTGGTCAGCTGGCCAGCTCTCCCACACCCACACCAGCAGGGCAAGCTCTCCAGCACTATCCTGGCTAGCTCACCCAAAGCCACAGCCAGCAAGGGGGCAGGGCCAGCTCTCTGGCCCCCACACTGTGCTGGTCCCACACTGGGCTCTACTGCGCTGCCCAGATGAGGTTCAGGAGCCAGTTCCCTGGAGTGTTATAGCCAGTGGTGGGCGGTTCTCTGATTCCCATGACCTGGGGTCCAGCTCTCTCTCAGCTGCCTGCAAGGTGAGGAAGGCATCTCTCTCCTGCCCATGCCTCTTCATGGCAGACAAGGGGCAAGTGGCAATGCCAGCTCTCTGGTGCTCCTTCCCTCTGACTGGCTCATCTGCTACCTCACCACCAGCATCAACTCTACTGTGCTGCCCAGGCAAGGTGCAGGGCAAGCTCTTTTTGGTGCTGCAGCCGGTGAGGAATGAATGAGTTTTCAAATTGCAGTTATTTTCTCTTTCCTTCACACTGATAAATTTGGCAGATTAAGAGCAAAATGCCTGCCCTTTAGTTTATATCATTAGGCTATCTGGGACTGAAGGAAAGACCCTATGCTATAATATAGGATGCAGTAACTACTAGCGGTGAATGGCTGAACAATATATAATGTCTCAGAAATCCAAGCAATATTCTCAGTGTGGAAGAAAACATGGAAGTCAGGGGACAATGTGCCAGATGCACAGACATCCTCGGTGACCATTCCCCTGTTCATTCTTGTTGCAAGTAAATCTTTCTTTTATGCAAGGTGTCAATATGCTCTGCCACCAGACATTTGCCAGGGTCCCTTTCAAGAACTTCCAGCCACGTGACTAAATTCTGACCAATAAGATGTGAGCAAGAGGTTTTGGTTAACCTTTGTAAAGAAATGTCTTTTTTGCCCCTGGTTACTGCCCACAACTCTCCTGTCTAGAAGAAGAGTGTGACAGGTAGCACTCAAGCCACTCTCGGGTATGTAAGGAGACCTGAAAACTGGAAAATAATGTGCTAAGAAGTCAGCTCCTAACTAACAGTGCCCACATTGCCAATCAGGTCTGCTCACTCTGTATGGGGAGAGAGAAAGATTTTATTTCATTTGAGATATTGATTTTACATATCCTTCTCTCTTGCCAGGAGCAGAATATACTTCTTATATGCCTTCAGTTCACTACTCATTCAGAGTCTTGGTGTCACTATGTACAAAAAAATGAGTTTTTCAAGCATCTATATCCCAGCATGCCTTGTAAGAATCTAAATGAAGTAGAATGGTTTTTAAAAACCGGCAAACACAGCCAGGCTCGATGGCACACTCCTGTAATCCCAGCACTCGGGAGGCAGAGGCAGGCAGATCGCTGTGAGTTCGAGGCCAGCCTGGTCTACAAAGCAAATCCAGGGCAACCAAAGCTACACAGAAGAAACCCTGTCTCAAAACACCAAAAACTAAAAAAATAAAATTAAATAAAAATTAAAACCCATCAAAACCTGCCATGTCATCCTTGCTAAGCGAATAGAAGTGTTTTACCCATTTATTACAGTTACCACTGCTGTCATTATTGTATAGTCAGTGACTAGTTCAAGCCAAGATGCAAGCACAGGCCTCTGGATGGCTGCTCCGGATGTTGCCACCCATAGTCTTGTGAGCATCAACACCCTACCACTACTCTAGAGTCAAGCCGTCAGAGCACAGAGTAGGAATAGCTGAGGCCATGCATGAGGAATGCTCCCTGCAAGCAGCAACAAGAGCCAAGACCGCGTCCTCTGACTTGTGATATAAAAGCCATCTAGTAAATGTACTGACTTTACAGTTCAGAGGATTCTTGTCAGGTACCAATTGCCCTCGGAGGACAAAAGCAGCCTTAGGCCCTATGTAGGGGACTGAGAAGAGCTATATGCCCACGATTTAGAGAAATACGCAATAAGTTGGCTTTGGCCAAGTGGCTCCAGCTCACTGACTCTTGGCCTGGAAGGACATGTCTGGAGGATGCCAAGTTCTATAGCAGTCTGTCTCCAGGCCTCGGGCCAGCACGAAGAAACCCTTGCTCAGCTCTTGCTTGGTTCTCAGCAACTTTGTACTGTGTTCTTCCTGGGGCTCTTAGAGGAAGCTATGCTCATGTTGTGCACAGTCTGTGTGGACTGCATCCTTCCCCACCCTTACACAGTTCAACACTGACTTCCATTCAGCTGCAGTCCCAGCCTACACACCCAAACACCACACCTTTTAGGAAACCTCCAGTATCCCCCCACCCCACCCCACCCCATCCCCACCCTCGCAATGAAAGAGGGCCCAGTAGCTGCCAAAAATGTAACCACTGTCGGTCAAATGAAGTTCCTTGGAGCAGTAAGCTTTAAGCCACAGGGTAGGTTGCCAGCAATATGACGCAACCTTGCATGGGGGGGCAGGGCGGCATCCCAGCTATGAATTCCTCCCCTGCCCTCCTCTCTACCCAATCCTAGTTCCCTATGGGCACTCTGCCAGGAGACCACATCTCCAGCAGGCTGTTAACCTTGGCAATGAAAAGCACAGCTTTATGAGCACAAGAAATAGGCTAAAGTCATTAATTTTGCTCATAATAGAAAATTAATTCTTGAAATGAGGTAGCCAGCAGCAGCATAGACTTCTGGTGACCTCATGATGCCGAGGGATGTCCCCCCTGTTCCAGTGCAGCGGGACTGTTGTTTAAACGCTGCTTTATTTTAAGGGAATGTGGATGCATTGTCTTCTTTCAGTGTTTCTGCTTTTGCTAAGAAGAAGGCAGGCTCAACAGAGTCTATGGTGTGTACCCCCATAGCATTAGACTGGAAGAGATGGGGATACCATGGCTCTTCTTAGGTAACTAAAAGGCTGCTATCCAGCTTTCCAAGGCATTTTTTTTTCCACAGACCAAGGAGATGCCCTTTTCTCCTGCTGTTCTAGCCCACAAGGCAGCATGTGGCTTATGGGAAGTGGGATGGAGAAAATAAGAATAGAGGAGACAAGAAGGGAAGGGGGTGGGAAGAAGTACGGAAGAAGTAGCAGGGCTGAAGACTTGCGCAGTTCAGAGCAGGGAGGGGTGTCCATGCCCAGTACTCAGTCTGTCCATTCTGTAGCAGTAGTTGGAAGATGGGATGGCTTCTCTCTAGTGATGGAAAAAAACCTACCCTCAGGGAGGGGAGTAAAGTCTCAAGATGTATTCTCAGACCCAGGCTCATGTTGTTTCAGTGTCAAGGTGTCCTGTCTCCCCTCCCTATACAGCCCCCATTCTGCTTGGCTCTGACATCCAGGCCGAGGTAATACTACACAGCCAAGGCAATATGCAACTTCATGGTTAGGGATTAGGGAACTAACTGGCACAGCTATTATGGACATCAGATGGAGGGTTTGCTTGTCTGTTCAATTGTTTGTTTGTTTACTTACTTGCTTGTTTAAAATTAAAAATAGAACCACCGTGTGGCCCAACTATCCTATTCCTGGGCAAATACTCAAAAGGCTCATCTATACTTACTGTTACATTGTTCACAACAGCAAGAAGGTGGAACCAGCCTAGACTGTCTAGTATGCCCATCAGCTGATAAGTGGATATTGGGAATATATATATATATATATATGAATTTATTCATCTGTAAAGAAAAATGCAGGAAAATGATGGATCTGAAAACTATAGTAAGCGAGGTAACCTAGATCCAAAGGGACAAATGTTGTATGGCTGGGAAGATGGCTGAGTACATGAAATGTCTGTTCCATTAGTGTGAAGACCAAAGTTCAGGTCCCTAGAGCCCACATGAGAGCCAGGCAGGCATGGCAGCCACTTGCCACCCTAGCTCTCAAGCTGAGGAATCCTGGGGTAAGCTGTTAGCTAGACTGGCCAAAACTGATAAGTTCTGCATTCAATAGGGTCCTCTTATTTCCTACTTATGAGGTAGGAGGACCCTACCTCATAAAACAAAGTAGAGAGTGCTCAAGAGAGAAAACTGAAGTCAATCAACTTTGATCCTCCACAAACATAGTCGTATATACCTGCTCATGCATGTCTGCATGCATGCACACACACACACGAAGATGCATGCATGTGTACATACACACATACATATATATGCATAAAATACAAATATTGAATGTTGTATCTCATTTATTGACTCAAGTGTTTAATGTTTTACATGTGTATGAATGTGGGTCAGGCTATGAAACTTTAAAAAGGGACTGCTAAAGGGAAAAATAGGTGTTGGTGAAATGGGGGGGGGGGGAACAGTAGCACACATAGGTCATAAGAGCCACTAGATATGGTAGAATCCAAGTGGGGGCAGAGGGATGGGGAATCAGAGACAGTATCCAGGCTCTAAAGAGGCTAATATGTAAGTTATGTGGCTCTTTAAGCTTTTTCCCAGAATCCCTCTGCATCGTCCCTAAAAGACCAGAAGCCACAGGACCTCCTGTGACAAAGCATACCCCACCTTCATTTAAGATGAAGCATCTTGGTTCACAAATGCTGTTTTAGATGCCACACAAATTCCCTGGGCTCAGAGGTCAAGAGTGGCTTGGTTTTCCTGAAGACTGCTGAAGTTAGTAATTCCAGGACCTCATGAGCCTCCTGTGGGAGAGCATGAGGTGGCCAGTCCCAGTGCCGAAGGGGAGAGGGAAATGTGTTTTAAACTGAATCGTTTCCAGAAGGCTTGACCTCTGTTCACCTTTAGGAATGAACATACGGAGAATCTAGTCAGATGTGGGGCATGGCTGTGGCCACTAAGGGCAAGCTAATCGCATAGACTCACTCCCATTCTGGAAAGACCAGGCTCCAGTCACACTCTGTCCTTCACTCTCCTTGCTAAAGACACAGTCGTCAAACCCCTGTGCCACATCTGTGATATGAGGTACTACTCAAAGGTCGCTGTGAAGACAGAAGAGGGAAGGAACTCAGTTCTCAGTAAGCCTCACAAGTGTTACAGTGCAGAGAAACAAAATCCAAGTTTAGGGAGGGCCCATGGCTGCTGATGTACTTGGACTTTCATTCTTTATTCTTTTCCTACAACTATCTTATTTCAACTTTCCTCAGGGTATCACTGAAATACATCTCTGTCTTTCCAGATCCAGAAAGTCTGGATCCTAGAGAGTCTGTGGCTAGGCACAGACATATAGTGTCATACACTCCAGCTTCTCTCCTGCTTCCCCAAGGCCACACCTCCAGCAGGTCCAACAAGTCAACACTAACATTTGAAAAACAGAAGCACTCAGAGATGCCAACGGTCTTCACCCAATTCCTCTACAAGGACCAGTAGGATCCCATTTCAGACAGACAACCGGAATGTTTTCCAACTGCTCATTCGATGGACGTTTTCAAGGGCTTGGCTCTTGATAACATGGAACATTCCCCTTTTGCAAGTGAATTGGTGTCTTGAATGCAAAGAAATGGATCGAGTCATGCAGTTAGAAGCTTGCGGGGGGGGGGGGGGCGGGGGGCTGGGAGGGGTGCTGAGTAATCAGCTGACAACTTCTTGTCAAGTTAATTTAGCAGCGTGAATGTAAGAGCTGGGACTCCGTGGTTTGGCCTGACTAGAAGCTTTTGAAAGATAGGTAGCAAATCCTTCTGTGAAAGCCAGGGAGTGGCCACTCATTCACAGGGCAGCCTCCAGGTGTGAACTCACTAGGATGCCCTTTGGGCAGATTCTGAAAAGCATTGCTTCAGCTGTCCACACCAATCAGAATTGGTTTACTACCATGAGTGTCCCCCAAAAGCCTATTGATGCAGACCTTCTGAGTTAGCTCTCATAGCAATGCTCAGGTCAGCCAGAAGCAGACTCTGAACTTCCTTCTTACAAATGCCATCCACTCTTCCATGAAGGTCCTCTACCCGTAGAATAAGTTCTGTGTGTCCTTAATTAGCAAAGTGAGTAACTACATCCGTGATAGCTTGAACCTATTCGTATTCGTGGCCAGTCTATGAAGCTTTGTCTGTTTTGATTGACAAGTTTTGGCTTTTGAAATCATGGGGATGGAATCCATGACTTCCTACCTGCCTAGCAAGTGCTGGACCACTGAGCTGAATCCATTTTGAGACTCTTGAGGGTTTGCATTGATTGAGGTAGGTTGACTCTTAAAACGTTCCAGTTGGTGTGGTTAGGCCAAAACTCAAGAGACAATCACCACTAAAATACAGTTTGTTTCTATACTTATTAAATATAGTATACCATATTAAAATATACTTTGCTTCACTATTAAAGTATAGTTCAGTTCCCAGAGAGGAGGGGCCACAAACCATTACACTACCGAGAGTCTCAGAAAGAAGCACTAGGTTGGTCAGGACTGAGAGGTAAGATGGGCAAGTGCACAGCCTTCAGTGTGGCTGTGCTAGAAGGGGTGGGCCAGGCAGGATGCACTAAACATGCTTAGGATTCCATAGTTTAAATAACCTCAGCAGACTCTGGCCTATGCATGAATCTCCCCCAATATCTAGTTGATGGTTAGTGTAGGCATGGAAACACTGCAGGAACCTGGCAATAGGAGGCTGTGGGTATGTGGACGCAGGACCCATTGTTCTGTATACCAAAGATTTGTTAAAAGGAAAGTTGATTTCCCCAAGAATTAACTATTCTTGGGGACTGGGACTGGAGAGTTGGCTCAGCAGTTAAGAGCATTTGCAGCTATTCTCAAGGATTGAGGTTTGATTTCTAGCCCACCCACATGGCAGCTCACATGACCTCTAACTCCAATTCCAGCAGATTAAGTGTCCTCTTCTGACCTCAGTGGGCAAAAAGTGCATGCTTGGTACACACACATACATGCAAGTGGAACACCCATTTACAAAAATGTTTAATAAAACAAACAAAAAAGTTTAGCTAATTCCACATGGGCAATTCCTCCATTCTGAAAGGCCCCAAAGCCTCAAAGCACCATAAAGTACGGGGGGGGGGGGGGGGGGGGGGGGCGCAGAGGGGAGCAGGATTAATGTAGCTCCTTGCAGTGGCTATTTTACAATTGAGTTATAAGACATTTTATGAATCTTACTTGTTATTACTCTTTTTGTCTACCACCTCCTTGTGAGTCATTACCGAGATGATATTTGATTCACCCAAGAGGAAGTATTGACTTACTTACTCTTCACGTTAGCTTTGTCAGGCAGACTTTCATCTTCTCCTTCAAGGACGTTCCGAGCAAAGCTCTGCTGGGCAAACAGCTTGGCCCTCCATCCGGGCTCTCTGTATTAGCTGGAACTGATGGGGGTAAATACACAGTATAGCTCATCAGCTGCCTGGGATAAGAGGGCATAGAACTAGAGAGCAGAGGTGTGAGTGTGAGTGTTGTAGTTCAAATTCCAACATCCCAAAGTATAATGAGCCAGTCTGCTTCTCTGAAGGCCCTTCATTTTCTTAGCTTCTGCATGGGTAGGGCCAAGATTTCTCAATATGTGAGCCACTGGCTGTCCAAGACCACATTTTTTTTTTATTTATTGTTTTATTGGTTAGTTTCAACTCTTATATATACACATAAATATTTACTAAACATCAATATAAATTTGCTTCAAATAACACATTATTGCAGTATATAATAACATGAAATATATGTAAAGTATATGTATGTAGATAGTATATATGACGATATATAATTACATGAGATTATATGTAATAAATATGGTTTGCATAGAGTTTTTAATTTTTATTTAAGTAATTTATTCAGATTACATCTCAATTGTTATTCCCTCACTTGTATCTTTCCGTTCTCCCGCCCTCCCTCTTTCATCCTATTCCCCTCCCCTAGGTCTGTGACAGAAGGGGACCTCATCCCCCTCTATAAGATCACAGCCTATCAGATCTCGTCCTGGTAGCCTGCTTATTCTTCCTCTGAGTGTCACCAGGTCTCCCCACCAAAGGGAAGTGGTCAAATAGGAGGCACCAGAGTTCATGTCTGAGTCAGTCCCTGATCTCCACACAGTTGTGGAGAATGTGCTGTCCATTGGCCAGATCTGGGTTGTGATTCTAGGTTTATTGCATGCATTGTCCTTGGTACAGTAGTTTGAGTTGACCTTCCTTGGTCCAGATCCACCAGCCTTAATGGTCTTCTTGTACATTTCTTGGACCCTCTGGATCCTTCTATTTCCCTGTTCTTCTTACTTCTCTCACCTAGAGTCCCAATAGGAAGTCCCAGTATCCAAGACCAGAGTTTTAAAAATAATTGTTATGATTTTTCAGAGTGTGTTTCTGTATGTGTGTGTGTGTGTGTGTGTGTGTGTGTGTGTGTGTGTGCGTGTGTGTGTGTGTGTGTGTGTGTGTGTGTGTAAGGGTATGTGCAAGTTGGGTGGTGGGAGGCCCGAGGCAGCAAGTCCCCCTGAAGCTAAAGTTACAGACAGTTGTGAGAAGCCTCACATGGGTGCTAGGAACTAAACTGCAAGTCCTCTGCGAGAGTGTGGCATGCTCTTACCCACTGAACTATCTCTCCTGCACCAGAAACCAATTGTTTAGCACATTCCAATGCAAGTCTTTTGAACCTCAACAGAGACATTTTATTCTTGAGCTAGAAGTTACATACAGTCCTTCTGTAGCCACAGCTTCTGCATCTAATGAGTCAACCCACGATGACTCAAATGTGTTGCCAAAAACTACATCTAACTGGAACATGAACGGGTTTCACTTGCCATTCTTCCCCTGAACTGGACAATATAAAAACATTGCATTTGTATTGTATCTGAGTGCTGTAATGTTGTGGGGTAACTCCTTCTTTTTTTTTTTTAAATAAATATATAAAGTATTCTGGGGTTTAAAAAATTATTTATTATAATTTATTCACATTATATCCTGATTGCTATCCCTTTGCTTTTATCTTCCCTTATAGCTAGATAGAAGTCATTATAGCCAGCTGGCAAATGCAAGGGGGACTCCCACAAATCATGCAGCCCTGAGTCTTATCATTCTTGGCTTTTTAAGCACAGAAACCACGTCCTGTGTAGACACTCCGTAGTTAATGAGAACAGCCAGCAAGAAGCAAAGCTACAGAAGCCATGAAGCAAGATGAGTAGATTTAGAGACTTTCCCAGCTGCATGCAGGGGCCGTCAAGTTAGCCTGTGCCCCTGTTTGGGCAGGTGGACTAGGTCTTTGTTACAGTTTGGGCAGGTGTTGCTGCCCACGTGCTGGGTTCCAAGGCCTGAACGGGCTTTTATCATGGTGGCACTTTTACTGAGTCCTGGAGTCTGCAGAGATCTGGGGGCCTGTTACAGTAATATACAAATAAACGAAACAGGAGGATGTGTGTAGTTTTTACCAAACTGATGTCACAACTAGTAGATATTGACCTGTAGGCTTCTGGGAACTCTGAAGCCTTCTGCAAGACTCAAAAAGCAGTCGCACCCAAAATCTTATTGCCTAATTTTAAACTAAGTATCTTTACTCTTTTTATGAAAATCACACTTTTCAGTGTCACGATTTAAACCATATGGCTTTTTACGCAAAACAGTGATAGAATCCCCTACACCCCAGAATATCCAGCACTTGCTTCCTGATTTTTCCCTTCTCTGAGTATCTTACACACATCCACGTCCACGTGTGTCTGTTGTAGTTAGGGCTACTACTGCTGTGACAAAACACTCCCATATCACAGTTCATCGTTGAAAGAAGTCAAGGCAGGATCTCAAGCATGGCAGGAACTCGGAGGCAGAAGCTGGTACAGATGTCCTGGAAGGGCGCTGCTTACTGGCTTGCTTCTCCTGGCCTGCTCAGTGTTTTCTTACCTGCCCAGGAGTGGCAGCACCCACAATGGGCTGGGCCCTTCCAAGCCCCTCCCACATTAATCATCAATCAAGAAAATACCCTACAGACTTGCCTACCAGCCAATCCTACGGAAGCATTTTCAATTAAGATTTCTTCTTTCCCATGACCTTACCTTGTGTTAAGATGACACACAAATTATGTTATGGATGTGTAGTCTAGAACACAATACCAACTATTTTATGACTATAGGAGAAACTTTCACTACATATGATCCTGTCTCACAGCAAATGTAATTCAAGCCTATGCACTTTAGGTGCCATAAAAAAAAAAAAAAAAAAAACAAAAAAAAAAAAAAAAAAAAAAAAAAAAAAAAAAAAAAAAAAAAAAACCTCACAGCACTCGGAGAGGCAGAAGCAGGCAGATCTCTGTGAGTTCAAGGCCAGCCTGGTATATGGAGTAAGTTCTAGAAGAGCCAGTGCTACATAGAGAAACCCTGTCTCAAAAAGAAAATAAAAAGCCTACAGTATTTTCTTTTAAGGTTCTGCCATATTTCACTACTGGTAGACAGTCTGGTCATTTCCATTGTTTTGTGATCTCAAGCCATTTCTGGGGACATCCTTGCACGCATACTTTTCACCAAGTAGTAATATTCTACTCAGAGTAAGCCTGCAAACAGAATAGCTGATTCAAGGACTAAACATATTTATAAGTAAATAGTTTTGTCCATCTTTTAGATATTTTTCTAATATTATCATAACAAGATCTCATTATTGCTACTTGAAGCTCTTTGTTAAGTAAAATGAAAATATTTCCATAGGTTTATTTTTTATCATTATCATTTTTATATCCTGACCGCAGTTTCCCCTCCCTCCTCTCCTCCCGGTGCCCTGTCCCCACCTCCCATCTTCCCTCCTTCATCCACTCCTCTTCTGCTTCTCCTCAGAAAATGGCAGGCCTCCTACGGATACCAACCAATTACTAGGAAAGAGAACTTGAACTGGGTGACATCTCGGCGACAAGCTAGAAACCTAGTACAATGGAAGCAACCAGGAATATATGAGGGTGACCCTAGCAATAGGGGATACGGAGCCTGAAATGGCCATCTCCTATAACCAGGCAAGACTTCCAGTTGAGGGCTTGAGACAACAACCCAAGCACAAAACAACTTGTCCTGCCTACAAGGTGTGCTGGAGTACAATTGTGGGAGTGGCCAATCCATGACTGGTCCAGTTTGAGACCCATTGGAGGGATTTCCCACCCTCAACACTGACACTGCCTGGAGAGCCAGGACCCAGAGACTAGATAGCCCAGAGACCATAGGTTTATTGTACAACCATGTGTCCTATAAGTATATGCAGTCTGCACGCATCTGTGCAGGCATGGTCTCACGTGTAAGCAAATGACTTTTTACAAACTCTGTAGCCATTTTTCTATTGGACTCCTCTTGATATCTCCTTGTTGCTTAACAAGGTGCACTGATGTTAATTGCTGAATAGCAGCTGAAGCTGCCAAGGTTCAACCTTCCTCCGCTCTCTACTTACGATAGTGCTTGGCATAAAGAAACATCCAGAAAACTCTCAGTAAAAGTCAAGTTAAATATAAACATTCTGACAGTTGTTTGACAGGGGCCTTGATCAATTGAGATGAGGTCAGCTGTTACCATTGGAACAGTTTTCTAAAGACAGTATTCTAGTCAATCTGTGAATCCCTGCACTGTGGTACGGTAGTCTAGGGGAGTCTGTTTCTGCAGTGTCGTGAAAGGATGTGGTGAGAGTAACTGTTGGAGAACAGAAGCTAGGAGAAGCTGCTCTTCACCAGCCAATCAGTGTTCAGTACACTGAGACAGCCCTGGCTTGTGGGCTGGCTGCACTGACAGTAAACAGTGTGTAGGGTCTAGGGTCTCTGCACTTTGTTTACCATATTCCAAAGCATTGAAATTTTATGTGATTATCCTTTCCTTCGTCCTTTTTGAGAGGTCTGTCCACTCAAAGATTATACAAATATCCACCCACGTCTCCTGGACCCTTTTAGGGTGTTATCTTTAAAAGCAAATTTATATTTTTCTGTTGGTATTCTACTCTTATTTTTTAACAAATCCATTTTCCTTGCCAGAAGTTAATCCTATTAGTTATAATACAGTGTGTGTGTTTGTGTGTGTGTCTGTCTGTCTGTCTGTCTGTCTGTCTGTCTGTCTGTGTCTGTGTGTGCACATGCATGCATATATCAAAAATTTTAAAATAAGCTCTAACTTTAAAAGAGAGCAAGAGGATACATGGCAGGCTTTGGAGAGAAGAAAGAAGAAAGGGAAGAGAGAATGATGTAGTTATAATCTCAAAATTATTTTTTAAAAGGAAGAAAAAGAGCAGCAGTCAAGAGGGATAAAGAAAGGGATGAAAAGATAGCGGAGAGGTGGGAGGGGAAAGGAGAGAGGGGGAACGATGAGGCTGGGGAGCAGGAAAGATGGTGGAAGCAAGAGAGGGAGGGTAAGAGGGAGGAAAAGAATGAAAGGCCAGCCTGTGTTAATCTTTGCAGGCTTTGCATCTTTGCACCCCAGCCCCCATCTCTCCACAGTGCTTTCTCAGCACAGATGGTTGAACTGAATTGAAGACAGCTGAGTGGAAGGTGCTGTCTGCCTCGTGGTCTCAGAGCACAGAGCACTCTGTGACTGACCTACACTGTTCTGGAATCAAACTACTTGTGCCTGTATCTCTTTTGCTCTTTAGACTAGAAACACCTCAAAACAAAGATCACCCTACTGAACTTTGTTATCTCCCCAAGCCCCTTATTCTGAACTTAAGAGCAAAGTGTTTAGGGGGATAGAGATTTTTCTAAACTATTAGGCTATGCCTAGCACAGCCAATAACCAACCCCCAGGATCCAGGGCTCCTGGCTATAGGCTTAAGGAAGATGGCTTGTCCTAGAGGTGGGTATTCTGAGCTCCAAGGTACATGTGCCTGTATCCCACACTAGCTATAATCACTTGATGTATAAATTACTATCAACAAAATGACAATGATTCAATCAGAGAAGAGGATTTAAGTCAAAGCTGTTGTCACAGAGAAATTAGACATGACATAGAGAGTTCAGTAGCAGCATTCTTCATGGCAAATGCTACAGACCTAAGTAGGTAGGCTCCTTCCTTCAGCCCCAGACTCCCATTTGGACCTGAATGATCACCAATATGGTGGTAGCTGAGGTAGGCAGAGGTCCTACAAGGCTTTAGGAGGCTAAAAGGAAGACACACATTGATTCATCTACCTCTCCAAGTCCTCGAGGAAAGTAAATTCTGAGGGAGGCACAGAGAAGAGGCTGGTTGAGGCTCATATCCCAGAGGCCAGTGCCCAGGTAAGGGTTGACTCTGCAGCCCAGAACTTCTCTTGGGCTCTGGACAGAGCACTGAGCAAGATGTAAACCTGCAACCAGATGACTGTATCTCCTAAACACCAGTTCAGTTTCTGCATGCTTAGTCCCCTTATGAAATGGAACATTTACTGAAAACAGAGCAGACTGACTCTGTGGGAAGCACTGAGGTCCCGGCTTCAATGCCAACTCACCACTGGCTGACTGGGACCTCACATAAGGTCTCTTCCTACTTGGTCCCCATTCTTTTTTTTTTCTTTCTTTCTTTCTTTTCTTTTTTTTTTTTTTTTTTTTTTTTCTTTCCTTCCTCTTGTTTTGCCACAGAGAGCTGGATGCTCACTGCCCTTCGAATGTCTTCTGGGCCACCTACTATTACTAAATCATCATAGCTCCCAAAAGGCTCTTACATGACCAGTCCTCTCCTTGAGGGCCCTGTATGCCAGACACAGTAGACCATTCCTGCTCTACATAATTCTGATGAGTCCTGAAACTTTAACTGCCTTTCTTATGTGTCATCTCATGGGGCATTTTACCTACCAATTGTGAAGCTACTTTTTATACTCTGCATTTTTTTGTACTATTAACATTTTACTAGCTGGTATACATGTTCCTAGAAAGCATTTCTTATTCAATTTAGTTCATGATGTGTACATACTATATACTCAGTGAGGATTTTAGAATGGCTGCCTGAATGCACACATTAAAAAATATAAGTGAACTTATCCATATCTATAAATAGGCAATTATAATGGCTGTCACTGAGGACTGATGTCAATACATTTATAAAAGTACTACAAAATCTGCTAATCAATTTTTAAATGTGGGTCGATACCAAGGTTATGAAATCGGCGCATGTGTAAGATCAGGTGCAGAGACCCTCGGGCAAGATGATATGAGACCTCAGGTGTAGGGACCTCAGTTAAGGGTGTTGGAAGATTGTGAGTATGAAAGGCCTCAGGGAGAGGGTAGCCATCTGTGTATTTTGTCAACTTGCCATAATCTAGAATTACCTGGGACAGAAGACTCAGTAATAGGTTGTCTATAATAGGTTGGCCTATGGGCATGTCTTGGGGGGGGGGCTGTTATCGTGATTTCATTAATTCAAGTAAGAAGCCCTGCCCACTGTGAGTGGAGCCACCTAATCAGGGGACTGTGGACTACATGAGACTGGGGAAGATGAGGTAAGCACTAGTATGCATGCATCCCTTCATTGCTGTCTGCTACTGATTGTGGGTGTGATGTGGCCAATTACTTGAAGTTCCCACCACCTTAGCCTCCCTGCAGTGATGGACCATGACCTAGAATGGTCAGCCAAGTAAACCCTTTCTCATTTAAGTTGCTTTTGTCATTGTATTTTGTCTTAAAAGCAAATATAGAGCCTATCTGAAGTCCAAGCGAGTCCCTCTGAAGCAGTGTTGGGATTTTTGTTGTGCTGGTGGTTGGTTGGTTGGTTGGTTGGTTGGTTGGTTGGGTTTTTTCCTAACATTTCCAGAAGACTTTGAATGAATTTTCTTTTCCTGCTGTCTGAGCTGCTGTAGATTCCTTAGTTCTTCTCTTGTCCACGGAGCCCTGGAAAGTAGGTCAACTAGAAATCTCCAGATGAGTAACAGGAGGATGAATTAACAGATCAATGCCCAGGCTGCAGCTACACTCTTGGCTCTCCTCCAGGGAGATGATTACAGGAAACTCACCCATCACAAGGAAGGCTGGTCCCCCGCAAGCACTAATTTAAGGCTCTGAATGCCCACCCCTCCTCTAAGCTATTCAGCTAAATACTAGGAAATGAGGGAACACGTAAAAAAATGGAGACAAGTGACCATACAGGCTTCTATAGTTTGGACCTTTAAATGTTCCTTAAGAAATGTCCCAGTTACTAAGTGCTTTGTCTCCAAACTGATGCTATGGGAAGGTAATGGAAACCTTACGAGGTAAAGTCCAGTAAGAGTTCTCCTAGCCCTTAGTAGTAAGCCCTTTAAGAAGATCCTGAGACTCTAAACTCTTCCTCTCTTTTGCTTTTTATCCCCCAAGTAAGAGGCTTTATCGTGCTACCCACCACAATCCCCTGCCTTGCCTCCGTCCCAAAAGCAGCAAGCCAACTGGCCCAGTACTGGAACATCCTCTGGTCTAAGCCAAGATACATCTTTTCTCCCTATAGGTTTACTGTATAAGGACTAGAGTTTGCGCCCTTTAAAAAAAAAAAAAACCAAGCTTCCTGATCAGAAAAATGCAGGAAATTGGGAAGATGAGCCCCTTCATTTACGTTTGGTTGCATCAGATTTGAAATGAAAACTCAAAATACATACCTTCAGAGAAAACACAACAGAGCCCACTCCAGAGCCTGGCGTGGGGCCTTTGCTCTTCCCAGACACACCAAGCACTGCAAGACAGGAGCTTCTCACGGAAGCATAGGGAAATCATAACTATCACAACTGAAAGGACAAACTCACAGATGACGGTAAGGCCATTCCCCTATCTCGTTGGCACCTTTAAGCATAGCAAAGGGCTCCTGCTGCTTGTTCATCATGTCTCATCCCTCTGGGGTGGAATGAACTTGAGATCTATGATGAATGTTCATAAAAACACATTGAAACCCAAAGGAGGCAGTCAAGAAACAATGCCGGAGCCAGTTTGTCTTTGCCTGACTTCAGAGAGAAGGTGTCTCGTTTGATGCTTTGGTATCATCACGTAAGTGGACTTTGCCTTTCATTTGAATGCAGATTTCTCTGTGTGTGTGTGTTTTTTTTTAAATAAGAAAACCAATTAGCCCCTATGACAGGCCCTCAGCTATAAAAGCAACCTTGCAGCCCAAGGGTAGCCATTCACTGAACAGTCACACAGTGACAGGGATGGAAGCTGGAAGCCCCACTGGAAAGGGAGATCACTGTCGCAGTCTGGAGAGATAATCACTCCACAGCAGAGCATCCTCTGCAAACAGGTCACACTGGTCCTGACAACAGTTTGTTTGCTCCCAACAATGTATGTCAATATGGAAAAGAGTTGAGTCTAATCACATGGTTAACAGCAGAAGGCACTACACATCCTTTGGTGTTTTTTAAATAGACAATCTGTAAGTGCCCCGGACGTGCACAGTAAGCACAGGCTGAAGGTTGCATTGACTACCCTGAGGCTACAGAGCTGCTCTGCAAGGCACTGGTGGAGAAAGGTCTCTGCTCCTCCTGTGGAGAATGCAGAGCCACACATTAATCTTGATCTTCTGAAAAGGAACAGTGACGCCTTGGGTAAATTCATACTATCCTATCAATCAAAAACATTTTGGTGTGCATTTAATGTCCAACATCATTTCCCCCCTGAAATGAAAGTAACTAGCGTAGCTCACACCGTGGAATTTCCTCGAAAGCAAGAAAATGCAGTGAAGCTCTGCTGTGGATGGACCTTGTGTGAGCCACAGCTCCTGGACTTGTGAGACTTGCGGAGCCTCTCAGGCCTCTTGTGAAGCAGGTTGTTGAGATCCAGCAACACTCCTGGCCTCGGTGGCAGATGGACGGGTTATGTGATCAACAGGGAAAGCTAGCTGTTAAAAGAAACCTAAACAGTGAGGTTGAAGGCCTTGGAGACTTTTTGCTGCCTGAGAGGTAATGATGCAACTGTCCAACACCAAGAGAGAGCGCAGTGCTCTGCAGGAGCTACATGGAGTTGCCCCAGGGCTGTCTGCAAATCTGGAAGATGGGAAAGAGGAGAAGGGTGTTGGAGTTCCAAGTTGCATCCATGCAGAATGCCTGAGACTTCATCTTGCAAGCAGCAGCAGGCTGAGAAAGGAACTAGGGTAGAATGATGAAAGGAACAGATTGCAGTGTCTTTAAAATATATATTTTAAAAATATATGTTATATAAATTATATTATTTATATATAAAATATATTTTATAATGTTATATGCATTTGTGTGTGTATGTGTATATATATATATATATATATATATATATATATATATATATAATTTTATTATTTACATCTCTGTGTGTATCCCTCTGCAGACTAGAAGAGCACTGACTCCACTGGAGGTTGTAAACTACTGAATGCTAGGAAACAAACACCAAACGTCTGCGAGAGCAATAAGCACTATAAACCACTGGGCCATGTCTCTAGCCCCACACTGTACAGTTAAAATTAAGTACAGAGGAAGGAAGTTCAGCAAGCTCCATGGGGGAAGGAACCTGCTTCAATCAGCAGGAAAAGAGCAGGGGTGTCTCAAACCAAAGTGGCAATGCAAGCTGAGGAAGACTCAATGGGTTGGAGAACCCTCGGGATAAAAAAACAATAGATGTTAGAGGGAAAATAGCAAAGTGATGCCAGCGGTAAGCAGGAAAACTATGGGGGAAAGTGGAACATGCGTGTAGGATTTGCCTATGGGCTTTGGAGCTAGGTAGAAAAATAAAACAGCTCAAACATTGTTCCTCCAACTATGCGCTCCCAGTGCAGATTGGGCTTTGTACCCTCGAGTGTGTGGGGATTGCTCCCAAGGGATGCTAGCTGGGGATCTTCTAATTTAATTAGCTGACTAGAATAGAGCTCAGATCCCCCAAGTTTAGAGCTCAATTCCCAAGATTGTTCTTTACCCCTCAGATGTTCCATCTCAAGCCCCAGAGAGTGGCCTGAACTCTTGACTATCAGGATGCCCAGTCTCCTTAGGTCTGAGTGAATCATGGGAAGTGAAAAGCATGTCCTAGAGTTCTTGGTTCATTATAAGGGATACTACCAAGGGTACGATAAAGAGATTGTTGTGTGGTTATCATCCCTGGAGAGACGACAGCAAATGACTGCTCACCTAAGATGGGGAACCAATGACATATCAAAATAAGAATACCCCCAAATTCCATCTTGGTAAAGTAATGACTTTTATTGTTGTTGCTTATAGAAGTATGGGTGATGGGTTAATTGCAGAAGCAGAAATGACTCAAAGACAGCTGCATCATCAAAATCTACTCCAGCATGGGTCACAGTTCATTATCCGGCACACCCAGAACCCTAGAGTTCACTGCACAACTTGCCGGCAGCTTGGCAGGTTGGCATCTTTTTCAGGCAGCTGGGCTGCTCGTTGCTTCTTTAGTCCTTGGCAGGTCTCTGCTTCCTCCCTGCAGATCTCCTAGTCTGAGCCTCTTCTTGGCAGCTCTGTATCTCTCAGGAATCCTGATTGCATAAGCTTAGAGAGAGAGGGGTTTTGGGATGTCTGATCAGTTTCAGCAACTCCCTGAAGCCTTTGAGGTGTTTATTTCCTGAGCTTAAGGAGATTGCCTGCAGGGTGGAGTGTTTCACCTTCTTTTAGAACATTCTATGCCTTAAGCTTCTCTCTTAGATGATGTGATGGTCAACATCCCATTGAAGGTTTGGGCTTACTATGCTTGAGAGACCAAACATAATAATAATAATAATAATAATAATAATAATAATAATAATAATAATAATAATAATAATAATAATAATAACAACATTAACATGAAAGACCCTAGCTTACACAGGCCATGTACCCTAGCAGCACCACTTTCCTTTTTCCCAGATGTTGAAGATTATTCTTAAATTGACAAACGTCTACAACTGTGTTTGTAATTGCACTTGTTTATTCTGCTCAATGACTAGGACAACTTCAAGACATATATGTTAAAGTTAGGCCCCCTAGATGTAGACCAAATACATGTGATCTTGTGGTTGCTGACTTTGTAAGCCTTGGGCTGATACGGCCAGGTGCTACATCTTGGCAGTGCTCCCTGCTATCTTGAGCATCTTCCTCGTTGCCTCTACCTCCAGCACCTCCAGACTCAGGAACACCTTCTAGGCCTCCTCACACAGCCTGGTCCATCTCCAAGTGACCAATCCCACACTGATAGTGAGTCCTGAAAATGATAGTCGAGAAGAAAGGAAGTGTTGTGCCTCCATAAGTAATACACCCAGAATGTTCCCCCCACAAGACCTTCCCTTAAGCACTGGATTCCAGGGAAGAACTTATAAGTGAGGGACAGTAGGCAATCCTACATCAACACAGCCAGACTTTGCTCTGCTGCTCTCTCTGGACAGGCAGTGAGAATCACAGACAGATGTGCACATGCGAGCATGCACTGCATACACACACACACACACACACACACACACACACACACACACACACACACACACGAGACTACTCATAAAGCAAGCACAGCTTCCCCTCTGAGGCACACAGCAGCTCTCTTGTGAGTCCCTATATCTTTTCCATTTGGGTTCCTGCTCCCTCTCTTAGACCCTCCAAAATCCACACCTTAAGCATGAGGAACAGAGAGTTCAGAATTATCCTGGCTAACCTAAACAGCCTTTCCTCCCTTCTGAGTGGGCGTGTAGGTGTTCAAAGAGACCCTTCCTCCCAGCCAGGATGCTTTCCCACCTGAGAGACCATATCCCCACTTTGATCGTATTCTGATCTCAATAAGGTGGAAAGGTGTTTCTGGGAGCTCCCCACTAATAATGTTGAGTCACTGGGGCCCTTCTCACTGCTGGCCAGCCCAGAGCTGGCTACAAAATGCCCATGCAGATGAGCTCTCAAGTCCTCAAATGAATTGCTGCAGGGAAATCAGATTAATCATGCTGCTTGGCTGCTGGCTACTCCAGCAGAGCTCACAGGAGCCAGCTGGCCAATTTGGCTGGACTGGATCACTGGTCGTCCTCCCAGCTACTTGTACCCCCATCCCATGCCTTCCTTTCTGTAGCTCTCAACTCAAGCCTAAAATCACTGCTGAGAAGAGGCCCTGTGCCCTTCTCCCTCAGGCACAGGTAAGATCCGTGAACCTGCAGAACAAGCTTCCGCAGAGGCCTGGTATCCCCAGAGAAAGGCATCTCTATTTGACCAGCCAGCTAGGACAATGAATGGACATCTTCCTGAAAGGAATTCACTATTGGTCTTCATTAGGTAGACCCAGGAGGGTATCTGCTTGTATAAGATACACCATAGGCTTCTTTTCTGGGAATCAGGAGAATGGGGAAGGGTTCTAAAAGGCAAAGCAAAACTGGCCTCTGTAGAGACAACCAAAGACTGATGGAGATTGCTCTTGTTCGCATACAACCTACATGGGCAAATCTGAGCCTATTCCTCAGCAGATGCTGCAATTTACAATAGAATCTATGCAACGAAGCTCAAGCTACACAGAGTGTTTCTCCAGCGTGATGTCTTTACAAAACACAATTTGGAAATGGTCTGAAATGAGATTAAGCAGCGGCCATTTGCTTACCCTTTAATCACCGCAGGCAGATCAAGATGCCGCCGTGATTACGACAAAGGAATCTATATTTATTGCCGTGTGGGAATTTGCATCGGAGATATAGTGATCGTTCCACGGTCACCCAATGTATTCGTCACAATGTAACAAGGCATCGCAAGCGTGGGTGAGTCATTCCCCAGAGCCAGGAGACAAGCTTGTCCACTCAGCAGGCACCTTGATATCCAACTCCAGCCCGTAGAATCAAGAAGATACAGTTAGGTAGAAACAGGGCAGGGCAACTAGAGCTACTTCAGACCTCATTCCTTGCAAGCACCAGGCTGCCTCTCACATGAACTTAGAACCCACACACGCAGTGAGGAAGAAAAGCCTGTACCAACCATCCAAAGACTCAGACAAAGGGAAGCTTCAAAGGGTCTCGGACTTTCCTACCCAGTGCCCACATGGAACTGGTGCACCATGGGCCAGCAAGGCAGCCTGGGCAAGTAAGGCAACCTGGGACAGCGCCAATTCCAGACATGGCTTGAGATACTTGTAAACAGTTGAGGAAATGGCAGTGTCCGAGCCTTAAGAAGCGTGGGCGTGGCGAGACGTGATTATGTGGAGACATTCAATGATCCAGGCAACCTAACTTACTGTGTCTCTGTCCTTTCCCAGCTACACAGCCAACTCAAGCCTGCACTGGAGGGCTAACTATACACACTCTGCCAAATTCCTGATCTAAGAATCAGCCATGAAGAGAATATTTTATACCACCCAAACTAGCAAACATTACTGCTGTCCTTTTAAAAGGTCCCTTTCCAAAGCCTATTTAATTGCTGCTGTTATAGTAGTGAGAAGTAAGGGAAAGGTGACTGGGCTCTGAAATCTTCTTCCGTCAAGGGAGACTGGTTCCCTTGTTTTGAGAGAAAGGGTCTCTGTCTGTTTCCCACATGCCCACTCGCCCTCCTGTCGCATTGTAATACAACACAACAACCCCAGATAGTCCCCAGACATGTAATTTTGCTCTCTACATACTCTTGAGCTCTATGCCCCTTTATTATTTACACACAGCCAAGCCCATGCTATGTTAAAGTTGCAAAAACCAGAAAACCTAGTTGCACAGCAACTACAAGCACAGCCTTTGGTTCCTGGCCATCTGATAAGCATTTACCAGCACAACACAACCTCCAGACCTGAGTGGTTAGAATAGCCGGAATCTGGGTGTCCTTCACTGGGCCTTTAACCCACCCTGGTGCACCCTGTCCTCAAAATTCAAAAACTTTGATTAAGTAAGAGGAGATTTATATCTGTAGCTGACCTATCTTCCAAGAATGGCCGCCTACCTGTGTAGGGGGAAGTGAGATTGGCAAATGCTCATGACCATATAAAGCAAGCTGCCTCTCTGATACACACACGCACACACACACACACACACACACACACACACACACACACACACGGGAGGGAAGGGGGAAGAAATTCCATGCTGACTGAGTACTTTGTGTAAAACAGGAAAGTATTTCATGATTGGTCTAGAACTTTCATGATTGTACTATTTATTCTACCAATGTGGAAAACACATGGATTCTTGCCCATGCATAGACTAAGACTAAGAAGGCTGACTTGTTCTCGTGTCTAGTAACACCTGGGACCAGCAGTGCTATGGAGCTGGGCCTTGTCTCAGGGATTCCATGATATTGTCTTGTTGAAACAGAGAAAAGCTAAAAGCACACTGGTGTGTGTGTGTGTGTGTGTGTGTGTGTGTGTGTGTGTGTGTGTGTGTGTGTCTGTGTCTGTGTTCTTCTGTGTGTGTGTATGCATGTGTGCATGTGTGTGCATGCACACGTGCAAATGCAGGCTGGATAACTTATAGTGAACAGAAAGTTATTTGGCTGAATTGAACAGTTATCTGCCTCATGGTATGTGAAGCTGAGCTACCCACAACTGCAGCTGGAGACAGTCTGCTGGTTGGGTCATGGTCTGGTGATGGATAACACAGCCAGAGAGTGAGAATAGGACAAACACACTTCTTTAGCTACTTCCATGATAAGGTTAGTTAGGAGGTGCCCCCGTGGGTAACCCCCTAACTCCCGCTACATTAGAGAATAACTTTCCAACTTTGGGGAACACGTTCAAACAATAGCAGCATGTATCTTCTTTTTATAAACACAGATACCAGGTAGCAGGGCAACCATGATTCTCTTGGAGCCAGAGCCTTGGAAACTCCTCCCAGACAGACATGTTCCCCTTTGTCCTCAGAGCAGCACTCCATAGTGACGACAGAAGAATGAAAACCAAGGCCCAATCTACCAAAGTCAAGGGCACTTATCACAGGTTTCTGCTCCTGCCCACAGCTGAGTCACAGGGCTGGAAACCAACTTTAAGGGCAACCAGACTGAGAGATCTTGTGCTTCATTATGTATCTCTGTGTATGTGTAACTCTCTGTCTGAGTGTGCGCATGTGCCCAGACACACAGAGGCCAGAAGAAAGTGTCAGATCCCCTGGAACCGAAGTTACAGGCAGTTGGGAGCCACATAGCATAACCACTGGAAAACGAAGAATAGGCCACCAGAAGAACAGCAAGTGCTCTTAACTGCTAAGCCATCTCTCCAGCTCCATCTCTCTCCTCTTTTATCTCCCACCTGTGGACAGATAGAGATCACACCACGCAAATGTGATTAAGCCATCTGAAACCATTCGGCAGAATTCCTGGCTAAAAGGCACTAAATGGGATTCAGAAGCCAGGCACTTGAGACATCCAGGGGCGACGGGGAGAGGATGAGCTGTCTGGCCTGGTGTTTAGCGATGGATTGTCATTCTAAACACGATGTTCGTTATTCCACTGTGTGGATTCTAATTAACTGCCAGAAATGCATTGTTGAGGGGATGATGGATTATGCCAGGGAAACTATTAATACAATTCATTCACTTCTGCCCACGTGCAGCTCAAGCCCAGAGCAATTGAATCTGGAGAGGCTGAGCTGTGAAGAGAGAACTGGAGATGGCTGTTTGGTGCCTAGAGTGAGGACATGGTCGGTGTCACCACACTGGCACCTGCAAGGGCAATGCCTCCATCCATCCAGGTCCCATAATTGCAGCTAACAGGTCCCTCTCTGATGGCAGGGCCTCAGAAGGCACCCCCACTGAGTGCTAAATAACACACAAAAAATGGGCCAAATTTAGTGAAGTGGTAATTACTTGAGACAGATATAAATTCCTATATGAGTCAGCCAAAATTAGTCACATGAGTCTAGGGAAAAGAGCAGAACACAGATAGGCATATGTTAAGTGTCTGCCATCTTTGGGAGGTGTCCTTCACTCCAGGGCCTTACTAGCTACCAAACCTGTGGAGGCATTTGAGTAGAAGCACACAAATCTAAAGCATAAAAGCTCACATGCACATACAAGAGAGAAACATGCCATATCTGTCTTTTTTTTTTTTTTTTTTTTTTTTTTTTTTTTTTGGTTTTTCGAGACAGTGTTTCTCTGTGTAGCCTTGGCCATCCTGGACTCACTTTGTAGACCAGGCTGGCCTCGAACTCACAGCGATCCGCCTGCCTCTGCCTCCCGAGTGCTGGAATTAAAGGCATGCGCCACCACGCTCGGCGCCATATCTGTCTTTTGGGTCTGGGTTACTTCACCTTGAATGACTGTTTCCAGAGCCATCGTTTACCTGCAAATTTTATGATTTCATTTTTCTTAGCAGTTGAATAATATTCCATCGTGCGAATGTTCCACAATTTCAATATCTATTTGTCAGCTGATAGACATCCAGGCTGTGTCAAAGTTGTGGCTATTATGAATAGAGCAGCAGTGAATGTGGATGAACAAGAGAGAGAAAGATGCTAAATTTGGTGGGTAAGGAGGTAGGACAGATCTGGGAGAAGCTGGGGTAGGGGAAAGAATATGAATATGTATGAAAATGGTTAATAAAATGCAGATGCTGGGACTCTGAGCTGGACTCTGGGTAGAGCGCTGAGAATGTTATGGAAGAGTCGGGGGGGGGGGGCTCCAGAGGGTTCAGGAGGCCCACAGGGAGACCTCAAGTCAGCGGATCTGAACCCGGGGGGCCTGCGCAAACTGATGCTCTAACCAAGGACGATGAATGCGGTAAACCTAGACCCCAGTTCAGATATAGCCAATAGACAGCTCATTCTCCAAGGTAGTGGGAGTGAGGACTGCCTCTGACATGAGCTCTGGTGCCAGTGATTTGATCGCTTCCCCTTGGTGGGGAGGCCCTGAGGGCACACAGAGGAAGGGGATTCAGGCTATCCAGATGAGACCAGATAGGCTGTGGTCATATGGTGGGGGAGGAGCCCCACCCCACACCAGGCAGAGGTATAAGAGAGGAGAATAGAGCAGAAGAAGGAGGGGGTGGGAATGGGGACAACAATCGGGGTGTATGATGAATAAATTACAACAATTAATTAATTAATAAAAACGTATACCTTCCAAAAAAGAGAAAAAAAGAAAAACAAAAAAGACAAGAGTTCACCAGCCTTGCACAAACCCTGGGCAGACAAAGCATGTTATCTCAGCATGTGGCTCTGCAAGGGTACTCTGTGCCTTTGTTTTTCAATGCTCTTTCTGTGCAATAACCATCCAAAAGTTGACAACACTTATATTAGGGTCCTCCAGAGAAGCAGGTTGTGTACAGAACTGACTCAAGTGCTTACATAAGCTGGCAGGCCAAAGACTTTGGGGCAGGTAATTCAAGTAAAGTCGAGTGCCTTCCTTTTTGGGAAACTTCAGCTTTTAATGTCAAGGCTCTCAACTAACTGGATGTTTTGTCACTGTGGAAGATATTCTACCCTACTGTTCATAGTCATCTGATTGCCAGAGGTATGCATATCTACAGAATTCCTCCATGGTAACATCTAGCCTAGTGTTCACCAAACGACAGCTTCACGCTTCACCAAGTTGAAAAGAAAAAAAATCAACTGTCACAAAGAAATCTGATATACCAGCCTGAAATCATTCAGAGGGAAGAAAACACAGCCAGATGGCTATATCACGTGAGGAGTCCTTACAGGAACCAAAGGTGCTTGTGTCTTACCTACTGTGTCTCACCTACTGTGTCTCACTAAATCGAAGACACTTATAAAACTATTGTATTTGTTATTATGTATGCTATGTATTAAGAAAAAAAAAGACAGCCAGTTAAACTGAAATGCGGTACATTCTTATGACATGGTTTTTATTTGCTATTTATTCAAAGAGCTGTTGAGGCTTATTTTTGCCAGTGCTTTTTATTATAGATTGTGCTTTTACATATGCAAAATGGAAAAATCAGTGAAGTAAATTAAGATATTTTTAAAATCTCTTCAGATTCAAGTCCAACTCCTCTGTATCACTTCTTAATTCATGGCTGGTGATGCTCAGTTTCTTCCCACATAATATTGTCTCTGTACATCACAAGGGGGCTGATGCAACACTTTCAGAGAAAGCCACATAACATCAGAAAGCCTGTGGGAGCCCTTAAGTGAGTTTTGCAATTATGTACAGTGAGCCTACTTTTGTCTCTTGCTCCAGGAATGTTACTGGGCATGCCCAGCTCACTGATAGGGCAGTGTAATTTCTGCAGGCCTACAGAACCCATCTAGCTGTCTCCTTGGTGTGTTTCTGGGCCACAGATTCCCAGTCTGCAGGATCCAATGGCGGATGTTTGTATGTCAGTCTATCCACTGGCCATGAGCACCATGCAGCCGTCAACTGCTAGCTGAAGCACCGGTGGGAAATCTATACATACTATAATTTCTGTTTCTGTTGCAAACATAGTGATATGCAGGAAGGACATGTACATACATTTTTAAGTCCACAAAATATATTTGTATTAAGAAACCATCAGGCTCTAGCGGTGTTGTGGTCGTTAGCTCCGGAGCCCCACACACTGCCTCACTTAATGGACTTGCCAGTTGTATTGAGTGGCACTGCCATACTCTCTGACGCACAGAGAAGTAAGGATCACTGAAATCCAGCAACTGGCCCTGCCTTATAGTGAGCCCCAAGAATAAGGTGGGTGTGTCCAAGCCAAGTTTTCTATGCAACAGAAGGCATATATGGTCATGCATAACCAATTCTGTCCCCTGTCAGTGGTGACAAAAGAGACCAGTAAATGCTTCAGTGTCTTTCAAGGGGAGATGTCTGATAATTCTCCAAAATGTGATCGGGAAACTGTAGGTTACTGAGAACAAGGGACTTTTTAGAAGGACCAGTGTGAGGACAGAAGGCAGCCATCCCAACACTGAATTTTCAACTTGTGCTGTGGTTGGGCCAGGTTTCCAAATGTTATTGCCCAGTGGCAGCTGCTTGTTAGAGGGTGAGACAACAGTCATGTGTGTAAGAGCAGCATTTACACAGCTTTGAAACAGGCCACACTGAAGTCACAGGCAGAGAAGTCTGGGACAACTGCTGACACTCACCCTCCAGGCAGAGGAACCCTCTGATAAGGAAACCGGCACATGTGTGTACACACATCTCACATCAATAAGACAATGCACCATGTCAACAGTAGAAAAAGAAAGTCAAAGTCTCAACTCACAAAAAAGATTTTTAACATTCTACTTCTCTGGATAAACACTAGGAAACCCTTCCTGAGCTCAAACATATTATTGGACAAATATTGCATCTTTCAATAGGCTCTAAATGGCCTTTTAAGATGTTGCTACCTACACAGAGTTTATCTTCCTGTTAGTCATTAAGTGGCAGCAGGCCTCCGCTTGGCCCTCTGTCCCCAGCTGATTGCTTGCGAGTTCTCTGAAGACTCTCAGGATGAATTCTATAGGAAGGAGCCAGAGGCCTGTGGTGATCCCCTGTACTGAGGGAGCTCTACAATAATAAGCAGAGAGATGGTTTAACTCAGGGACCCGAGGGGAGAGCCAAAGAGTTTACTGAGCATGCTCAAGCTCTTCTTGACTATGCAGTGGTTTATTACAGGGCTGTATACCGCAGCAACGAAGAGACATGGTGGTCTTCAGTGTCAGCTACAGTTACTCACCAGTCAGAAGAGATGGTAGAAGCGCTCTTTTCAAATTGAAAGCTCTTCTAAGACTCTGTGCATATAAAGGGGTCTCTGACACCCCCTGAATTTTTCTAGAGTCCCAGGCTATCTGCAGTGTGCCATAAAACTTCTTCTTCCTATCTTTTCTAGGTGCAGACTCACAGTCCAGCTGGCAGGCACCACTAGGGCCTTAGCAACACGTGTCTGTCCAAAGCCTGGCAATGCCCCCATTGTCTTTAATGCTGCAGTTTTGTGCATCTGGACTGAGCACACTGCTGGTGGACCTGTGGTCTTATAGAATCTGGGGGTCTGAAGGCCTTAACAAGTGCCATCCTAACATCATCACTGCCATCTGCTATTCCAACTAACTACCTCTGGCTGATTGAGGTGATTACAGAGCCAAGGATAGGAGGCCAGCTTTAACTATTGGCAATGGAATCTTGGGCATGCCACGTTTCATAAAGAAAAAAAAATGTCAGACACTCTTCTCTCTACCCCTTTACTTCGGTGACCTGATATGAAAAAGGTCCTTGCACATACCAACCTATACTGTCTTTAATGCTGCTAGAGTGTCTAATAATTTATTTATGACACTATCTTCCTAGACTTGGTGTCCCATCATACACGAGGGTCCAGTCCCTAAGATTGCCACCCCCCCACCCGAAGCACACATGCCTATGACAAGCTTTATACTGTCGCTTGCACTTGTGGTCACTGTCCATAGCAATTTTCGCACCTTGAAGTTGCTACTGTTCTGGATTTGTTCCTGGGTCCCATAACACTTTGCATATGTTTACTGCCTTGCTCCTCAGGCCACAGAGGAGCAGCCAGGTGAAGGGGTACTTAGGAAAGACAGTGTCATGTCTGTGCTCCCATATGCACAACCACAGAATGCTCATCAAATCTTACTGTTCATGAGGGTTTCTGCCATTAACTCTTAGTTGTCTTCTCTTCCCAGAGGCCAAGAAGCGGAGCATGTTAGTGCTCCAGGGGCCATGCTCCACTTTCCTGGACCTTCTTTCAGGGAACTATTGGAGATATCTAGCCAAGGTTGCTAGAGCCCCAGCATCCTTAGAGAAGCAGCAAAAATACTGGTGCCAGCTCAGTTGCTCGGTATTATTGTCCATTAACAAAATGGTACCCAGGCCCTGCTTCAGGGTGAGCTTGAGACAAAAATTGCTCTGCTCTAAGTTTTGGATTTCGTGTGCTGAGTGGTGAAGACAGCCATCACTGATAGAGAGCCCCAAGCAGAAGATAGCTTGTCTGTTTAGTCTTGCAGTGACCCTCAGAGAGCTGCAGAGAGGGAGGATGCCAGCACACACACCTTCCAGAGAGGACATCACCGGCCTGGGTGCCAGACAGATTAGTTCAGCTTCTGTGCCTGGGAGGCTGATGGGCAGCAGGGCTGCGAGCTGTTTCTGGAGATTTGCATTTGATCCAAGTTACTGATCCAGAAAACAGGCTCTGGTCACTAACCTGTTCCCTGCTGCTTCTTAAACAGGCAGAGCATATATTTCTGCCAGTTGTGGAGGCTCACCACCCTCAAATGGCAAGGAATAAAATCAAAACAGGAACACAAAGCACTAGGGATAACTCCATAGAGGTCTCCATGTACAAGAGCAGGGAAGACTAGGTCCCAGGCCTGGCCCACTGGGTCTCACCCCGCTGAAAAGATCTTTATTTTCCGTGCCTCTCCTTGCAGCAGAGGTAAAAGGAAGCCGGTGACTGAGGAAAGAGCCAGAGGGAGCATACTGCTGAGACAGGGAGGAGAAATAAGACATGAAAGGCAGACATCAACATCTGATCACACAGAGAGGTGGGAAGAGGAGACCAAGGAAATGCCATCGGGCTCCTGTTTCTGTCTCTGGTGACCTTTGAGAAAACAGTTTCTGCTGTGCAGTGATGCAGGATCCAGATGGTATGAAGCTGAAGGCTGAGTTGGCAGAGAGAGAAATAGGCGAAGCCCAGCAATGCATGTTCAGATAAGCCAGGCAGTAAAGACAACATCAGTAAGGGGGTAGGAGAAGAGGGTAGTGGAGGTCTCACCGAGGAGAGGGTCTTGGGCACAGTGTTAGGGTAAGAGAGGGGAGAGGTGTGAGAGATAATCTACCCAAGGAGAGAAGAACTCCACAGAAAAAGAGACTGACCTTTTCTTTCATCCATGCCACCCACAGCGTGATCAGTACACACTTGCAACAGAAAATAGAAGGAAAACAGTAGATGGGCCAAAGGCAAGGTAGTAAAATATAGATAAATGAAAGTGGAAAGATGCAATACCAAAGCAAAACAAAAATAATCAAATAAGAAAAACTTTAAGCATGAACAGGGAGTAAGAGGAAAGGGAATTGAGGGAACAGAGGAAGCCATAACAAAAATGAGGGGTGTGTAAAAAAGATATGTAAAAACCTATGATCTTGCAACCCAAGTAAAATTATTATTATTATTATTATTATTATTATTATTATTATTATTATTATTATTATTATTATTATTATTATTATCATTATTATTATTATTATATGATAGAACACATGTAACATAAAAGAAAAAAGAAAGAATACTTGGAATTAAAGGTTTAGGCAAGAACGTGGCTAGGGGATGGAGAAATAGACGGGACAATGGGGTGTTCTAACCAAAACTAAGGGTGTATGAAGAAGCTTTATGGAAACCCACTTACTTAAAAGTTAATTTAAAAATATAATTCGAAAAGGGAGTTTGAACTGAGGTACCTTACATGAATGGATAATGCTGCTCCCAGAAGACATGAGGTTTTAGATGAAAATCTCAGTGCCAGGCATGGGACACTTCCCCATGACTTACCGGGCGGGGAGACCCTGCAAGCACCCAAAACAACACAGGCTATTGCCATTTCTCTTGGTTGCCCACCATATGTTGATGGCAAAGCCCTATTGCTGAAGACATGACATATCTGGGCAGAAAATAGGGGCATTCATCTTGAACTCACCAGGAAACTCTCTCCTTAATGGCTAGCTTTCATGGTATCAGAAGGTGGCCTAGGATCAGCTACAGGCGGAGCAGGGGCATGTCATCAGAGGTCTTACTCGGTGCTGGCTCTTGCATGCTACAATACCAATCTGCTGGGCAAGATGTACCCACTGGTGCAATTGTGGCAAAACAGTTACGGGAAATAACCAGCTGCGTGCTGATTGGCTTGGATTCGTGCCTAGTACTATATGCCTGCTCAAAGGCCCATGTCTGAGGAGTTCACAAGCTCTAGGAAAGATACTAGTGTTGCCTGGCTAAACGGTTATGTCATCAAACTGCCAGCTAGACATTATTTTTATACCCATAAAGATGCGGTGCTTTCACCCTCAGCCAGAGAAGCTTCTTTTTACAGTTGGAAGTGGATTGTGCAGAGATCCCTAACTCTCAAAGTGTTGAGGACTTTGTGACTCTGAGGGGTCAACCATGGGTGAGTCATCTGTATCAGTGTCCCCACACCAAAGGCTAAAGGGACATTGCAGAAGAGGAGGCAGAAAAAAAAAGTGTAAGAGCAGGAAAATGGGAAGAGATCTGTGAAATGCTATCTTTTCGGCCTGACTTGACCATTGCACACATGGACTCAGCAGCTGAGGTTACCTGGCCACAACCTGCACAAGACCAAGCAGCAGGGGTGAGGGAGGAGCTCCCACCTCTCCACCCTTGTCATCTGATGGCTGGCTGCCAAGGGAAGAAGATTTGCTTCTGAGGGGATGTAGCAACATGGAAGTTGTCCACGCCCCAGTGGGCAGTCACACACCCATGTCCTTAGGAGGAGCACCGATTGGATTCTGTGGGCTATTAATTATTTAAAGAGGAGGAAGGCATTATTTATATTTATATTAATAATTTACATTCTAATATTTCATATTATAATAAAATTATATTTTATTTTATATTGTTCATGGTTATATACATTATGATAATTCATATTAATTATTTAAAGGGGAAGAAGTTGGGGGAGTGTGTTTAGGAGTTATAGGGAAGCTGGAGGGAGGTGGTGAGAATGGATGTGATCAAAATCATTGCATGCATAAGTGGAAATTTCAAAAATTACATTTTAAGATATTACTAAAAATAGAAAAAAAGAAATTTAAAGGGACAGTGCATTTTAAATGGAGGAATCTTCTGAAGAGTCTCTGCTTCTTCCATCAATGAAGAATAAAAATGGTACCAGCTCAATGTGCAACAGATGGAAGAAGTGCTGGAGGATTAAGTGGCACAGTACTGGTGTAAAGCTGCCGCCATGCACGATACGCTAAACAGCTTCTCACAGGGCACTGGGGCAGGTCAGTGGTCCAGGTCAGCCAGCAGTCAGTCCTGAGGACAGAGGACCAGCTTAGCCCAGCAGCTCTGAGCTTCCCCCTGTAGCTTCTCAGGGTGGCTCAAGCCCAGCAGGGTCGTTCAGGAAGTATGACCAAGTATACCAAATGCACTAGGCCCCAGTTGCCCCTCCTTCTGGCCATCAGGGGAGGGTCTGCCCCTCCCCCTGAGGGAGCTCACAGGCTTCCTGTGGGCTGAGCCAGAACTTGCAGAAAAGGGGTATAGTTTGAGATGTACCTGGGATTGATGCATCACATCTCTGCCCAGGGGTCATGTCATTTACCATCGAAGCTAGCCCATCTCTCAAGCAATGCATATACCCTCAGTTTTCCCACGTAGCTCTTGTGGAAACGTATAAGAACTCCATTGGTATTAGTACAATGCATCCTGGCATTAGTTTTATTGGTGAAAGAAAAGGAAGAACTATTTGAGGCTTTAAATATAATTTCAACTGCTGTAAAATTCTGAATGGCTGTAAAAATGGTTCTAAAACTTTTAACACCTACTCATGTGAACAAGTTCCTAGTCACGAGTACCTACCTGGAATCTGAACAAACGATCACGTTGTCTGAGGTGTGAATTGTGGCGTAGCTCCTTGGAACATAGACAGTGACATATAAAAAACGCTGTGCTGGGAAAAGCCAGCTCAGCTTTCTCACTTAAAAGGGCTTATAGATTTCTGTACATTTTATACAAGTTTATTGTGTACTATTCTTTATTATTTGTCTAATATTATTTCATCTTTCTTAAAACTGCATATTTTGTAATTTCTCATAGACATTAGGCCATGTAAAAGATGCTGTGAACATTTCTGCCATGTCCCATATAGATACCCAAGCCCGACGCTGTAAATCATTCAAACATTTTCATCATGACATGAAAAAGGCACATGAACAAGAACCCCCAGAGATCCCCCCCGCGACAAAGCGCCATGAGGAGCAGCCCTACAGCTTGGGGCAGCACCATGTACCCCCAAAGAAGGCTTGCCAGTCCCAGACCCAAGCCAACCCAAAGTGTAGCTACAATCAGATGCAGCCCAGCTAGGCCAGCCTGGAGTTGGCATCTCCTGCCTGGACCTGGGATGGAGATCAACTCTAATCCGCTAAACATTTATGTAGCTGAATATATTCAACTGCCCCTCTTGCCCTATGGATAACTTTCCCAGACTTCTTCACACACACACACACACATGTACACCGCACACACACAGGCTCACATGTGCCACATTTCACAGGTGTGACAGTTTCTATTACCTTTCATCCCAGTTTTCAGTCTCCTGCAGCATTTCTGGGTCTCTTTTCTAAGAGTGGCCACATGTGTGGACCTTTGAGTTTTCTACTGTCTGACATTGAGCCTAAACCCAGCAGCCACAGGTAGCAGCCACACCATGAGAAGCACTCCCCATAGAAAGCCATTCTTGATGGAAAAGATCTGAACCCTTATGAGGATAGTAACACCCAGACTAATCCCAAGGTGTCTCCAACTCAGCTCAGGACAGAAGAGAACATACCAGTACCCTCTTGGAGGGTTCCCCTTCTGCAGCTAGCCTCCAGCTGTGAATACCATCCCTGACCTCTGGCCATCTTCTCTTTTCTTTTTTTCTGTTCTTTTTTTTTTTTTTTTTTTTTTTTTTTTTTTTTTTTTTTTTTTTGAGACAAGGTTTCTCTGTGTAGCCTTGGCTGTCCTGGACTCACTTTGTAGACCAGGCTGGCCTCGAACTCACAGCAATCCACCTGCCTCTGCCTCCCGAGTGCTGGGATTAAAGGCGTGCGCCACCACCTCCTGGCTGGCCATCTTCTCATACTGAGTTTCCACTCAAAACAAGTTCCTGCATGTCCACTGTCAAGGTTCCTTACCACACAACTTCAGGAGGCTCTATCCACATGGTAGCTGTTGCGCCAGATGATCTGGTGACAAAGTCTATGGATACTGTTCACAAGGCAGGAAGTCTGGAGAAGAAGAGCAGTCTCTATCCTTAACGACCACGACGTGGGATGGGCAGGGGAGGCAGCTGTGATAGCTGTGGACGATGAAGCAGGCTCTGACCCTGAGCCTCCTCTCACCCCTCGTCACGAATTTGGCAACATCACAGGCAACTGTGGATGCCTGTGGCCCGGACATGCCCTTGAATTAAACACCAAATATCTTCTGTGAGGCCCGGAAAGCAGGTGTGTAATGACTCAGAGCTTTTCCAACCACAGCGTCAGGAAAAAGCATCCTGATGTTGCTGTCTCTTCTATTGCAGAACTAGGTCATCCCATCAGAGGCAGCAAGTCATGTGACATCCATCAGCAAAAATCTGGGTCCCCACCTCCCTAGATTCAGTCTCTTACAGAGCCTATGGAAAGTGACCAGAGCCCAGGACAGGGAGCATCTACTATGCTACCCATTGCACTGTCTATTTAAACAGACCCAACTCCCTAAGAATAGGAGAATCGGTTGTCTCTTGAGAAACTGCTTCTCATCTTGGGCTTCAAACCCACATTCTCTCCCTTCTCTTTGTCTCCTGGAAACACAATACATAGTTTAAGTGAGATCAACTAATCTAGCCTTTTACCCAGACCAATGGGTATTTTACTCTATGATGTACCAGTTCGTTATTTTAATGGCCTAGCAGTGCCAGCTGCCTGCACAGGCTAAGGTTGCAGTGCATAAGAGAACCCGCCTCCTCTTGTCCACTCCTCCAAGGCAAGAAGGCTGAAGCCTGCCCTGTCCTGCTCTTGTCTTGGATGCACCAGGGCTCAGTGTACAGCTGGAGAGGGCAGCACTCCCTGCAGTCAGCATCTTGCCCCCTATGACAGCTGAAAACAGCTACCGTCCACTGCAGAAATTAGCATCTAGATCTGTTTCTCCCATAGCGTGGATAAGGAAGGGAAGGAGCCTTCTTCCTTTGAATTCCAAAAGTGAGAGGCAGAAGACTCATCCCATTCCCACCCGGCCACAAATGGAATGCTTTCCTAGGGGTGGGAACAAAGAGAGCGCATTGACAAGGCAGCGGTCAGTCAGGTGGTCAGTGCCCCTGTGAACCAGTGTCGGCTCGGCCTGCCCTGCCCACAAGGTAGCACACACAGGCCAGGGGAGCAAATTTTCACTAATTAGACAGACTTCCCCAGTAATCTACAATCATCTCACCATGCACACTTTAGGGGCCAGAGGAAGGTTTGAGTTGAATCTGCATATTCAAAGCTTGCAGACCAGTTGACATAACATACCCTATACACATGAGTAGACAGGCATGCCATGGTGTTCTTGCTCACTGACAGAGAGTCACATGTAAAGTACTGAATATACCATTACAAGGACAAATCCTTGGAGGCCTAAGGTCACCGAGGCCACGGTGTGCTTTACAAGGCATACCTCTAAGTCCAAGAATAGGCATGCTATATATCCAGGCCAAGCATGGGTGTGATATGCCAAGTGGGCAGTGGATGCCACCTCCTGACTAGAAGTGACTTCATAGACACCATAAATGTGGACCTTCAGGGCTAGTGACGATTTTGATGTGCTGCACTAAAAAATCTGTAAAGATGGTTAAGATTTAGCATGACTGACTGCCTAAATGCTTCTTTTTATGTGTCTATAAAAGGGATATCATCAAAGCAGAGCCCAGGGGTGATTAATCTGGCTGCAGCCTTCAAGGAATCTAGGCTTATTGCTGAGGCTGGGCGGTACAGCCAGCTGCCTGAGTCACAGGCAGGGAAGCAGAGATGAGGTGAGAATGAGGCCCCCGCCACACATAGACATCAAACAGACCTGGGGGAAGAGCAAGGGGCACAGGAGCTCGAAGGTGATTCTTCCTTTGAACATGGTTGCTAGCGGCAGAGGTCACTCTGGTTCTCAGGAGAGATGTAGTTTTCCAACATCTGTCTCTTAGATTGTAAACAAGGGTCATATTGTCCCTTAGTGTAAAGAATCATGACAATTTTTGGGGACAAGGAGTTCTGTGGAGATATCAAAGATGATATCATGAGAGGCCTTTGGGGCTGCTGCCCCTGAAAGCCAGGGAGGAAAAGATGCCAAAGGAAGCCTCGCCAGCAAATGAACCAAACAGTCCAGGGCTGCAGCTGCTTCAAGATGCAGCTGCACAGGTGCCTCAGACAAGAACTGCAGCTGCAAGATGCACCTGCATGGGTGCCCTGAGGGAAACCTGATAGTCCTATGTGTAATCTGCTTGGTAGAATAGCTCTTCTTCTGTTGTCAGATGAAATGAATGAGTGCGGTTGTCTTCTCTGGCCCTCCATGCCCTGCCCATGTGGGATAGAAGCTAGATCCCATGCCCAGGGCTTAGCCACCTCTAGATCCAGCTCGATGGACATTTAAAAGATATTGTTGGCCTTTGAAGCTTATAGCATCTGTTTCTTTTTCATCCTTTTTAAAAACTCCTCTTCAGAGCACCAGACTCCACCACCATCCTCTCCATACAGGAAGGCAGCATTGGTCCTGAGAGAAACTGGAGGCATATCAGCACAAAAGGACACAGGAGGCTGCTGCCCTTTCCAAACTCAACTGGAGGAGAAGCTCATAACAGTGCCTGAAGAAGGCAATTTCTCCACTATGCCAACCAAGTCAGTTCGCAAGGTTCTTCCAGCTTTGCAAGGACTCAAAGCACAGAAGGGTCATCACTGCAATGATCTGTTCAGAAAGCTGCGTCCTTCTGCTGGCTCTTGGCCCTGATGATAAGCCTTATAATAATTTTGCTGGAATGCTGAGATAGAGCATATATGTAATCTCCCGTTCTCCCAGGAATTTTCAAAAACCATTTGAGATGTCCCCTCCACTTTATATCCCCCAATAGATGGCCCCTTCAATGAGCTGCCTTATTGTTGTTCATGTTGTTGTTGTTTAAGATTTAATTTCAACATTTCTCCTTCCCTTCCCTCCTTCTAAACACTCCCATATACCCTACCTGCTCTCTGAGCAGATTTCTGAAATCCAATCCCATTAGCATCACTAACAGGGTTTTAGGACCACAATGAAGAACAGTAGAGCCTTTGAGAAAAGCAAAGATCTAGATCTTCTTGAATCTGGAGGAACCAGGCCTTCTAAAACCTGGGTGAAAACAGAACATGACTGGCCACTTATGGGTGGAACTGTGGCCCAACACAATTGGCCCACGGCCCAAGCTGGGAGAATGGGTGTGATGGGTTTGCTCATTCTAAACCCTCAATACCCATCCTCCCAAGCTAGAGCCCACCTGACTCAGTCCTGACCACCACAGCGGGGCTTCGATTTCATCCTCACAACCACAGGTGGTACAGAAAGTGTAGGATAGAAACATCACTCCACTGTCCTTGGCTTCCCTGGGACGAGGCTTTGCCTTGCCCATTGTGGAGACTGAGTGTTCAGGGGCAAACTCATAAGCAGAGCAAACACCAGGGGGAAGCCATTGAAGGGGGCTGAGCCCACCACTATACCTCATTTCACTGGTGAGCAGACAGTAACTCTGACAGGCTAGGGAGCTCCCAAGATATGAGGGACAAGTCTTGTTCTGCTGCAAGCCAATATGATGTTGAAATCTATAAAGGAAGAACACAGCTCAGGCACCCTAGAAAGAATGTCCTAGGCAAGGATCCATAGAAGATTTAATGCTGTCTTGGAGGGTGATGGAGGCTGTAGAGTTTTGTGCACATTCATGGACCCTGGTAGATCATAGAAGGTGAGACTCCCTCATCATAAGCCTGCCTCCAGAATCAACTTGGCCCATCAAAAAAGGAAGAGGATCCCTTCCATATTCTTGGAATCTTTCCTGGCCTCAAATGGTCTTTGTTATTGTCTTTAATGTCCAAGGTGTATGTTAAATGCAAGAAATAGAGATGTGATCCTCTACTCATCCCTAGACCCCCAGCCAACCCCTTCTGTGAGTGGCCCTGGATTTATACCCAAACCCTTTACCAGCTGAGTCAAATCCATCATGTGATTCCTCTGTCTAGAGCTGAAACAGGCAGTGAGCCAGAAGCACTCTGGGCAGTGCCCACCTCACATCTCTCTGTGTCCAAGCAGGGCCCTTCTCTGGAAGGCTAGAAGCAGAGCCCTGGAAGACTTGCTCTCAACGGGAGCTATTCCTTCTGAGAGGTGGGTGTGCTCCATAGTCATGATACCTCAGCAAGGTGAAACTAAGTCTCTCTGTGCCATCCTTTCCAGGAGTTGTTGGAATCAAAGAACAGCTTTACTGGGGGAGAAGAAGGAATAGAAATAGTCAAGGTAAATGCAGCCAATGAGACAACAAGGTTCCACTGAGCTGGATTGGAGTGGGGCATTGCTTTGTCCTTTTCCTCCTTCTAAGACACAGAATAGAGCTTCTGAGAAGCAGGACATGAGCATCTCTGCACAGAAGGGAGGAAGGAACCACCTAAGCATCTGGCTACACTGTGCCTGTGTAAACTGCTGATGCTGGGTCTGGGCCCAGAGCTCTGAACTCTGACTCCATAATGAGTCACAGAGACAAAGGCACTCACAAATGGTAGTAGATCCTAGCCTTCTGAAGACCATTGGGGTATTTTGATTGCTTCCCCATTCATGTCCCAAATGGAAGTGACACACAGGTGGCCAGTGTGGAAGAAGAGATGTGGACATCTGTTCCTGACACCTGTGTCTTCACATGACGCCAGGGCCTGGATAGAGGTTATATTCCCATGTATAAAAGCTGCTCTCCAGCCAGCAGCTGAGCACAGTCAAGGAACTCTGACTTGAGGGCAGGAATGGGCAGCATTTAAAACTGGTTATTACTAAGCACAAAGTAGCATGGAGGAATCAGAATGCTTCAGAAGAAAGTTTTTTTTACCCAAGGATGACAAGTCTATGGATCAAACACCTGCCGACCTGTGACAGATTTTTGGCTGGAGATGGCAGCATTGAATGATAATGTTAATAAAAGTGTAACAATAAATAGCTTGCAATTCATACTTGTTAAGCACTTGCTATGTGCATTGCACTCCAAGCAGTGGAGGGGGAAAGCATAGCAACCCATAACACATCCAACCAGTCTTCTAAGACCCAAATCATTCTCCTGTTCCCATTGGCTCCTGGCTAAATTTCATAGTCTTTTAAGCCCCTCCCACTAAACCAGATACCACAAGAGAAGCTAAGAGACATTATGGAACTCTATCTTTTAGGGAACACTCTCTGGGTATACAAAGAATGGGCATGCGGAGCAGGCTTTTGGGGCTGGGCCTCCTAGAAGTGGGAAGAGAATGGAAAACTTTCCCAGTAAAGAGACCAGTGTTATAGTCACACAACAAAAAGGTGTGTGACACCCCCAGAAACAACTAAAGGGCAAAATGATAAGTGCCATCTGAGTATTTCTGACGGCAAATGGCAGACAAGTGAGAACTGGGGTGATTGGGTACGGTGTGTGGAGAAGGGATGGTTTATCAGGCTCTAGAAAAGTGGGCATGTTTCACCTGAGCAGAATAGAAAAGGGAGCTTGTCACCAAGAGCATCCTTCATCCAAGACTGGGCAGCTTTAAGATGGTTGGTCCACAGAAAGAGCAGGAAGCTAAAGGTGGAGAGATGGTGAATGCTTGGGAACCATCCCTCTGGAAAAGGTAGGTGAGTGTGCTGGGCCTCAGGCTTACAGGACACATGCATCACTTCAACCACCCAGAATGCCACCCTCTCTCCTTCCCCTTCAACACCACACCGTGTGGGGACACTTTTGATTCGGAGCACTTTTTCTATCAATAACAAAACAGCAACCTCCAGGTCTCCTGAAAACGGCTTATCTTAAATTGCCATTTTCCACTTGTTCTCTGTGGGTGGCAAGGGCTCCCTCTCTATCCCTCATTGCTCTAGGCAATTTGCTAACACACTCCTGGAACCCAGATGAGCTTGTGTGCTCTCTGAGTTTCCACACACCACTGACAGACTGACAGACAGAGCTGAGGACTCATCCTCAGTAACGCAAAAGAAGGCAGCCAACCAAAACCCAGGCTTGACCTCACCTCACAAGAGGGAGTAAGGTAGGAAGTGAACTGCACCAACTAGTCCTAATGCCACTCTGTCTCCACTGGTCCTGTTTTTTACAGTTTTCGTACCAATAGTACCCCCAACGAGTGAACAGGGTGTTTCCGGCCCTTTATACACACTGCCCAGGATCTGGACCCCTCTCTCCCTCTCCTTCTCTTTCTCCTTCCTTTTCTCCTCTTCATCCTCATCCTCCTCCTTCTCTCTCCTTTCTTCCTTCATTTCTTTTTTGTTTCAGTTGCTATGGGCAATGACTTGGATGGAATCCAGGGCCTTGCATGGACTAGGCAAATGCTCTGAACTACACCCCACCTCTCTTCCTCTCTCTTTTTTCTGGACTCATGCCTACTTGTTGTTGGGTACCAACTTGGATAGTGTTAAAGTTTTCCAGGTAGGTTTTGCTACCAAAGGTTCATGTGACAGAGGCATAGTCCCAGAATAGCTGTGTTGGGAGGAGGCAGGGAAATCTGAAGGAGTCAGCCTTGTGGGAGGTGACTCGATTACTAAAGGCACTTTCTTCTGTTCTTCCTCTCCCTCCTTCCCTTCCTTCTTCTGTTCACTTTTTTATTTTGCTGCTGCTGTTGTTGTTGTTGTTGTTGCTGCTGCTTCTGTTGACAACTTTGGTTTTATTTTCTTTTTCTGAGACTAAGAAGCTAACTCAGGGCCCTATGGGTGTTATCCAAATGTTCAGCCACTAAGGTTCACTGCGAGCCTCAATAAAGGAGTGAATGCTGGTCTTTTGGAGGAAATTCTCTAAGAGGGTTGTCATGAAAGCACAACCCCTTTCCCACTTCTCCCTCTGATTCCTATCTCTACATGATCTCTCTTTTCCACACATGCTTTCACCATGATGCCTCACAGAGATAGCACCTCACTAGAGGCCAGACCAAAGTGTTTAGTCTCTCTTGGGTTTCCAGTCTCCATATGTGTAAGGTAATAAACCCAGATTCAGTTGTTGTGTTGTAATAAAACAGCGTCACAGATAAGACTCTGTCCCCTTGCCCTCCCACCATCTATCCTTTCCCATAGACTGCCTTGGCCATGTATTTCTCTTACAGTCTCAATCAACAGTATCATGAATTCTTATTAAGAGAAACCTGTGAGTGTTATAACTATACCTAGCTTGGTGACTATATCCACTATGCCTGCCATTGTTCCTTATGCCTACTAAATATTCAAAGGACATTTGTTGGAAGGGTGAATACCATTATTATTTCTTTTTTTTTAATTTTTTATTAATTTATTCTTGTTACATCTCAATGTTTATCCCATCCCTTGTATCCTTCCATTCTTCCCTCCCTCCCATTTTCCCATTAATCCCCTCCCCTATGACTGTTCCTGAGGGGGATTACCTCCCCCTGTATATGCTCATAGGGTATCAAGTCTCTTCTTGGCTACCTGCTGTCCTTCCTCTGAGTGCCACCAGGTCTCCCCCTCCAGGGGACATGGTCAAATGTAAGGCACCAGAGTACGGGAGAAAGTCATATCCCACTCTCCACTCAACTGTGGAGAATGTTCTGATCATTGGCTAGATCTGGGTAGGGGTTTAAAGTTTCTTAAACATTACTTTTCATGCTCATAAAATTCTTTATTTTAAGGATATACCAAAATTTAGCATAATCAATAAAACCAGTATTCAACAATAACTACTGAACAGCCATTTACTGTCTAATTCATTTATTGTTTGTCTTCCCTGTTAAATTGGGAAATGAAAAGCGGTTTCCTACAACACGTAAAGAACACAGGCTATGGTTATTTCCATTCACCAATGTGACCCCAACAATTAGTACAGCATTTATAATAACTAACAGATTTAACAGGCCTTGACAGTTATTAAATTTTAAAAATAAAAGAATTAATGGCCTTGTGAATTGTTTCCAATGTATTGTCGTTATCAATACATCATAAAGGGCTGGAGAGATAGCTCAGTGGTTGAGTACTTATCAATGCAGGTTTGGTTCTCAGCACCCACATCAGGGGGGGCTCACAACCACCTTCAACCCCAGTTCCAAGAGATCTAAACACATGCATACAAAAATACAGACAGGCACATAAATAAAAATAAATCTCTCAAGTCGTCATGATGAGCATTCTTGTGTACATTCAAGTACCGCTGACTGACATTGAACATATAGAATGGTTTCTGTTACATATGCACACAGTGCCAATTTATCCTTCAACCATCCATCACGTGAGAAGGCTATTTGTCATGTCCTCCACACACTGAGGCACTGGAAAAATGTGCCTTCTAAATATTTGCCAGGAAGGCTGATGAAAATGGAATTTTTCTTTTTGCTAGTTTGCAAACATTTTATGTCAGGGGAGAATTCTTCATTGGTACAGTGGTCTACTTGTGATCTTTGTCCGTTTTCCTTCTGGAGTCTTCGTCGTTTTTGTTTCACTACAGATAAGTTACTCAGAACATTCCTGCACTGTCTTTGGTAGCTGTGGAATTTGCCTTTTCATTATAGATTCCTTTTGATACATGAAGATTTTTTTAAATAGTCAAATCTGTGGATATTCATTCCATTATTTTTGTCTGAAATGTAATTTTTCATTTAAAGGCAAGCACAAGCTTAAATTTGTTTCTAACTTTAATATGGCTTCATTTTCCTTCATTGATATAGATCCTTCTTGTTATATGGCAAAAGTGAAGTTTGAAACTTTACATTTTCCCAATCCTGATGATATGTGCACAGTGATCCACGCTTCCTGGCCACAAAACGGTCCTTTTCAGAGTTACCCATAAACAATAGGGTCCTCTGCTCTTCCATCTTATGCAACAATGACTCATGACACATCCTAATGCATGGAAAAATGAGCCTTCCTGCACTCAACACCTTTGTCATAACTCGGGGCTCTTTTCAACCATCTGATTTTCAAATAAACTTTAAAATTATTTTTCAAGTCCTCCCCTCACCCTGAAAGAAATCAGATTTTGAGGAAAACAAATGTATATGTTAATATGAAAAGAATCGATTTAAATGTTCGTGTTGGTATGAAGAGAATCGAGTTCTTCCTCAATTCGGTTTTCCTACTGGCCTTTGCTTTGGCTCTTTCTGAAGTTCCTGGGTGTCGCTGGGTGGATGCGGTGGGAACCAGAAGTGACCGGCCCCCATGCAGGCATCTTTCTCTGCTATCCAAGCAGTACCCAGGCTGGCTCGCTCTCTCGAGCTGTGGCATCTCTGACAGAGGTGCTCCTGTGAGAGTCGTACAGCAATTATTCAGCTAATTTACAGCCCAAATGAACATTTTGATCTGAAACCATTTGGGAAATTGGGCCAAAATTAAGATGAGATATAGGATTTAGGAAATAGCAGTAGCAAGACACGGGTTACATGCGGGCCTGACAGGAGGCAGAACTGTCTCTTCCCCTCACAGGGCTTCTGTTTCTGCATCTGAGGGTTAGGGGTGGACAAGCTCACCCTGACAGTCCTTTCCCCACTGATTTCTACCAGCCACTTCACACACTGCCCAGGCCTGTCTGCTCACTGCTTAGCAAATTATGGAAGCTCTCATTTACTGACCCAGCTCCAATTACACAAAATGCAAGTTTCCTTTGCATCACGGTCTGTGACTTCAAGGACAAGCTAATAGTCCAGTTGACTAAAGCAGAACAAAGGGACAAGGGAACCCTGAGGACCATCCCTCTAGCGACTGGACTTTGAGATTAAGATGACATGTGAATAGCCCTGGTCTGGACTCTGCAGGGACCGCCACTGTCTCTGAGGGTTTTCCTACTCTGTGAAGACTGCAGTCCTATCTGCAGTCACTGCTGGGCAAGCCTTTCCCCAGCGCCTCGCCGCCACAGAGATGAATTCTGATTCAGAGACAGCCTCCAACCCCCGAGGACAAGGCTCTGCCGAGGACCTGCCACATGTAATGCCAGCTAAATGAAGTCACTGACTCCCTCTGCGACGCTCAACTGCACAGATCCAGTTCTATACTGTTTCGGCGCACACAGGGAATGGCTGAGAAGGAAAGCTCAACGGGACGTTCTAGGGACATCCTGAGAAGAGGAAAGATGGTGAGACAGCTCTGGGGCCAAACTTCAGCACGCAGCTCAGCAACTGGGCAGCACTGGCCCTAACTGCTTATATCTCTGAGCTTCAACTGCTTCACCTATAAATGGGCTTTTTTTTTAGCTTGGTAGTTCCATACAAGGAATGTGCCTCCTGCACAGAAATAAGCGTGTGCTCTTTCTTTCCTTTTCCCACCCCAGAAGGAGAGATGACGCCAAAAGAAATATAATCTTTTTTTTAAATCCTTGATCTCCACCTATTAATGAGGCAAATTGGACTCTCTCAAGCCTTTCTCTTCATACCGGTTAAACAGCAATAAGAATATGTACAACAAATAAGCTAATGGTTGTGAGCCTTCTTCATCAGGCAAAACACGTCCTGAGGAGGTAAAATGCCAAACTTGACAGAGGAGAGGAGAGAAGCTGCCGTTGTGCCCACAGAGCCTGCTGTTGCTGGGTGGGGGTGCAGAGGGCAGGTCGGAGGTAATTAAGCCCCTGACTCCCATCATTATAGCTGCTCCTGAAGGCTGCCTAGGTCTGGAAAAGGGCCTTCTGCCTGCTAATGCTAATGATGATGTTCCTGTGTTAACCTTCCCCCGGGGTGTTCTCCATCACTGGGCAGCCAGAAGATGAGTGATTTCCTGGCTTGGCTTTGCTTCGCACAGCTGGGCAGCTGCCTCTAGGCTGGAACCAGGGGACTCTTCTAGGGTGATTTTCTTTCACTGTAATGGTATTTTCCAGGAAAATAGGATCAGAGGCTTCGGATACAGTTCCTGACTCTCTAGAAAAAAAATCCAGTGTAGGCAACATGCCCTGGGGGCTTTCAGACTGGTGTCTGCCATTTCCTGCATGCAGAATGCTTTCCCTGGCCCTCTCATGTGGCTCCTTATCCCCCCTGGGACTCCCAGCACAGGTAGGTGCTTGGCATCCTCTGCCCCCATCACCAGGCCATATGAATTCTGATCACTTTGGGCCCATTTCCTGCAATCTCCTGCTTGTGCCCTGAGCATCCATCCTGGTTAAGACAGGCTTCCTGAGGGCCTGACATCAGAGTGAGGAGAGCACTGGGACACAACAGAGATGGGGGTTCCCTAGATAACCCTGTCATGTGGGACCTTCAGCCTCACTAGAGTCAAGACAGTCACAACTTTGATTTCTTCTATCTAAAGTAATCGCCCCCCCCTTTTTTTTTGTATATCCAAAATTAGAAAGTGAAAAATAATCCATTTTGTCAGGATAAATACAAATGTGAGAGCTATGGTGTATGTGGTAAAGTCCAGGGCCACCTATGATCACACCACTTGGAAAAGGCTTCTAGGGGGCTAGTCACCCTAACTTCAGGGAGCTTCAGGTTAAGGTGCAAAATGCTGATTGTAAATAAAGCCGATACAGTACTTTGCAAATTAGTGTAATGGATGATGACCCCAACACCATTGGGTGGGTCCCTGAGCAGCCTACAGCTCCCCACCCAACAGTGAGGACCACAGAGTGCTACAGAGGCCTGCCAAGAGAAAGAATGTCTTCTCCATCCTTCAGGTCCCACCTTCGTTGTTAGACCTAGCACGACCCCCTGAAGGACCTCCTTAAGTGACTTCACAAAGCACATGAGCTCTGCACAGGCCAGGGGCTCATAGACCAGCTGCACTCAAGACTCCCTTCCCTCCCACCAGGAGAAAACACAGACTTGCTGCCCTAAGAGATAGTCTTCTTTGAGATTTATTCTCTAATTGAGGAGCGCTTGGGAAGGAAAACTATATAAGCTTCTAGCATTGTCATTAAAAGCACCAGTTAATCTCATTGTCTAGAGATGTGGTTTACAGAGAAGGGTCTCAGGAGGCAGGGATTGGGGGCCCTGGCTGCTAACAGTATATATCTCTGGGTGTCAAGAGGCCAAGAAGAAAAGAGCTGCCGCAGCTGCAGACACCTCCCCCATGCCCCACCCAGTGGGACTCTCATTTTGCCCAGGAAAGAGAAGGAATCCGTTCCTCCTTCAGAAAGTGTGGTCTGCAGTGGACATGAAGGTTCCTGTAGGTGATGTGCTGCTTGGAGAGAAAGCCACCTGCAGACCCCACACATGCCAATCCCTCACAGACACACTTGTCTCATACTGCACGGACCCATGCCTCTTTCCCCCAGCTCGCCGCCTGCTCTCTGCTAGCTCCGGTACCCCCATGTGCTCCCACTCTCATACAGACTTGGAAGCCCACATTGCAGTCCACATTGCAGGTCCTATTTCACAGCTCTCCGGCCTCAATGAGAGATGGCGCTCCACTGCTAGGCAGGTAGGCTGGCCTTTGGTTCTGGCCTTTGGTCCTGTTCCTGTCTACATGGCTCCAAATAGGATAGGATCAAGGCTACCTCCAGCATGATCTGTGTGGGTACAGAGGGATATATACTGCTTCCTTAAGAGACTGCTGGATGTGTGACTGCCAGCAACTGCTCCCACCTGCCATATTTTGGGCCTCCTCTGAGCTTTCTTTGAGCTCTGTTATCTGTCTTATCTGGCTGCCCCCTACTCACACCTGCTCTGTGGTTGGTCTGCACAGTGCTACATCCTGATCTCCTCACCCCAGATACACTCACTGCCAAGCCAAGTTCTGGTTTGGGGTGTCTGCCTGGCTTCCTTTGGACTTTATTAAACTCATCACCATGGCCCTGTTATACCTGATAATCAAGCTCTTCCTCACAATGATATCAAATCGACACTGCAGGATTGCTAAGAAGTAATGCAGCTGATGAGAGACTGACATGAACACAAATTACACATATTTGGAGTTAGAGCCGTACATCTAGAAAGCTTCGCCAGTTCATTTCGGTGTTTAAGAAACAAGTCTGTCTCAGGAAAAGGAAATAGATGCTGGTGGTCACCCAGCCAAGCTCTCCTTGGGAAGCAGTATGCATCCTTCTACAACCATAGGCCATGGTGGAGGTAGCCTTGGCCCTATCCTATTGGGAGACAGAAACGGGACCAAAGGCCAGCGTTCAGCAACAGGGAGATAGATGAAAAGAATCCTTGAGTGTCTCAGCTTCTGTGGCCCCTTTGAGGTCTCTGTCTGCACTTGAAGCCCAGGAGAACAAAGGAAGCATCTAAGATGTTTTTGTCTGTGCTCCCTAAATCTCAACAGCCTGAGTTTTCTGTTTATGAGGTAGCTCCCACAAATTCCATTTAGCTCTAATGAGTCAGGTAGGTGTCATCAGCTAAGGCAAACTGGATAGATTGGGTGCTTGAGTTCCCAACCACTCTCTAACTGTGGGCCTGGGGACATGTTAGGGGGGAAAGACTGTGTTCCTGCAGGCTACACATCCCCAGATGCCTGCCTGGCCCACTCAGAGTTGCATTCCCTCAGCCAGATGAAGGGAAGCCAGCAGCAGGGGCAGCTGAGGGAACACCCTGTGTTTCTGTCCTTTCCCTTCTGGCCTCTGAACCTGGGTAGCGGATGTCTGTGCTATTTTAATTGATGAGAGGAATCTGAAACCCACGACAGAAGGATCCAGCTCAATCTGCAGCTTGTACTGAAGAGCTAAGGCGCACGTAATTCAGTTAAAGAAGAAGGAAGCAAACCTCATCACAACAGTCGAAAACACAAGACCAACAAATAAACAGCTGCTTTGAGTCAGAACAAGGAGGCCAATTTAATCCTTACAGAGAGAAATGCGTGGTTGCGCATGTGCGGGTGCGTGCGTGAGCGCACATGCAAGAAGGAACAGCTCCCTTCAAGCGCCTGCAGCTGTGAGTACAGCGTTAACCAAGTTCCTCTAACAATTTGCTAGATTAGAACTACGCCATTCACAGCACGCAGACTCAGCTGCGTCTCGATACTAACAGGCTGCCCCTACCACACTTGCTTTCCAAGTGCTGTACATAGCGGCTACATAGCAGGAAATATTTGTGCTCAGGGAGCCAAAAGCCCTGGATTTATAATGTACGCCATGGCCACCAGTCACAGGTGAATGTGTGGCCAATTACAGAGCTTTGCCCATTCTCTGTGCAGTAAACAAACGGGCTGTCCCAGAACTAACTTCCTCTGAACTTAAGTAAACCAGACTCTCCTAGGGTTTTAGGAATTGGTGTTTTAACAGGAACCCTAGGGTGACTCTCTTGCACATGAAAATTGAAGTGTGGGTAGCCTAAACTCCCCAAAAGCATCAGCTCATAGTAACGCGACATAACAATAATAACCCTTGCCATCTCAATGGTGTGAAAAAAAAACAGCTGCCAGAAATCAGTGGTCAACAGAGGCAGCTCAGCTCCCAGCTTGGGAGGGTGGGGTAGGCAGCTGTTCCTCATGTAGCTATCCAGGCTAAGAGCCCACTAACTCTTCTCGTAGCCACAGCAAAGGTGGAAGAAGGCAATGTGAAAATCCGGGCCATCCCTTGATGGCCAGAGTCAGATTTGCTTCTCTGCTACTTGTACCCCAAAGCAAATTACATAAACAGACAGAGTAGCCATCTGGGCCTTACAACTATTTCCTTTAACAAGAGCCTCAATTCTCTTGTCCATAAAATGGGCAGAGTAAATCATGCCCTAATCTATCTCCTGAAAGTATTGCTAGCATGTAGTAAGAGATTTCATTTGACAGTAATTTCTAAACAGTATAGGTGATGTGTCCCTTTGCTGACATTTCCTGTCACAGGAGCCTTGTAGGTTAGAAGATCATGGTAGACCAATGACCTTATATTCTGCCATGTACTAATTATATTGTGAGACTATGTATGTAAGTGTGTGTATGTGTGTGTGTGTGTGTGTGTGTGTGTGTGTGTGTGTGTGTGTATGCACACTGGTACCCACCTATGCACCCTCCCTGTTTACTTGCCTTCCCCGTAGCACAGAGGTCAAAAGAAGGCATCCCAAGCACAAAGTCTCTGTGAGAGAGACCTTAAGGAAGACTTCTTGGTATCCACCTCAGTTCCAAGAGCATCTACTTGCTATAGTCAATGAATTGTGATTGCCATACATTTCGCTTATAAGTGTTCAGCCTGGTAATTTAAAATTAATATCAGGAGCATTAAAAACTGATGCTGCGGTGTCCCCACACCAGTACCTTAATCATGACAACCCAATGGTATAGAATCATAGCACAGTTTTTAACCATTACTTTCTCAGAGCTCTGTAATATCCTGGGTCCATTGAGAGACTGTATCATGTTCACACATGAAAGGAAGTGTGCAGAGATAATTGCCGGGATCTTGATCATGCCTATTTCTCCCAGTCTACCTGATGTAGCCTTGTAGACAGACTCTAGCTACAGGCCCTCCCTTTTCATTAGTATGCTCACGAGATTCAGCTCTTGTGTTCTTGTGGGTGCCCCAGAATCCCTGCATCCCAAGGATGAGCCTTCCCACAAAGCTGCCAAGGAAAATGGCATGCTTAGATAAAGGAACATGGGTCTCTGGGATGGGGAGGGATAATGAAGATATCATATCCCTGAGTTTCTCCAAAGGCACACCTGAGTAGGAGAGTTTTTTGCCGGTCTCACCTATTAACTTCCAGCTTTTGATCTCTCAAGTATTTGGCAAACCAAATAAATAGATAAATAAAGAAATACTGAGTTCATTCTTTTTGGAGACAATATTTCTCTATCTGTTCACTTTTTCCAAACCTTACAAGCAGTCTCCAAAATCCGTCTTCGAAATACCCTATTTTTCCTTTGTATTTTCAACTATTTTTCATTCTATAATTGAGCTTTCTTCTCCCACAGATCTTTGAAGCCATTAATTTATCTCTCAATCATTGCCATCTTCTTTACTCGTCAGCTACCACATTCTCCAATTTGAAAGTAAGGATTTTAGTACCAGAAAGTATTCATTGTACAGTGGCTGCCTCTTCCCCCAGGCATTAGTTTCATAACTCCTGTAGCTCCGAGTTTTACCCTGTGGGAGTGTAAGCAAGCTACTCGGGTGCTCTGGCTAGGTTTCTCTCGCAATGGTCGCCTTACATGTATTTTCATTCTCCACATCTTACCTTTGAGCCTTCCAAGCTGCTGAGTTTCCAAGAGAATGGTAACTATCAAGCCTCTACTCAGGACAAGGCTGAGAGAGAACCACCTCTACAACCCTCGGAAGGTTCTCTGGACCAAGAAGACCAGTTACATCCAGCTGTTAGCATCTCCCTTGAAGTATTTAATATGTATCTCAAACTTTATGCCCAGCCCAAAACTCTTGTTCTTTTTTTTTTCCTTGGAAATTTATCAGCCCATCATTCACTTCTCCCTTTAATCCAAAAACTAAGAGTTATCCTTTATTATGTAACTTCCTTCACTGTGCGCAACCAAAGCCATCAAGCCCAATTATCACATTCTCCTAGAAAAATGTGTACACTTCAGTCTATAGTAATTGGCTTTTCTCAATTAGGATATAGTGCTGCATTTTGACATCTAACTTCTAAATATTTATTCAGGTATTCATGCTGGCAATAAGTATGCATTAAGTATCTCCTACATGCAAGGCCTTGGATAGGTGCTGGGCGGTAACGGTGTACAGATCTTGCTCTTTGCCCTGAGAAGCTTATTGTATAGAAATGAGAAAGCATGTACAGAAAGAGAAGATGCTGAAGAGAGGCCCAAGTACCACATGAGGATATGGACAAATACTGTAAGGATAGGACTATGGACACCTATTACCTCTGAAATGTTGAAGGGATCCAATGTCTTCCTCCCTCTACCTTCATTATCTATTTCTCTTCAATAGAAATTTCTTTTTTTATTTTAATATATTTTTTAATTTATTCATATTACATCTCAATTGTTATCCCATCCCCTGTACCCTCCCATTCCTCCCTCCCTCCCATTTTCCCCTTACTCCCCTCCCCTATGACTGTGACTGAGGGGGACCTCCTCCCCCTGTATATGCTCATAGGGTATCAAGTCTCTTCTTGGTAGCCTGCTATCCTTCCTCTGAGTGCCACCAGGCCTCCCCATCCAGGGCACGTGGTCAAATATGGAAAGTGGGACAGAGGGGAGGACATCTTATTGGGACTCTACGTGAGAGAAACATGGGAGAATGGGGAAATAGAAGGATCCAGAGGGTCCTAGAAACCTAGAAGAAGAACATTATGATGGGAAGATCTGGACCCAGGGGTCCTGTTCAAACTATGGCACCAGCCAAGGACAATATATGCAGTAAACTTTGAACCCCTACCCAGATCTAGCCAATGGACAGGACATTCTCCACAGCTAAGTGGAGAGTGGGGTCTGACTTTCAATAGAAATTTCTAATAGCCTCTTTTCATCATGTGCCCACTGCCTATTTCCTCTGACAGTTGCCCCCTCCTTCACACACATCTGTCCGGCTCCATCCTCTATGCCCTGACAGAAGCTACAAACCCTTGCCATTCATAAACGTCAGGAACACAGCTAGGAGCATCACATCTCTGTGCTTCTACCTCGCATAGCAGCTGGACACCACATCTTAAAATCATTCTTCATTACTTCCTCCTCTCACTATGCAAACAGTTTCAGAGAGGAGAAGCTTAGCTCCACACACCTAGGTCTAGGTCCCACATGCTTTGTCTCTATGACTATCAGTGGCTCCTCTGACCTTTGTGGACCTCCACTGCAACTTTTAAAAAATGAATAAAATTAGACAAGAATCCTTTTGGGGAGAAGATCCCATCTAGACTTGACATTCTGTGAACTCGTAAAACCTGTTTCCTCTGCACTTAACAGAGTCTATGTCTTTGATCCTGGTGAAGAGAACGCTAAAGTTGAGCACCATCCTAGCTGATGGTGAACACCATCCTATCTAAACATGAGCACCATCCCATCTAAACGTGAGCACCATCCCATCTAAACGTGAGCACCATCCCATCTAAACGTAAGCACCATCCCATCTAAGTGTGAGCACCATCCCATCTAAACGTGAGCACCATCCCATCCAAACGTGAGCACCATCCCATCTAAGTGTGAGCACCATCCCATCTAAATGTGAGCACCATCCCATCTAAGTGTGAGCACCATCCCATCTAAGTGTGAGCACCATCCCATCTAAACATGAGCACCACCCCACCTTCACACCGGCTGTGCTTGAGAGAGTTTGTCATTATTCCAAGGGACCCTCATGGGCCAGGGGCATCCTCATCACTTTAAAAGACAAAACCTTAGGGCTCCTGGTTCAGAATACACACCTTAATAAGATGCTAGCCAGATGATTTCCTGGGTATTTTAAGTTTGAGGGGCACTGCTGAAGATGACAAATCCCCAAGGCCCAAGGGAAGCAGATTTCAATTTGACTAAGAAGAGATTTCTTTTATAGAGAGCAGACTATAGGAGATGAAATGGAACCTTTGCAATTGGGTGGAAGCAAAAGTCAGTCCAGCTTTTTTCAGAGATGAAGGATGGAAGATCCATAGGGGTTTTGAAGCAACAAGCCCTTCCCTTCTAACTCTGAGGCAGGGGACTTCTTTCCATTTACTGCTTTCCCTTGCTGTGGTTTCATTCTGGGTGTCAGTAGAGGCAGAATCCATGGCACGGCTGTGTTGGTCAGGTTTTGATATAGTGTTGCCAAGTGTGGAGGAAATGAAAGATGGAGGCAGAACAAACAGACGGTGTAACCAGGACTATCCTGACTGTGTGATTCTGGAAAGTCCATGGACTTGCTGAGAATCCTGAGAACCTCCCTCCGGTCGGCACAAGGAACCTTTCTCCCCTCCTGGTCAAGGGCCTGGATTCTCAATTTAGAAGCTAATTCTCATTCAAATTAGTCGATCTCACAGATAGAATTAGAAGCTGGGCGATGATTTGGAAAATACAATCAATTTAGTCCAATTGTTCTTGCATGTCATCTCTGTCCAATAATGAAAAATTTGTTCCTCGGGCTCTAGTGCTGACAAGGAGCCATTATCCACGGGAGTGAGTTCATCTGCTGGGGCACAGGAGCTAAAGGGGTGTGGTTGCAGGCCAGAGCCAGGAGGGAGACTGAGGCAAGGAGTCTGGTAATCAGATGGCCAAGCATAATACATCTCCATAAGGTCAGGCCACGAGACAAGGTCCACTTCAAGACAATGTCCTGTGTATCTCTGCTTCCTTTGACTCAGTGAGGATGCAGTAACATTTAGAAGCCCATCTGATGGGGTCACACCGAAGAGCAAACAAGTAATTTATGTTAAATCTCATTCATTCATCTATTTAAAAAATACAACATCAGACAATCATTGGGCGTGTGCCAAACATTTTACTGGATGAAAGAGCAAGACACACTCTGCACTTCTGTGGAACTCTTATGAACTTATACACTGACTGTACAAAGAAGTAGTGGGGATGATAATAGTGGCATGGTGATGCTGATGACAATGATGATGATAGGCATTTACCCCAGAAGACAGTACTGGCTGACAACTGATTGTAATGTGCAGTGAAAGGTTGTTCCTCCCATTGCTCTGCTGAGCTATGAGCTAAGAGAGATTAAAATGCTGTTGTAAGAAGCAAACAATATGCATATTTTATGAAATGCATTTCTCTGCCTGTTTAATTGTGGGATGCTCAAAAGAGGCAGGGAAATTTGCTGCTTACCACTGTGATGAATACCACTGGGTTTCAGGGCATCTGAAGGCTCCTGACCCCAGGTGTGCCCTGGCTTCCCAAGCCTACCAAAGATCACGGCCATGGCATATGGCTTGGCAGTTTCTCCCCTCCTTGGGCTTTGTTGTATCCAATTATAAAATATCTACTTTCTTTTATTGTTCACTAATAAATAACATGGATATCTAGGAGGATGAGAGCAGTGGGCTGGAGAATAAAAAAGAGTATTAGAAAGACCTGCTGTAGCTATTGCCACTGCAACCTCATGGGAAAGAGTTGTTTGGAGACACCTGGAATTAACTCACAGGAAGTTTTTTGACCTTTGATCTTCCCACATGCACACGTGTCTGGGTACCCCCATTCTTGTACCTCAGCCTCAGTCCAGGATGTAGACATCCCAAACTCTCCTTCCTCCCCTAAAATAGCATTTGCAGATCCAATGGTGAGTTCCAGCTAGGACTTGCTAGGCTCTTCTCTATGGAACCCCATGGTTGTCCAAAACCAAGGCAGGCATTAAAATGAAGACTTTGTAATCATGTAGGCTCCAATGACAGGCAAAAGTCACTCACTGTTTCATCAGGATGCTTGTGCCCTCACGGAGAAGGCCTTGCTCTGTGTATCTGCACTTCACTCTTAGAAATCCTTGTTCAGAATTTGCAGAGGCTGCCCACTTGTAGAAATGATCATATCTTGGTCCGAGCAACCCAGAATGTCATCATAATTTCTCTACCTGGAGAACAAGTCACAGGGCCTTCCAAACACTGTTTTTATCCCACATTTTTTTATCCCTTCCTGGTAGACTCTAATCTAGGGCTGGGGGAAAATAGGATGTGCTGCCTGGTAACAAGCACCTAGCAAGCACTTAGCAAGTGTTGATTAAATGAATGGGAGAAAAAATGAAACACTGTTGAATGTGAAAGACATACAATTCTCAAAATTAAATTGATCTTAGACATTTAGATAATATCACTTAGTTACTAGAAATGGCTATATACCCCCCTCACATGCACGTGCATATGCACACATAATTACCCTAACATGCCACTACTCAATCAAAGCAAACATCACTAAGTAGTTATGGTGCTCTGTTCTATTTAACTCACGTGTAACTTCAGAATATCTCACAGCCTTTCATACATTCACAGCTAATTTACAGCATTGGCATGCATAGTAAAATTGATTTGCTATCCTTGATAGGTCACTTAGCTTTATCCTGGCATCCCTTGAATACCGTATTTCTACTTATAAAGAAGAGCCTATCGTTTTTCAAAGACACGCGGCTACCATGCCCAGAAACGGCTTCATGTAATGTCAGTCTGGCTTCCACAGTGTGATGCCCTCCTGCCAAGCACAAGCTGTGCCCCCAGAGCCTGGACACTGCCTCAGTCCAGATGTGGGAACATATGCTGCCTGTGAGTGGTGCTGGCCTTGGTGCTGAAACACAGATATGCCTGTAAGACTGTGAAGCTTACATTATTGAGGATTTAGGGTGTTTGCTTTTCTGAATGGGGGATTAGAGACCAGAAAGCCCAAAATGACCATCCATTTTCAGGAAACAGAGCTGGAGAGTTAAAACTGTCAGATGTGTGCTCAAACCCAAGGACCCTGATTAAAGCTCTCCCTAAGTCTGTGGACCTTTTATCTTTCACTGGGCTATGTGAAAGCAGATCACCAGCTCCCCACAAGAGACTTCAGTGTGCTTTCAGGAAGGAAGAAACTAGAAGCTAAAATGCAGTTTTTCCAGTTCTCAGCATAGGTGAAGACCAGAGGCTTGGGGATAAATTGTCTGGACAGCCCATCCTGGACTGCAAGCTTTAGGATCTCAATGAAGGACCAACTACTACATGACTTGTTGAAAATAGTTTCCAGAGATTTCCTAGTGACCTTGCCCCATCATATGTCTCCCAGATGTCCATAAAGGAACAAGCTTTGTCCTGACATCCAACACTCTTTCCATGAGTGTGGAAGTTCTTATTTCCTCTTCTTGTTCCCTGCTGACAGACTTGGGCTTCTCCCACAGAATCACAAGGGAACGTTCTTCAGTGCTTTGCAGCTCCTACCACGTGCCAGAGAGCAACAGGAGCATGTCTACGACCCCGTACCAGGCAGAGCGCCTACTGCAGGTTGTGTGGAGGCAGTGCAAAGGGCATCTGTGCACTGGTGTTTGATTATTCTCTCCTCGCTTCTGCACCCTCTTGGTTCCAGAAAAAGAAATAAGGAGAAATCACAGGCCTGAAGAAGTTTGAGACGGAGGGAAAAAACTGGCTTCCGTGGCACAAAGTCGCTTCTCATGCCTTTCAGAACAAGGACATACCTAGTCAAAATTAATTCCTGGATGTATGAAATTTACTTGTGTCTATTATAGGCATCTCTCCCTCTTCCCCAGATACCCAAAGCTCACTGTACACTGAACCTGTACATGATAGCAAAAAGCATTTGGACAGCTTCCCACTGTTTGCCTCTGTTCCTCTCCCATTTGTGCCTTCTGCAGCAGCCCCTGCCTGGATCTCCATCTGCCTGACAACCTGCCCTTTGCCAGCTTTTTCCTTCATGCAGAAGAATTCAATGGCAGGGCACAAGAGAAAAGGCAGACAGGAAAACTGGGGTATAAGAAACTTCAGACGTGAAAGAAAAATTGGCCTGAAATTAGATGCTGATCTTTAACTTCTGTGATTCCAGTACCTATAAAATTTCATAGCTAGAGAAATCTTTTAAGTCAGGCAGGAAAGATGAATGGATGGATGGATGGATGGATGGACAGATGGACAGATAGATGGATGCTAGAGTTAGAGCACCCATGGGAAATGTCTTCTTATTCCTTTCCTACATTTTCCAAGTCCCAAAAGGAAGTTGTGCAGAGCTATCCATGCAGAAGCTCTACCAACACCCAGAGGTCTAAGATGTTTGCTCATCACCCAGCTATGGAGGAGCATTTAGGCAGGAAATTAAACAACTACATCCATCATATTTATTGAACAGCTTTTCTCTGCAAGACACTAGTGCAGGATATCAGTCATGCTCAAATTCCAAAGAGAGAAAGAATCTCTCTCTCTCTCTCTCTCTCTCTCTCTCTCTCTCTCTCTCTCTCTCTCTCTCTCTCTCTCTCCCTCTCTCTCTCTCTCTCTCTGTGTGTGTGTGTGTGTGTGTGTGTGTGTGTGTGTGTGTGTCTGTGCCTCTCTCTCTCTCTCTCTCTCTCTCTCTGAATCTTTGCTCATTGCTTTACAGCCTTGCTTGCCTTCACTGGTTCCTTCTTCTAGCACTAATTTTGTTTTTCTAGTCCCTTGGCAAACCCTGATCACTCTACTTGCCCTTCTGCAAGTCTCAGCTCAAGTGAGACTTCCCTTAAAGGTCTTTCCTGTGTTCCTGCATCCTCCCTGAACTCTGACTCTGTCATGCCCCTCCTACAGCTCTTTCTACATCCATATGTGCCCTAGCTTCTTGTCTTTGGCAGCCAATAGCTCCCAAACTTCTGAGGCACTCAAATGATGAAAGAGCTATGCCTTGGAGCTCAAACATTTGATTCAAAGCCAAATTTGTCACTGCTGAGCAGGTGACCTTGATTAAATTACCTAAACACTATGCCCTGTATTGCTGACCTATACAATAGAAATAATAATGCAGCCTTGTCATAAATGGTTCCTCATAAATAATGTTTAATGCACATAAAGACTTAGACCCTTGCCTGGTTTATGGAAAGGCCTTATCAACATTGGCTGTTCTGGTGCCTCTCAATCTCTGTTTCTAACTCCATGGACTGAGGTATGACAGAAGCTCAATAGAAATTAGGTGAACAAATGAAAGTATATGCATCTAAATAAAAGTCCTCACAGGAACCCAAGTAAGTGTAATCGGGATCAGAGGACAGGCATCTCATACCAGAGACGACAGAGAGGCTGTGGGAGAGCAGTAGCTCATGACTAGGTTGAAGGAAGCTCCAAGGAGGCTCTGGAAAAAAACAGGTAGGAAGGTCATAGACAACCTGGATCCTTCTCACTTCCCCAAGAACACACAGAAGAGTCCTCAGCTTGCCTCTGAGAGGGCTTCTCCCAGCACACAGAGCTCTGCTCCACAGCCTCTCATCCCCCTCATGCCCCAAATGCAAAGGGCAGTCAGTAAATTACAAAAGCAGTTGAAAGCCCTGCAGCTGCACCATGGCACTGGGCCTGTCCATTCATAGCAGCAAAATCACTACTGAAGAGTCCCAGTGCCAGAGAAGGGATAGCAGGTGACTCCCTAAAAAATAGAGGCCCCAGCCTCAGACAGCTAAGAGGGGCTGAAAGTGTGGGGCAGGGGCCTAGGGCAAAGGCCTGGCTCGGTTGTCTTATCTCATTTCCTTGCATAATTAGCCAAGAAGGAAAGGCTGGCCTGAAAAGAAACCACCAGTGAGGGGCCTAGAGCAGAGCAGAGCAGAGCTCCTGATGAAAAGAGGGCCAAGCAGAGAAGCCCCTAGGGAAACAATGAGCCAGCAAGACTAAACTAATTGCTATTCATATTAAATTTGGGCACAGGTGATCTGGTCCCAGATGTGTTTTAGGTTTTGCATTGCAGATGATGCTTTTATGGGACCCTTCTGGGATTCAGATGATGGGAGCTGAGCCAAAAATCAGAGGGCAGGGCAGGGCTCTTGCTCTGCTTAACTACACAATAAACATATAACAGCTTGTCCCAGAAGGCAGACTGGACCTGAGCTTTGCATACTAAACATTCTGGTCCTAGGCTTTGGGAGCCTCTGGGAAGAGGGGCTCTATCCTGCAGAGAAGGGGGAAATAAAGAGAGATGAGTCATTCAGGGATATCCAGGAGCTCCTCCAGATGTTTGGAGCAAGGACCAAGTTGTGGGGATGCAGGAAATCCAGATGTGGGATGGAAACACTGCTGCCTTTCCACAGACAAAGAGAATAGAAAAATGGTTACCACAGCTCAGACCCCTGGTGAAAGACTGGTGGGGGTATATAGGGTGGTTAGGCAGGTATGTGCACACATTGCCACAAGCACATAAAGTATGTAAGAGGCTATTTGTATGCACTCATTTCTCTGTGCTTACTTGTGTATCTGCCTTTCTGTGCACACTTTACGTGTGTGTAGGCACATGTGTGTCAGTTGGTCCACACCCATGGAATACTGCCGAGATGAGTGGCAGGCTGTTGTCTCTCCACTGAGCCTTCTCATGCTAATTTTAATATCACATTATTGTTTCAAGTTGGATTTATAAATTAATACTAAAAAGAATACCATAAACAGAGCCTGAGGCTAACTTGCAAGACAGGCTTCCAGAATTAGGGTTTTATTGCCACTGTTGTTCTCACAAGAATGGTGAGGTAAAACTCACAGCCATTCCTGTTCCATTTGGTTGAACTCCAAGCTCGAGGAAGAACCACCCCACAGAACAACCAGAGGACATTCACAGGCCTCAGCCAATGGGGATGGACAAGAGCCTGTCAGCTTACTGAGAGCCTGTCCTACTCCTGAAGAGTTGGGCCCAGATGGTGGTCTTTGGCTGGGTCACTTGGCTAGTGTCTTCAACCTGATCATTACCTCCACCATTGTCCTGAACTCCCGACCTGGGGATTTGGCACAGTCCCAGGGGAGAGATAAGGAGTGGGTGTGACCCACTCCTGTCTGTGAGCACCAGCTTTGCTGTTGATGAGAAACTGCGTCCAATTCACGGCTGCCCTGTCACTTGGTGATTATGAGTGCAGAAGGCCAGCATGCGCTGAGCTCCCTTGTGTGAAGTAAGGGGAGAAGAGTCTGGAAGAAATCTCTCTGAAGAGACAGGAATTGCGTTTTCCTCACATTGATGGGCTTATGTAGACTGTGGCTCCTACCTCACCTCAAAGTCTTCAACAACAGAATTGGTTCTGGAGCCCCTACAAATACCCACCTTCACCTAGGAGGAGCACCAGGCATCATCACAAAAGGCAGAGGTGATGGTGAAGACTGTGACCTCAGCCTCAGCCCACAATGTAAAGTACACGTTGATCCAGCAATGCCCAGCTGTGGATCTTTGGATTGAGGAATAGGGTGACAGATCCTGGCCAAAGCCATAATGGAAGAGAGCTGGCCTTTTCCAATTTTAAATAAAACACCGCTGGAGGTCTCAGTGAGGACTATCAGCAATGTAAAACTGGAGGTAGATGGATGGTATCTTAGGCAAGTGGACAAAAAAATTGGGGAATCTCCCACTGAATGGATGGCTCCATGGCCTCTGCATGAAAACACACACACACACACACACACACACACACACACACACACACACACACACACACACACACACGTTCCCTATATTCCATTTCCTCAGTACTGAAAAATTCCTGGATGCCCTGCCCACCCACTTTGGCCATCTCTTCACTGCTCTGCACCAGGCAATGCCTCCTGCCTCCTTGTTAGAAATGTCCAGTGCATGGGGTCGGGAGAGAAGAGAGTGACACTCAGCAGCTTGGCAATGTCTTTAAAGAAAGAAGCAGTGCCCACAGGTGGTGCTGCCCCAGTGGCAGGCCCCTGGGGACTCTCACCTCCAGGCCATTCAAACAGCCCAGTACTCACTCCGGATTGTCCGGATTGTCCGAAGCCAAGCTGGCCGCCTCCCCCTCTTTTGATTCTAGCTTAGTCCTTAGTCTTAGTCCTGCAGAACCGTCCCCGCCACTCCCCCCACCACCACCACCACAAACCCCAGCATCCCAGCCCGAAAACAATCGCCCTTTGAGAGAGGCTGCCAAGCCAGGGGCCTGAGCAGCCAGGATGGAGGGATGGAGGCGGGTGAGCTGGAGATGCGGGCAGGGAGGGCGCGCTCTCACTCCTTGAGCCAAAGCTAGGGTGCCTTGGGCCCAGCCCAAGGCCAATCCAGTATCCGAAGCCCAAGCCACCCCAGCGGGATGGCCATGGCAGGGAGCGTGGGGAGGTGATACCAAGCTCGGGGAGGGGGTCCAGCGCCGGCCCCCTCCTCAGCCCGCGAGGTTGGTACGGACCGCGTGTGGCTCGGGTCCCGGCGGCAGCTCGCGCTCGCGGGGGCGGGGTGCGTGGGGGCGGGGCGGGAGGCGCTGTCGCGGCCGCGCCGCGCATCCGCCGCCGCCGAGGGCACCACGCGCTAGCCCGTTCGGCTAGGCTCCGGCCGCGCGCCCTGCTACCCGGGCCCGGCCGGCCCGCGCGTCGCCTCTTGGGGCCCCTATCACCGCCCCGCGCTTCGCCTCCCGCGCCTTCCGGTGCTCCGGCCGCCGCCTGGCTGAGCTCAGAAGCCGGGCCCTGGCAGCTGGCCGGCCCGGGCTGCGGACAAGCGGGCTGACGGCTATGAAGTGGCCCCCGAGGGCACGGAGCTGGAGAACGCCCGGAGACAGAAGCGCGCGTGTGGCAAGACAGCAGCCTCGGGGCGCTGTGGCCAGGGCATAGGACTGCCACCCGTTATGGACCACTCCGGGGACGATATGGACTCGCTGCAGCAGGTCAGTGTCCCGCGCCCTGAGCTCCCACCACCGCGGTGCACAGAACCCCTTTATGCGCCCCCATCAGTACCCACGCCATGTCCGCCTGCATGCGCGGGTGTGTGTGTGTGTGTGTGTGTGTGTGTGTGTGTGTGTGTGTGTGTGTGTGTGTGTGTGTGTGTTGCACAAAATGGGGACAGCGGGAAAGAGGGCCGGCTGGCACGGCCTGCAACCTGAGGGGCTAGGAAATAAAGCTAGACTGCCAGAATGCCGCCTGCCCCGCTCCATCGCGATGAAGGCAAGAGTCTTCTAACAACTGGCCTTTCTCTTCGCTATTCTGTCCATTGCCACCTCAGCAGGTGGTTCCTGGTGGCCCACAGGATCACCGGAGTAGGGGTCAGCTCTAGCTGTACCCCTGCTCACCAGCAGACACCCCAACTGCTCTGCCTTTCCTGGGCATTTACAATTTAATTCTTTTCTGGGGAGCCAAGTGCCTGCCATGCACCTCTTCTGTGAATGCTGAGGATCTGAGAGATGTCAAAAGTGACAGCGATGAATCCTTGAGTCCTTCAGTGCAGCAAAGGAGAAGGATGCAGGACCAGGTCATGACTGTCCTCTGTGCACTTGATCATACAAGTTCAGGAAAGGGAACCGAGAGGCGAGAGAGAAAAGTGTCCGATCCAGCACCTTGGGGACGGTGTCAGCCTCACAGTAAGAAGCTCTAGGGGTGAAGAGCACCAACCCCCGCCCCCCACCCGCCCCTGGCCCCGGCCCCAGGAACTTGGTTTTGCTGGGCTACCACTTTCTCAGTGAGATTTAGTCCTGGCAGAAGCTGGAGCTGAGATGGCCCCCAGATTTCTACTGAACAGACCCTGCAAGGGCTTTTTGTTGACAGAGGCTTCCCCAATGCTCGTAGAGTACTTCTTTAATGGAGACTTGTGTAGCTGGAGTGCCCAGCAGGATCTTGATCTTGGACTGTTTGGCATTACAGTTTCAAGTGAATGAGGTGGACACCCGTGTTCCTGGCACAGAAGTATAGTGTGTGTGTGTGTGTGTGTGTGTGTGTGTGTGTGTGTGTGTGTGTGTGTACGCCACAAGCACACGACTTCAGAAGAGACTGGTGTTGAGGTGGATATTTAGCTGTGGAGGGCTGTTGCTCTAGGCTTCCTCTCCATAACTCTCCCTTTCCCATAGAGAGTCACCACAGAGCGGGGACTCCCTGTAGAACCTGCTCAGTTGGTGACCACCATTGGCCTTCCTGAACCAAACATTAAGTCCTTTCTGTGTTCCTGCAAGGTACAGATCCTTCCTGGGAAACCCTCACAAAACCTCCCCCATCTCTCAGTTCACTTCCAGGATCTCCAATGGTCCCGGGGTTGCATTCCATCTCCCCATCTCCGTCCCTTTCAGCAAAAGAAAAATGCTTCCTGGGGAGACAGGACCAGGGATATGAATGCATTTGCGCCCCCACTTGGCACTGAAGCCATTGTCTTGCTCCCGTTTGTATAGCTGCTCCCTGAGTGTTTAGGGATTATCCTGTGCCTGTGGGCGTGGTTGCATAGGTGCTTGTGTTTCTGGGGTGAGGTGCTAATGCATGCTTCACCTACCTGAAGCCTCAGGCAGGTAAATCACTAGGACGCAACTGCTACTACCTGTGGCAGAAAACAGGCTACCCAGAGGAAGAAGCTCATTTCTTCTGCTCAAGCTTTGCAATAGACTTGGATTTTCCCCCACAGTTTTTAGGGAGGACCAAATCTAACATGCCTTCATGATATGGATCCCATCCTGGTAAGCTTTTACAAGGATAAGAGATGGAAGAGGATGAACTGACCAAGGAGCCAGGCTCTGGGCCAGAGAGACTGGTGGTCCCCATGTGAATAGAGGAGAAGAATAAGGGTTCCAGGGCCCCCCTCTTCCTGACAACTGTAGGAGAGGCCAGGCCTCAGCAAAAGGAGAAATCAGAGACTGAGAAAGGCAATGAGGAGGCAGAGTGAAAGCTTAGACCAGATGCAGCCTTCTTCTGCAAGTCTGCAACATCCCCTGGGAGGCTCCTCACTGGACTGTCTATGGGGAAAGACTCTGCTTGAGTCAAGGTGGCTCACAACAGGGGTAGGTCATGGAATCGAAAGCAAAGTGTTCCGGGACTATGAAGGAAAGCCACCTGCTGTGACCTCCGTCGCCCAGTGTTCAGGCCTGGCCCACCTTCTGGCCTTCACCAACCTTACCTGAGCCTGGGAAGTAGCATGATGAGGAGGGAGGCAGAACATGGGCAAGGCTGACACCTAGGGAAGAGGGCGAGAAGCCTCTTCCGTGTAGCATCCTCCTTGTCAGAGCTCCAGGCGAGAAGATCTTAGGAAATCCCTCCCCAAAAGACCAGCAAGGAGACCTGGTCATGGTCCAGAGGTGACAGGCCCCCAGATGGGCCTACTGGGGTCCTACCTGTCAGTACCTATCTTTGGCTAAGTGGACTTTGAGAAAATAATTAGTCCTTTTAGGCATGTGTTTTCCTGACATTCTATAAATTGGGGAACTATCATCTTTTTAGACTGCTAAGGACAAGGACGATGAGTGTTAATTTCATTTATATATTTTATACATGCTCCTTCCTCCCTCCCCTATTCCTCCAGTATCTGGGTCTCCCTCTCACCCTTGACCCATGTGGATATCTAACCTCTGACTTTGACCTGGACCCTACCCTTCCTGACCCGGAACAAAATTCCCCAGAACATCTCTCCACTGAAAAGCAACAAGAATGATATTTTCATATCAAGTGACTTTTCACTGTAATCATCCCATATTATCGGCGAATGGCCATCTAAAATTTTTTTGAGATTCATTAACACTCTAAATCTATGACCACTTCCTTCCTCTCCGTGCTGAAAAGTGACTATCTATGGCCAGAAGTCACCCAGAATTCACCACGCTTGCGTTCACTCTAAGTGCCTACTGTGTCCCAGGCACTGCACCTGGCGATGAGGACACACTGCATCAAACAGTCTAAACCCTGTGTTTTCTGTTTAGCTTTGGGAAGGTTGGGTGGTTTGCTTGCATTTTTTCCCCCTGCAGCTACAGCAAATTTACTTTTCTAATGAGGTTTAGCTCTGGCCAATATTAAAATGAGTCTGCGCCCCCTGTACACACACACACACACACACACACACACACACACACACACACACACACACACACACACACACACACACACCAGCTGACAGCAGCACAGGAGGCAGGCTCTGTGCCAAGTTCCTGACAGGAATTAAGGCTTTTCCATCACCAATAAGCCCCAAGGTGGCGAGTCTAAGTCTAGATCAAGAGCTAGGTGGGTTGGAGAACTTACCGTGCCCAAGGGGTAGGAGGTCTTCTGCTCAATGTGCAGAGCCATGGGCAAGATTTCTTTCTCCCTGTGTGCATAAACTGTCTAGTCCAGTCATGTGCCCCTGTGAAGGAAAGGGGACAGTAATGGAGGGCAGAGAGGACAGAGACAAAGGTCTTCGTGCTCAGGAGAGACCAGCTCCCCATTTTCACAGTGTGGCCTGGATCTAGGGGTGAGGCTCTGTCTTCTGTATCTTGTTTGCCGTCCTTATTTCCAGGGTAGAGGAAGGATCTGACCGCTGGGGCCAGATCCAACTCTCTGGGCTCAGGATTGCTGCTCGTTACTTGGCTGTGCTTTGGAGCTCCGGGATGACCAATGCCGGGTGTAGAGTGGACCACTTCCTTTGCACACCAAGCAGTCCCTCACTACTCCAGCCATACTTCAAGGGCTCAAGAGCCACCTGTAGCCCATGGCTACTGTCTTGGACAATACATTCAGAATGCTTGCCTGCAGCCCAGAAAGCTCTTAAACTGCTCTTTGACCATACCTCCGCACAAAGGGTTTGGCACAGTGTGGTCACAGGAGCCACAGAGGACAGACTCTGATCCCGCCTCTGCCTCCTCTTAGTTGTACGGCCTTGGGGTGCTGCTTACCATGCCTGTGCCTCTGATTCCTCACCTCTAAAATGAGAGTAATATTAAGATGGTAAGAAGAGGGATGAGTCACTATAGTTCATCATGCTAATCGCTCAGAACGCACAGGAGCGGGTGCTTTTTTGTTTTTTTATTTGAAAATAGAAAGCAATTTGTAGTTTTCATTTATTTAGCAACTCACAGAAGTGCTTGCAGAGCAACCCACTCTGTGCCAGGCTGTCTGCCATCAGCACATGGCCTTGCATGCAACACCAATCCCTCCGGGGCCTCTGTCTCCTGACCTGAGATAGAATTCAGCCCTGGACATAAAATATGACTGGGATTGTGTCCTTACTTTAAATGACTGCTGCCAGATTTAAAAAAAAAAAAAAAGGAGGCTGCTTTTACTGTAGCGTCTAGGTTCATCCACAAAGTCAGCCACTGTGACATCTTGCTGAGTGGGATAAAGGGATTTGAGAGGGCTCTTCCTAGGCCTATTCCATGCCTGGTCTTAAGGGTAACAACACCAGGAGGCTGTGTCCCTGAAATCTATGAAGGCTGGAGGCCAGGAAGGCTTGCTGCCAAACAAGAATCAGCCTCCACCTACCCCGCAACTGAGTGAGTGAAAGAGCCGGCTTAGCCCTAAGTTATTGCCCCAGCTCTGTCACTAACTCACCCCGATGCTAAAACCTGGGAGGTGCCTGTTTCCTCTTCCAAAGTCTGAAAGGCAGGAGCCAAGTGGCATCTGCCCACTCAGCAAAAAAATCACATCACATAGCTAGCTCCTCTGCCGCACACACCTGGAAAGTGGTGTCCCAGAGATGGAGGTGGCAGATGAGGAGAGCCAGCAGGGAGCCCATGAGGTGCCTGTGTATGGATGCTTGGGCTCCCTGGGCCACCAGTCTTCTCCCAGCACTGGGCTCTGTGACTCCAGACTGCTTCCTGCACTTGAAGATGAGGGAACAGATGCCACTGAGGCTCCACCCTTGTGTAAGAGCCACTCGTACCTAAGTGTCTCCTCCCACAGTGCACGCTAACTTTCCTAACACTCTGATGGCCTGCCTTTTGTGAAACAGGGGTGTGAGGGGTTGGGGTCCTCCACGGCTTAACATCTGGTTCTGCAGCTTCTAACTACTCATAGCCCAAATCTGCAGCCTTCTGATCGGGGTCTTCCTCACCAGCCCCCCCCCCCCCATTGTTGCCCTGGGACCCAGTCAGAGCAGAGCTGCGTTCAGGAGCTGTTCTCAGGTGGTCCCCTGGGATGCACGGTGCATGGGGTCATCCATACATCAGGGAAGATGCTATGCTGTGCTTCGGAGACATTTCTATGGTGGTGCTAGTAGACAGCTCTCCCCCTCAGAATCCTTCAAACCCTTCCTATGTGCCTCATCAGTTCTCTCTCTCTCTCTCTCCTTGCCCAATGGCCTTTGCCCAAAGGCCTCACGGTAGAAATGACGCTGTCTTCAGAGGCTGAGGGACTGCCCAGCTGGCATACGCACTGCTCAGCCACAGGCCCAGGACCCTGGCTCCGCGGCCTGCTTAGGATGATGAACAGCCTGTAGGCGTGTGATTTTCTTTCTCCGTCAGAGTTTCTGAACTTAAGCTGACTTATGACTCTCCTAACTCATCACTTGTCGATATTAACTTCTTCTCCCCGTCATAAATCTCCCTCTGCGTCTAGGAGCAAGCGGCCACTATTCTCGCCTCCTCCCCTGCCAGGCTGCAGGCTGCCACCTACAAATACCCATTATTGTAAGGGGTACACTCATAGGTGCGCTTGTGCTCTGAACTGATTTCTTCTTGGTGACATTTCCAAGAGACGAACCAGAAAGGTTCGGAGAACTCACCTGTAACCTCATAGGGAGCCAAGCCTAACCCAGCTTCAAGGGAAGCTTGCTGGACCTGCTTCTTGTCCTTGTTGGCCAAGTCTAAATGGACCGTGGGTACAACAAGCTCCTTTTAATTTATTGTGTCAAAAAAATATGTAACACAAAACTTAACCATCTTAACAATTTTAAGTATACAGTTCAGTAGTCAAATATAATGGCTGTTTCATAAAACCAAACTCCATCTTGCAAATTGGAACCTTTACGTCTATTGGACACCACCACCGCTGCTCTGTGCTTCCATCTTGCTCTGGGTACGTCATATGGGTAGAGCTTACAACATGTGTCCTTGTGTGGCCCGTTTGCTTCTCTTATAATGTCCTCAAGGTTCATGCATGTGGTAGCACGCATCAGAATCGCCTCCCTTTGTAAGGCTGAGTGATATTCCCCCCATAGACACATATAACATTTCATTTAAATGTTCATTCAGTGGACTGGTTCTTTTCTGCCAAGTCTTGGAGAACAAAGTGCTAGATCAATGGCAGTTGGCCCCAATTGCCCTTCCTGATACAGGAAAGACCCAGAAGATATATTGGTACTCAGGTTGAAGTTATATGTCGAATGCCATGGGAGTACAAAGCAGGCAGGAGAGCCCCCATTTTATCTGGTGTCTGTTTGGGCCTCTGGCCTCTGTTCCCTCCAGAGTCGTCTACACAAACGTGTACAGGCCACAGAGGGATGTCAACGTCCTGTGCCACCAGCACTCCTGCTGTCTTTCTGGAGCCCTGAAGGTGAAATCTATCTGCCCTTTCAGGATCCTTGTTTGGGACCAGAGTCCATGAGGCCCTAGAAAGCCCTCTGCAGGGCGTAGCAGGCAAATTGGCCTTACACATGTGCCTTTGTGATATTCAGGCTTCTTTGCAGAGAGGCAATCAGTGATGCACATCCGTGCCTGCAGCTTGCCATGTAATATATAGTTCAAGACGCACATAGATAGTGTCAGCATATTCTCCACATGCAGGAGTTAGATTTAGGGTGCCCTCCATTCATCACTTCCACACCTTGCAATGAACCACATGCTTGCAATGAACGGCACACACAAGCTGGCCGCTCTGGCTAATAATACCCTCACATGCATGCTCGCCCAGCCAGCTTCAGCACATCATATTAACTGTTTCTTATCCTGTCGGTAGGGATAGCTGATGCCACACAGCATGGACCTTAGGGACGGAGCAGGCATTCTAGAAGGGAGAGCTTGGAGTTGGGAGGTAACAAGAATGAAGATTCCCAGGAACCTACGACCTGAGATAAAAGGACAGCAAAGTTATTGCATCCAGGAGTACCCAGCCCTATATCCCCAATGATGTACCCCCCAGTACCCTAACAGCTTTGGCCATAGTCCTTCTTTAGGCTAGAAAGGCATCCAGGGTTACCCTGTGCAAGAAGAGGGGAAGGAAGAAGCAGTCTTTAGCAGGGGTCAGAGCACCAGGGCAGCCACAGTGTCTGACTCTCATCTCCTCTGGCATTTAGTCCCACGCTTCCCTTACTCAGCCTGAAAAAGCAGTGCCATAGGGAGAGTGCATAGAATGGGGTTTCAGGGTATTGTTAAGGAAGCCTGCCTTGAACAAAAGCAGGGTGAACCAGGGCCAGAGTGCCAGGTTCCAGGTAATGCTACCTTTCCACACAGGGGAAGCCTACCTGCCCTGGGCCACCCCCATTTAACATTCTATTGCATGCCAACCACATATATTCCCAGGACCTGGTGTCTCTGCACTGCCTAGCTGTATGGAGAGAAGAAAATGCTAGAAAAAACTACCCAGCAAGTACTTTGTACTGACCCCTGGGAAATAACTGAAGTGTCCCCCTTCCCTTCGTGGTGGTGGCTTCCAACTGACTTTTTAAAGTTTTTGTTAGCATATATTAATTTTATGTAATAATATTTCATTATGATTTTCATGCATATATAAAATGTATTTGATGACACTGTTTCCCTCTCATGTCCCATCTCCCACTCCGGGAGCTCTGTTTTTGAAACAAGGTGATAGTGCCGGCTGCCAGTGCTATTATATTTTTCATGATCTAAGTAATTTCAGTGCTAATTGCGAACCAGATGTTTCCAATGGATTCCCTCAAAGGACTACAAATAGCCCTGTGAGGGTTACAGTTAAGGAAGCTGAGCTGCAAGAGATATTGGGGACAGTTCCACTTTGTGTTGGGCCCTGGGCCCCAGGTGGGAATGCACAGGTTTGACCTGGAGGACAAACATCAAACCCAGGATGCTTTGAGTGTGATGACCGCACATCACAGATGCTTGGGCTTGGGGAGGGTGAGGCTAGGGAAGGCACAGAGCTCAGGGGCATCTCGCTTTGCCAGCACCCTTCTCTCATAGATACAGCACAGACCACAGCAGCAAGGGGGTTGGGGGGGGTGAGGCAGAAAGCGGCCTGTAACCGCATCAGCGTGAGAAGGACAGTGCTAGGGGAATAAAGTGGTGTCAGCTGACCCGCCCTCCCCTAGAACAAAAAGCCCTACAATAACATGAAAGGCTCTGCATGCTCTTTCAACATACTCAGGGTTCAGACACTTGGCCCCAGGGAGAGACGCATCCCGTGTTCCTTAGCCTGCCTGGTCCTGGTACCCAGGTCTAGTAAGGATGGAGCAAGTCTCCGTACCAAGCTCCACCTTGTATATGGACACTTCATTCAGGCACCAGAGCCATGGGCTATCCTCTGTCTTGAGGGTCTCGGAGGGCAAATGTGGTATCTCTCCCTGCCTCCGAGCCAAGGATGCTAAAGGCATTGCGGTGCCTCTCGGTTTATGACCATTCTCTGCCAACTGTTGGTGCACGGCAGCCTGGCACAGGGAGAGATGTGGCCTCCTGGCCAGTTGCCCACATGGCTTCTGCTGCTGCTGTTTTGGAGCAGCTGTAGCTCTACTAGTCCCCCGTTGCCTGCCTAGTAGCAAAATAGGCTGAGTTCCTCCCCTGCAAAGCAGGCATCCATTGGCAGTACTAGCCCAGTGGGTATTCGGTAACTGTGGAGCCAGAACCACAGATGTCCTGAGCAGCCCAGAGGCCTCTCACGGAGCACTAAGCATTGCAGTAGGCTGGGTGGAGAGATTCTCCAAAAGCAGACATTTGCCTTACCGTGTAGAGTCTAAAGGCAAGACAACGCCCTCGTGTGGTCTCTTTGTGGCATGGAATGAAGTGCACTGCTGGTCCAGTGCTGGTCTCCAGGGAGCAAGGTGAGGGGGAGGATATGAGACTGCCCCTGTTTGCAGCAGCTCACACTCCCTAGCTCTCAGAGCTCATCTCACAGGAGGGAAAGACAGCATTTGGATCTGCTAGCTCCTGAAGATTGATCATGAAGCCTGGGACAAGGCTGGGCACTCACTCAGGGATGAGGAAAAAAGAAACGTGCCCATCTGTGCTCAGCACTCACACTCCACTCGGCACTCAGTCCCACACCTGCATTAGGATTAAGCAGTGGGTCCTGGACCACTGGTGATACCCAGCTGTCCCACAGTCTACATGCGGCTGATCTGTTAAATCCTGTGAGTTAATCTTACCACCTTGTCACACCTTCAAACCAGTCCTATTTTGGATTTTTTTTTTTTTTGAAGTGTAAAGTCACACCTGCCCTGATGAGCCAGAGGCAAAGGAAACTCAGTTTCTCAGCTGCCATTTGGGCATAGGGTTACAGTAGCCAGCAGAGAAGAGCCCTCTGTTACAGGGCTAAGAGGAAGGAATTGCCACTCTAGGGAAGAAGACTGTCCCAGCAGGAAGTTAACAACTGACTTTAGCTAAAAAAAAGCTGTGGTACAGTCACACTACCTGCTACCTGGGACATTTGAGGAAATACAACCCCCACCCCTAGGCCCAGGCAGGCCTCAGCTTCTTCATCTATTACAAAAAGAAATAGAGAGAAAGGGGGGGGGGGCTTTGCGATTATAAGGGTTCAGTGATTAAAGGAGACAGACAGCACAAGTGAACTTGGAAACCACCCTCATGAAAGTTTTAGAGTGCTGCCTTCTGCTCCAGCACTGCAGAGAGAGCAAGCTGGCATGTTGACCTCATCCCTTTTGTGATAATCCCAGGCCTGAGTGTTAGAAGCCAAGGGCACAGGAGACACCCTTTCCTTCCAACTGAGACTCAATCACAAGAGTCTCTGAGAGGTCTTAGAAGCAGTAACCAAAGCTAAGCCGCAAACTCATCGCAGGTGGCATACTAGGCCCCTGCACACATGTGCATACATACATGTGTCAAGAAGAGAACCCCTTTCCTGAAGCCACTCAGGACATGCTCTGTGGTTTGCTGTCAGCCCTGATGTGCTGTCAGGATGGAAAATTTAGAGCCAACCCTTTCCTGATTTAAACTATAAGCATCACACCTAAGAAGATGAAGGGCAGGGACCTGAAACACTCTCATCAGATAAACTCTTTCTACCCTATCAGCGTTATGAGGGCAGTAGGTAGGAGTATTGTGGCTGATCTGATACCACACTTCCTCCTCCTAGGGTCTGTGACAGCCACTGGACTCGGGTGCTCACCCTCAGGCAATCAAACAGTGACAGGAGCCTGGCAAAGAGAAGCAAGGAGTGTGGAGGCCACAGCAGGGAGGCCGGTTAACATCTGAAGGGCCCTGGGGTGGAAGATGCCCTGCTGGGCTTGCTCCCAGAGCATTTGTCAGCCCTCTCCCTGGGGCTGGCCTTTGCAGTGACTCTGATCCATAGGTTCATGGCATGTGACAAAGCCAAGGTTAGCCCTTGAGAAGAAGATAGTCTCTTACTATCCCAGACCCTCTTTTCCTGCACCTCTTCTTTTAAGGGATCCCTAGAGGAGCAGTGGGTTTCACTGGGAGTAATCAAAGGGCAAGCTAGGAATCCCATGCCAGACCCTTCATAGGCTGGGCAGATCACGGTTACAAAAGTGTCTGTTTATTGGTACCAAATACATGCTAGATTGTTGATGCTAACATTTCCCTAACTGTCTAATAACATATGTAGGGAAATGCTATCTTATTCCCATGAGACATGGGGGCTCAAAGGAGAGGAGAGGTCCACAAGATGCCTAGGACTCTTGCACTATTGTGCCATTCCTCCATGGATCACTCCAAGAAAAGGAAAGCAAAGGGAGCAGGCAGAGAGGTGCTGGAGGATCACAGAACCCATGGCTTGGCTGGTCCTTGATGTTAGCGGCAGGATCTGTGATAAATGGACAAGAGCTAAGGAGCTCAAAGAATGAGAGGACGACCTGGCAGTTTGGGGTGGGCAGACAGCCTCTAAGATAGCCCTCATGATTTGTCACTCCATGTGTTCATATGTCAATATCCTCCTGTCTCTGTCACTAGCCTCTAACCAATAGAACATGGAAAAAATTAATCTGTCACTGCCACAGTTAAGTCCATCATATAGGACTTTAATCAGCTCTGGAGTCTCTCCTTGCTGAGTTTACACAATAAGAGGTCAAACAAAAGGGAGCCTGTATGACAAGGTGTCATGGCATAGACAGGCCATAGGAGGTAAGGGCCTGTGCACCCAGTGCATCTTGCCAACAACCTGAGAAATCTTGGAAGTAGGTTCTTCCCCTGTCAAGCCCACAGATAGAAATGCAGCCCAGCCAATCCTTAAATGAGACTTCAGTGACCTAGGCCTGGAGGCCTGATCTCAGACTCTGAAGATGGCAAATAATTGCTATTTTAAGTTCCTTGGCACATGGTAATACATTAGCCAGCAATAGCTAATGGATCTGATTCCCTTGTGCGTGGTGACATGCCCTCCCTAAAGTTGGCATGTCTTTCAGAAGACACAAGGAAGAAGAGATAACAGAATGAAGGGCCACAGAGGTAGGAGAAACTGAACCACTCCCATGAGGTTCTTTGCAGGCAGGGACCTCCTCCCACATCGCAGAGGCAAGGGCTGAATGGCCCTATGCTAGCCAGCTGATGTCCCATAACTGGCCATTACACACCTTCCCTCACTGACCACTGACTACTGTCCCTGAACCGAAGCAGTCAGCAGTCAGCAGCCACATGTCTACTGAGTGGCACCTCCAAAATGGTGCTCCTCCCTGGACTGCCTGGCCATTTCCAGCTGCCCTTAGTTCTTCAATAGCTTTCCAGTTGCTGTGACCCGTTTGGCTCTGCCCATCCTCAAGAGCCAAACAATGAATCGTCTGCTAATGCCCTACCTGTTCATACCCATGGGTATTTGATGGCTCCTCAGGACAAAGTACAGGTGCTTGATCCAGGTCCCCCTGTGCATTAGATCTGGGGAAAGTGAATGTTTCACCTATTTTGGTCTATGAACCGCTAGCATGACCCAGGTAGCTTCAGGAAACCCATTATTTATTCTGTTTAAATTTCTGCCATGGACTAGAGAGGGCTTATTAGCCTTGCAGAGAATCATCCTAAGGTAAAACCCAATTTTCTTTTTTAACATAATCATAATCTTAATCTAATTCAAGGCTATTTCCAGAAAAGAAAAAACAAAGGAATTACCTTTAAAAAAAAAAATCAACACACCATGCCAGTTTTCACAGTGTTGGGCTGGAAGAAAAGAAAACCATACTTTACACACCAAATCTGGGGTGACATAATGTCCCCTTCTCCCTGAGTCTTCAGCTTGGTTTCCAAGCAGAAAGGAGACAAGATGACAGGAGATCAGAACCTCATGCTGCCCTTCCTGTCAAAGTACCAGAAGTGCCAGGCATCAGGAGCCAGGACGCAAAGGGGGGATGCCATTTCCTGCCCTAGTCTTCCTCTCTTCCAGCAGCATAGAAGTAGGGCAAAGGCAGCCAGGTGTGGTGGAACACCCCTTAATCCCAGCACTCAGGGAGGCAGGGGTAGGTGGATCTCTGTGAGTTCAAGGCCAGCCAGGTCTACAAAGCGAGTCCAGGACAGTCAAGGCTACACAGAGAAACCCTGTCTCAAAAAAAAAAAAAAAAAAAAAAACAAACAAACACAAAACAAAACAAATAAAAACAAAGTAGGATGAAGAAGCCCTATAGCCTCAAGAGCTTTATAGTTCCTTCCCGAGGCAGAACTCTCCAGTGAGTGGGCCCAAGGAGATCCAGAAGAATCCATATAAAGGAGGTAGAGTAGATATTGAAGGGAGAGGAAGCCATGGTCCACAGCCTCACCTACATTTAACACTGGGACGCTGGCCCTATCAGGGAGCTTCTCTAAGCTCCATGCCCTCTTATCCAAGGTGGGGGCAAGGCTTCTTACCTACCATGCAGAGCTGTTGTGACTATCAAAGAGCTGGGCTGTACAAAAGTGCCATGTGTTAAGGGAGGATTCAGAGTGGGACTTTTAGAAGGCCCCTCCCCTTTCTTTTCCCTCCCTTTCTCCCTATGAACGAAGAACAGGAGGCACTACAGGCCCCTATGTGTTCGAGGGGTCTTCACACTGGGGGCAGCCAATGTCTGTGTCCTGCCCCACCGGAGAGACTATCTGGGCCCAAGGCAGCAGTGCTGTGGCTCAAGGGCTGGGGCTGGGTTAATGAAGTATGGATTGACTAGGCTGCAAGCTGATTAGCTCTGGCATCGGGCTTTTCCTGAGCAGAGCCTGCAGAATCAATACTAATCCCTTGATCCCATTAGGGGCTCCTGTAGATCTCTGGGACAGAGCCCATGCCTCTACTTCTGTGGAGAGGCCCTGTGTAGGGAAGAGAGATGCCTGATTGGGGCCAACACCTCATCACACTTATATTCTTTACAACTTCCCCTGGTCCTTCTGCTTTCACTTCTCTCCCATGGAAGGCCAAGAACCTCCCCCAGTCACCAGGGTCACCAGCTCCAGCTCCTCCTGAGACGATGACTGTGATGTTTTGTATAAAAAGAGGTTCAGTTGCCTCTGTCAGTTCACAGGCTCCCCAGAAAGGTTCCATATTCTTCTACATGCGGATGGGAAGTGTTTTATTGGGTGTTTTGTTTGTTTGCTTGCTTGCTTGCTTGCTTTATGATGCTGAAGATTGATTCTAAGAACTCACACACACTATGCAAGAATTATCTCACTGAGAATAACATCACATCGCACAGTCTGGAAGACACATCTTCTCTTCATGGGTTTTCTAATTGAGAAGTTAAATGAGAGAAGTTAAGTATACAGAATTGCTGGGCATAAAGGCTTGATGCACAATTAATATTTTTCAAGTGGAGATCAATAAGCCAATCTTCAGGTACCAAGGGCATTGTTTAAACACCTGTGGGCTCTGAAGAAAGCCTTCTGTCTCTGTACAACTAGCATTGAGCCCACCTCACACACCACTGTGGTCCTCTTGGGCCAGCAGCTTCTGGTCCATTCAGCTTAACTGTCCCTCCAGCCTTGATAGAGCTCTCTGTTTTGATCCCCAGACACCCCTAGTTTTCATCTGTAACCTGCAGCACTTTGAAGCCTGTAGCAAAAATCCTGTGACTAGTTCTCCCCAACTAAGCCTATCTCCAAGAGTTTTTGGGGTTTTAGCGTGACCCAGTTCCATAGGGAGCAATAATGGTGGCCCTCGGAAACCGACTCTAGAATGGCACCCTTGCCTTGTGTAGGACATGTGTTCATCCTCATAGGGCCAAGTCATCATAGCTTCGGCTTGTTATTAAAATTATTCCAGTCAACTTCCATGCTTTAAAGCTAAGAGCGGAGAGCAGAGAGGTGAACAGTGTGAACACAGTCTCCCCCACCTTGGGTGACATGGCTTGCTACTGTCCTAGCTCTTGCTCCCAATCCAATAGATGCTCCTTACTTATGCCTTTTCTAATGCACCCACAATATAGCCTTTGTCCCTGCTCATGGGATGCTCAGGGGAGCGGGGGCCCCTCATGTCCCTACTTTCCCGGAAGAGAGGTCAGAGGTCACTGGGTGATAAGGAGCATGCCTGGAGCAATGGCATGGGAAATCATGAACACAGCAGCCTCGCAGCACCCACGCTTCTCCACACAAACACGTCCCTCCTCACCACAAAGCCCCTTTCAAAAGCTGTTCATTTCTCAAACACCCCGTTCTCTTCACCTTGAGTCCTGCTTTCTCCCAGCTTTCTATCAGTTCTTCTGCCCACCTCAGCCAAGGCCCTAAAACCATACTGCGGTCCATGCCGATGCCACAGGCAACCACCACATTCCTCCTAGCCTAGGCCAAAACCATAGTCTATGTGTGGCAAGCCACTTTGGTCTCTGAGCCCATTGTAGGGGCAGCCGGCACCTCTGGCCTCCTGCCCACAGCCAGGCACCATTGCCATTGGACCCGTCCCCTGCTGACCAGATGGTGTTCTCCAAGTCTGGGGGTGCTCTCTGCTCTACTTAATAACTGCCTGGTAATTAGCTCCACGAGCTTGCCGCTATGCTTATAATAGCCTCCATTAAAGTTATGGGGTTTTTCGAGCTGTAATGGCTTCCAGAGTAATTAATGCACAACTGGGTTTATTGCTAAATTTATTTTTAGAGCTTGTCTCTCTGCCTCCTCTCTCTTTTCTTTCATAGATTTTTTTTGACCAAAAAAAAAAAAAAAAGATAAAAAGTAATAAAATCAGACATTCCTAATGGCCCGCTACATCATGCCCACATCCCTCACATTGTCCCTTCCTGTTCCTTCTTCCTGTTCTAGCACCCAGAAGATACTGAGAGCCACAGTGCATGCCTCTCAGGGTAGCTGTGAGGATAGCACAGAGTAGATGTAGGAACACTGCCAGCCATCTTTGTCGTTGGATACCATGAACACTGTAGGAAAGCCAGTCACCATACACAGGGCAGTAGTCAGACAAGAGGAAGGCTGAGTGAGCCACAGGTCTAAACAGATGTCCAGAAGAAGAGGCATAGAAGCAGGAAAGCAATAGGCTGAGCCCATTCGGTGCTCACCTCCCTTCTTCTGCTTTCCCAACCTAGACTCAAACCCTTCACCGAATTTGAGAACCAGACATTTCTGAAGCCCCAGCTAGATGTGGCCTCCCTGTGCTGGTCTGTTGTTTGTTCCTGTAAGAAAATACCTGAGGCCGAGTTGCTTATAAATGAAAGGAGGGTTTTAGGTTTTGGGGGGTTTTTCGGGGGGTATGACGTGCAGCATACAGGCTGGTGAGGAGTGTGTGCTGTTTCTCTTCACAGAAGAAAGCAGAAGAGCAAGTGGACAGCCATGGAAGAGAGGGGACATGAGGGGTGACCCTGCTTTACTGCAACATGCTTTCGGAGGGTTGAGAAAAAGCATTAATCTCTCATTTGGGGGCAGGTGTTTTTGTTGGTTGGTTGGTTATTGAGACAGGGTTTCTCTCTGTTGCCTTGGCTGTCCTGGACTCACTTTGTAGAACAGGCTGACCTGGAACTCACAGAGATCCACCTGCCTTTGCCATCCGAGTGCTGGGAACACAGGCGTGTACCCCTGTGCCAGGTTCATTAGTTCTTCTTAATGACTTAATCAGGTCTTACAGGCCTCACCTCCCAACACTGACACAAGACAAATCTCAACCTGTGTTTCAGAGGGGAGAGAGTACACACGTGGGGAGCTGTAGAGGATGCTGCGCCATAGCTCAGCATTTGCTCCCTCCTGAGTGCCCCACTGTTGGCCCATAACATGACATTTAACCTGCTGCTCTCATTTCCTAAGGAATGAGATGGGGGCAGATGACACTGATTCTAGAAGCTGTGAGCCTTTTACGAGAAGGGCTGGGTGTAGGATGCTGGCTTACCCAGGGCGATGCTCTTAAGTAGAAAATAAAACTTGGTCTCCCAGAAGACACCAGGACTAGCAGAAAGAAGGCGTGAGAAGAAGAAAATTGCATTCTAGTTCCAAAACTGGGTCACAAAAAGTTCTGGTTGACCATAACTGTCAATGTTGGCAGAGACCAAGAACACATGTGGAGTGGGTGGGGCAGAAAACATGGCCTCTGGGGTGACTCTCAGGGTAACTGTCTACCGCCTAGGCTCTGGCGTGTTGAACATACTGAGGGCCAGCCAGAGTGTTAAGTGCTCCTACCAGCCATGGGCCCAGCAGCACCTGCATAGGAAGGGAGGGGAGGAAGAGAAGGAAAGGGGGTGATCGTTCCCAGTGGGGCTATGAGCAGCTTACACTTTCTGTCCTGTCACAAGGGAAAGCCAGTTCCCAAAGAAGTGTCTACAGCAGACCCTCTGCCGAACCAGGAGAGAATTCCATGGGCGGTTCTGTAGCATGGGTCTTTCTTGGGGCTCTCACAGCTGCCGTTTCTGACAACTGTCTCCCTACTAGCTGGCAGCTCCTTAGAGAACAGCCCTTCTCCCTCCCTGTGCTGATGCTCAGCCCTCACCTGAGGCTCATCCTGTGAGAAGGAAGTGCCCTACAAGAATCCTCCTCAGACATAAACAGGAGGGCACTTGGGACCTTTCCTCATGGTGTCCAACCTTATCCACCTCTGCTTATCCTTGAAGGGGGCCTCTTAAATATGACACTGGGCCAAAGCTATGAAGAGACCACCAATGCCACTATGAACATCATAGCAGCCAGAGTTTCTGGTACATATCTATGAGGGACGACCCTGAGTGCTTTCTGAGAATTAACTCATCTAATTGCGAGAACAGCTTTGGAAAGCAGGTCAGTAGTTGAGAAACTAGTGCAAAGTTGATGAAACTGGCCAAAAGCCACAGCAGATGTCTCTAACCTCTGTGTCCTTAGACACTGCATCCCTACTGCTCTTGTACAGGTCTGCATGTCAAGGGAAGTTCATGGGCTCGGTCACCCAGACAGCTATACAAAAAAAAAAAAAAAAAAAAAAAAAAAAAAAAAAAAAGCTCTGTTGAGGGATAACCTCTGGAGTAGGCTAGCCTCTGAGATCCATGTCCACATCTCTGGCCCACCTATCGCTGCTCTCTCTTACAGGTATCAGCCTCTGAAGGTTCCTGACCCTGCCCTGGACTACTACTGCCCCCTTCGCAGGCTTCCATCAGGCTGGATTCTGCGAACTCGCTTCCACAATGGGTGGGTGTGAGCGCTGGTGAGAGTTGCAGGCCAGTGTTCGGCTTCTGCATCCCTGTGCCTGGCCGGCCGGCCCATGCCTGTTCTATTTCTCCCTTGTGCTGCCGGCGGCGTTCCGTGGCCACGCTCCCCTGACCTTGCCACCGCTCAGGGAATGAGGAGCTGTGGGTGCAGCCAGCCTTGGAGATGCCGAAGAGACGGGACGTCCTTGCCATTGTCCTCATCGTGCTTCCCTGGACACTGCTCATCACCGTCTGGCACCAGAGCAGCCTCGCGCCTCTGCTTGCTGTGCACAAGGGTGAGCCCACCCCTACCCCCACCCACACCCACACCCTGGCCTGGCTTTGGTAATAAAAGCTACCTTGCGGTCATTCTTTCTACACCTGCCCGCCCCCACCTTACCTTGGGGGAATCTGGGGCCCTCTAAGACTCCACTGAAACCATCCTCCTTTTCCCCCATCCTTCTTCCTCTTCCTGCCCCACCCCCATCTCCCACACACACATTGTTTTAAGCACCTGGGATTTATTATAATCAAGTATGACACAATGCAGACAGACACCAAGTCAAGTGGCTTGAAAAAAACAACTTGTTGCTCTCAGTTCTTAAGAGGAGTGGGTATGCCATGATACATGAGGCAACATGAGGACGGACTGGGGCTCTTGGTCAGGAGGCAGCAGAGGTGAAGCAAGCTCGGACAGAGCCTACACTGTGATCATTTCACATAGAAAAGACCACAGAAGCAGCCAGGTGGGCTGTGAGGCAGATGGTTTGGTTTAGTCAGATTTTCCTTTTTTGAGATTACTGATATTACAGCTCTGATTGGCCTAGTACTCAATACATAGTCCAGACTGGCTTCAGACTTGTGGCAATCCTCCAGCCTCAGCCTCTCTGGTGTTGCAATTACCAGCCATGCTCTACCATGTCAGGCTCTAAAGTGGATAAAGTGGATGGTTTCTGTGGGCTTTTGGATGATGGGGTGGTTTCACTTGCCCTACATTTGAGCCTCAGGTGATTTAGGCCAGAGGAAGACTGGCGTGTGGGTATCCTGATGGAGATGCAGGAATATGGTCAATTGTTTACTGCCCCTAGGACAGAGGTACCCTAGGGAGGGCAGTCCCTTCTGAAGTCGCAAAGCAGTACCAAATGTATCAAATGTTCAACACTGAAAACAAACAGAATCAGTGTGCACACAAACATGATCCCCAATTCCACAGTGGGCAAGGATGGGCCACTCAGCAGGGACAGCAAGGAAGGCACAGAGTCCTGGGGATACTGTGGTTTGAGGGAGTTTTGGGTTTGCTTTAATTTTGAACTGTTGAGAGGCAACCCAAGGCTTACTGCTGTACTGCAGGACTACACCCTAGCTTGTATTGTGCTACAAAACCTCTCAAGGACAGTGTGCCCTTTGCCCCCAATTTCATGTTTAGGATGCTAACTGGGCAAAGCCCTGAAGAGAGGAAAAGTCTTCCCAAGAGCAAGGAGGAAAGCTGGTCTTAGACTAGTGTTCTTCTAGCTATGAGTCTTGAGGTATCTTTTATTCATACTCAAATCTCCACCCTCAGGCCTTCCTTGCCTTCCACCTCTAGCTACCTTTCAGTCAGTCTTAACTAAAGCTACCTTCTGCCACAGCAGCGGTTCTCGCATTGCAGTGTGCACCGTCTTTCCTAGGAGCAAGGAGAGAGGAAGGTGCCCAAGCGGTTCCCATAACAGATCAGTGCCCGGGAGGCTGCTATGGTCAGAGACCTCAGCTGATTCAGTTACAACAGTTTGCAATTCACAGCCCATGCTGTGCCCTCCACAATGGAAGGCAGTCAGTCCTTCAACCCCCCTGCAGTTTCCCAGTCTTCCAGCTGTGGTCCCACTGCCCTTGCTGGGCACTCGGGTCCTCTCCATGACGTCATCCCCTTGCTCACAAGCCCAGGGCCACTCTTTGGGGCTTGTCAGATTAGAATCATGGTTTTTCTGTGACTACATCATTCCAGAGGAGTTGAAACTGCCATATATAAAATGACATAATGTCTCTTGTCCTCTGGGCAGAGTGAGGGTCAGAGACATCACACCAAGAGCCTTTTAGGATTCAGAGTTGCAAAATCCCTGAAGGCAGGGTGAAGGATGGAGGGCAGGTTGCTGCCAGCCCTAACACGTGGAGAACTCCTCAGGACACAGGCTTCCGCCTGTTTAGGACGATCTGGATAGCAGGTGGCTCTGAATCTTCACCCTAAACCCCAGTTTCCAAAATATTATCAGCTACCAGATAAATGAATTCTTATATCCTGGACATTGTCCCTTTTTTCCTCAACATTGTTTCTTTTCAATTTAACCCAAAAGCTCCCCTTTGATGAGCTATATCTCTGCCTGTGTCCTTGGTCCCCCCGCCCCCAAGACACGCAACATTTGATCTATGGCCTGGGTAACATACTCCATGTCTCTGTGACATTAGCTCGTAAGCACTCCCTCGGAGACAAAAGTGGATCACTTGGTCTCACCTGCACTGGACTCCACCTTGCGAAACCACCTGCTATTAACGGCGATGGCAGGACGGTCGGAGAGAGCAGGGGGAGATGTGGCCCAGCCCTTTCATGCGGCTTGGTCATATCATCCTCACCATAAATACGCGGAGCCACAAGGAAGCAGGTTAGCCAGTGTCCTGCCCAGGAGTTGATAGTAGCTGTTCCTAGTCACGGTCCAAGCCCTTGATGTGTGTTGTTACTTATACAATAACTCCAGCCAACAGATGCTACTAGTTAATATTACTAGCTCCATTTTTTGGCCACTGAAATCAAAGCACCAGAAACTAAGAAACTTATTCTAGGTCACACAATTTGTCACGGCAGGCAGCGGAGTCTGAGCCTAGGTTTCCAAGTCTGCCCTCTGGCCATTAATAGCCTACTGAGATATGTGTGAGCAATGAGCACTACACTGTATTTGACTCATGAATCACTCAAACCTAAACGTGTAACTCGGAGATCAGGGACTTGATGAAAACAAGAAGGCCAAGAACCCCAATTGCTCCTCCTAGTAGCCCTGCCAGGTTCCCCAAGCAGGAAACAGTCCCAGGCGGACAGAATCTTCAGAGCTGCCCAACTTGGAACTCATTACTTTAAAATAATAATAAGAAGAAAGTAATCCCGCTGCACCCCCACCCGGTGTCTGTGAGCATGCGCCCAGAGGACAGACTTCTGCAGGTATCACTGTCCCTTTGTGGCCTCCTCGGGGTGTAGATGTGAAACCCTTACTAGACGCTAGGACAAGAGAGCTGTTTATAGGTGCAAGGAGATACATGAACGTGTCTAGAAAGAACTAATTGGGAGATTGACATCAAACTAAACAAACACCTACTAAATGGAAGAATGTAGAAGCTCAATGCTATTCAGGACTTGAAACTGTATTGACACCTGTGAGTAAAACCCAGTGGAACCAAATGCAGGAGTGAAATGCTATGCCATGCACCCAAGTCCAGACAATTGCTAGCCTAGGCAGAGCAGTTCACTTGACTAGAGGGTTTGTGGGAAAACGTAAGTTTCTTTGCGATCCAAACTGTGCTATAGACACCCTTTCTCACCACACCACAGAACATGGCTGTTTCTCTCTGCCATGTGATCAACTTTGCCATATGAGGAAGAGTCAGGACACTTTGCCATTTAAGACCAAGGCATTGAGGAACTGAAGATAGATGACTACAGGTGGCCAGCTGCCTTCACATAGCTACACACGTGCCAAAATATAATGAAAGGGTCGTTTTATGTCATCCCAGGAATCCAAACTAGGAAAATTTCTCATGAGAGTTCCAGGACCACAGGTTGGAACCTCAGGTCTAAAGATAGAAGTGAGGAGGCAGGTGCTGATATTGGTTCCTCAGAGGGGCAGAGGACAGGACTGTCTTGGAAGGGTGGGTGACTTTGAAAGCCCTATATCAGAGCCAGGCCAGCACCCTCGTCCCCTCCCTCCCCGCACCGCCTTCTCCCACCTCTGCAGATGAGGGCAGTGACCCCCGGCATGAGGCACCACCCGGTGCGGACCCTAGGGAGTACTGCATGTCTGACCGAGACATCGTGGAGGTGGTGCGCACAGAATACGTGTACACAAGGCCGCCACCATGGTCCGACACACTGCCCACCATCCATGTGGTGACGCCCACCTACAGTAGACCGGTGCAAAAAGCAGAGCTGACGCGTATGGCCAACACACTATTGCATGTGCCCAACCTGCACTGGCTGGTGGTGGAGGACGCTCCACGCAGGACGCCACTGACATCGCGCCTGCTGCGCGACACTGGCCTCAACTACACACACCTGCATGTGGAGACACCACGCAACTACAAGCTGAGAGGTGATGCCCGAGACCCTCGCATCCCACGAGGCACCATGCAGCGTAACTTGGCCCTGCGCTGGCTGCGCGAGACCTTTCCACGGAACTCTACTCAGCCGGGTGTAGTATACTTCGCAGATGATGACAACACCTACAGCCTGGAGCTCTTTGAAGAGGTGCGCTGGGGACCAGAGGAGGGAAAGTAGCAGGTGGGGCTTCAGCAGACTGAAGGATTTGGGGGCCATACAAAGATAGGAGCAGAGGACTGGCCCCATGGGGGGACAATATGGCACGTCTAGGCACATACAGGGAGTGTCGGGCACACTACAGAGAACTAGAGAAAGAAATGGGAAAACCTCAACACAGGTTAAAATCTGCCAGGTGCCCACACCTGTAACCCCAGCACTCAGGGAGGCAGAGGCAGACAGATCCCTGTGAGTTCGAGGCCAGGCTGGTCTATAAAAGTCTAGGACAGCCAAGGCTACACAGAGAAACCCTGTCTCAAAACAACAAGAACACAAAACAAAACCAAAAAAATAAACAACAACAGCAAAAACAAAACAGGTTAAAGGAACCCAGCCCGTTAAAAGGGCTGTTGAGGCTTGTTGTTTTGGGCCTTAGAGGTTTGTTCTCTGAAAGAGACTTTTTTATGGGTCCACTTAACATGGCCACCGGAAACCTCTTAGAAGGACAATTTGAACATCCCTGTTAAGTTTTGAGGAAGAAAGCTCATTTCAAATTTTAAAATGACAATACTGGGAGATTTTGTACAAGGATGAAAAACAGCATTGGGCCACATAGAGAAGGTGACCAACATCTTGGCTGAGAGATGCCTTGCATGCAGCCTGGGTAAGATTCCTCTAGGGGTTCCCCTAAAAATCAGTAGCAGATGGTCTGGAGGCCAGACTGGGAGGGACCCACACAGGTAACCCTCATACACTCATTAAATGATACACCTCCTGTGGGAATACGTAGCATTGTCATCCTAGACCCAAGTGTCCTGACTCAGGTTCTCACCTTGTAGATGCGCAGCACACGGAGGGTGTCCGTGTGGCCTGTGGCCTTCGTTGGTGGCCTGCGGTATGAGGCCCCACGGGTGAATGGGGCAGGGAAGGTAGTTGGCTGGAAGACAGTGTTCGACCCCCACCGGCCATTTGCAATAGACATGGCTGGATTTGCCGTCAACCTACGGCTCATCTTGCAGCGAAGCCAGGCTTACTTCAAGCTGCGCGGAGTGAAGGGAGGCTACCAGGAAAGCAGCCTCCTTCGGGAACTTGTCACTCTCAATGACCTGGAGCCCAAGGCAGCAAACTGCACCAAGGTAAGACTCTCTTCCAAACTGACAGCTAGTAATAGAAACACACACATGCACGCACTCAAGCACGTGCGTGCGCGCACACACTTGCACACGCACACACACACCTCCAGACCTTCTGTTGATCAGTGGGGAAGACGAGGCCTCAAAATAGCTTTGCTTGTCTACAGTCTCCACTCAGGATGTAGCTTACTCTGTGTAAGGTGGGCACCATGATAGGTTGGCAGGGAAATGGGGACGGGTTCCCACTGAGGAGTTCCAAGGATCGCTGACTCTCCATAGGGTTATCTGTGCTCCATGACTGCTGCTGAGCACATACATGCACACGATAATGCAAGTGCACACTTGCATACATGCACATATACACGGCGCATGCATGCCTGCATACATGTACATGCACATATACACATATGTGTACACACAGGCACACTTGGGAAATCTTGATCTGTGTCTATTTACTAGGTGTCTTGCTTCCAGAAGGTATTTTGAATGTGTCACATTTACAAACAGAAAGAATGAGTTGGTGGGGTGGTGGATGGAAATAAAGAACAGTTACAAAATGGAGCAAAGGTGGGAAGGGAAGGGGCAGAAGAAGTACTTGCCGGGTGTGGGAGGGGACAGAGGGTGACAGAATGAGCTGAGCGCCTGCGCTGCTTGATTTCGTGTCTCTGGATATGCAGATCCTGGTCTGGCACACTCGGACCGAGAAGCCAGTGCTGGTAAACGAGGGGAAGCAGGGCTTCACCGACCCCTCGGTGGAGATTTGAAACTAAGGCGCAGGTAAGAGAGAAGGCCAGAGTGGCCGGGGCCAGGTTGGGATACACTCTCCATCTCTAAAGAGTTTTCCTTTTGATTTTTAATTATGGGATGTCAGGACCAAAGAGGGCAGCCGAAGCAGGAAATGCTATGGCCCCAACAGCAGCTGGCACTTCCATCAGCATAGCTGAACCCTTCTGCTGGCATCGCTTTCCTCCGTTGCTATTGGCGTGCTGGCCATGGGTGTGGCCCACGGTGAGGGAGTGTGGGATAGACCTGTTCGTGTGGCTCTGGGCGTGACTTCAGACACACCGCACCAGATCAGGGAACCTGTACCTTTCATTAGCAGGTCAAAGGGCTCACTAAGCAAAAGCCCTGGAACCCACTCCCATGCCAAACTTTTCTGTTTTGGTCTAGTGTCATTTTCTCTGTTCCTGGCTTTTTCATTCACAGAATGGGCTGCCGGTGCACTGAAATCAAGCTGTGGCACACATGTCCTATGAAATATTTTTGATTGTTTACATCCCATTGGGCTAGGCCACTGTATCCACCTACACTTTAGAGGCGACAGTGCTGTCGGAAAAGCCAAATGACTTGCCCAAAGTGACACAATAGTACAAGAGATTTATGCTACGTGACTGAGGAGGCCAAGTATTTTTGAGGGGCTTTTTGTCCTCTTGCCTCTTGAAAGCACCACCTTCAGGATTCACTACTCCAGACCCTACCACAGGTCTGGGAGCTTACACCAGACAAAGAGCTTGATTTTCTCTTCAGTACATCTGCAAACACCATGGCTGTGGGACCACAGGATGTCATCCATGAACTTAAAATCCTCGACCAGTGCCTCTTAGAATGTGTCAGTACAGAGATGCACCCCACCTTCTGCTTTCATGGGTCACTAGGAGAATTTCCATCATTTGCTTTCCAAAAGGTCTCCGAGGGGAACTCAGAGAGGCTCTGTGGAGGCCACTAGGGTCTCAAGGTCAAGCATTCTGTCCTGCTTGCAGTTCCAGCTCTATCTTACCCCAAGCTGAAGCCCATGTTGTTCCTACTTTCCCCACACAGGAATCTCCTTCTCAGACCCTGATCTCGGCCTTCCATCCTCTCCCATGGCTGACAGTTGCTCTGAGGCAGACTCCCGAGGAACGGCATCACCTCTTGTCTATCCTGAGGGCTTCCGAGAGAGCCTGGCTCGATGCCAGGATAAGAGACAGAACTTAAGCACAGAATCCCAGACCTGTTGTTCTCTCCATCAGCACAGCCAGGGGGCTCAAAAGACCCGAGGGCTGGGGATTCCAGCTGCCAGCAAAGCCTACGCTCAGCGCACCCCCCTCAGAAGCTTCCTGTATTGATGGGGCTGTGTGAGCAGGTGGCCCTGCCTTGGAGTGATGCTGGGGCGAGGGAGGTCAGAGAAACCCCACTGTCAAGTGCAGCATGGCTCAATGGTTCCCTGCTCTTGGGCCCAGCATGACTACACAGCATGTGCCCAGCCAGGGCATTCTGAAGACCAGAGAGCAGCCTGGGGCATGAGGATGCCCCAACACTCCTCTTTCACACCCGCTCTTCCTCAGAGCTGCTCCCAAATCAGAAATACCTCTGGCTCTCCTCTGGTTCATGTTTACAGGGCATAAGGCTGTCTTGGATCCCACCTGGCACCCAGCCCTGCATTGGGGGAGCCTGGGCCTACCTACAGCTCCCCCTGTACCTCAGGCTGTGGGAGAACAAAGCCCCTTGTCCTATGTCCCTCAAGCCTCCTGTGCCAGAATCAGCACGGTGGTGGGCCTAGAGCCAGCACAGGTCATTGATTGACCTGGATTAAGAACCGAGTCACCCCAATGTCTGTACTGCCTCCCCAGTACCCCTAGGCTGCAATGCCCCTTGCCAGGCTTGGACTAGGGAGGCAATCGCCCTCCTCCTGGAACTGCTGAGAAACACAGGAGTGGGCTGGATTTAACAGTCATAGACAGGCAGAGCTCTTCCTGAGAGAATGTGAGGCGCAGCCACCCCAGCCCTCTCCTACTCCAGTTCCTGTGAGGGATGTTTTAGCAGGGAATTTAGGGGCAAGAGCAGGAAATGTCTGAACCCAGAAAGACCAGAGCACATTACTGCTTTGGGAATCACTCGATCTCACACACAATGGGAAAGCCTACAAAGCCAGCCTGCCTTGTGCCCACTGCTGCCCCCTCCCCCACCACCCCAGACAGAACAGTATGCCTGTGCTGTTGCACCCATCCACCCAAGAAAAGCATCTGCATGGGTGTCCAGCATCTGAGAGGCCGCTGGTCCTGGATGCATGGGGCCCTCTGGTGGTAATCTCACTCCAGCTCCTACCAGTTGGAAGCACAATTTTCCTCCCAAGTGGGGAAAAAGGAAAGGGCGCAAGCCCACCGAAGAGGCGTTTATTTTTTAACTGCTAACAGATCCCCTACACACACACACATACACACACACACACACACACACACACACACACACACACACACACACACTCCATTAAAACTCATAGGACAGGCCCTAGAGTCATTCAGAACCCACTCTGGGTTGGGTGAGACTCAGTCCACATCTCTAACATTCAGAGAATAGCATCTGCTGCCTATTTTGAAATGGATTTAACTTCCCGCAGCCTTCAGGAAACCACCTGGTGGAGTCGGCCCCCACAGCCACCTTGCAGGACATTTCCCTCAACCATTTATACTTTGGGTATCGCTTTGAATATTTACCCCTTGGCATCAAATGGGTGGCATAGGAGAAGGGCACAGGGCATCCATCTGATGAGTGAATTTACGTCTGGGCACTCTACTGCCCATTCATAGAAACTGTCAGCAAATGCCACGGTCAAATCGGCTGCTGAGGCTGCCTTAGCCAAAACCCAGTGTTCCTTTTTAGGACACTGAAAATGGAAATAACAAAATGGGGAATTTTTTATGGTTTTTTTTTTTTTGGCAGATGCTAATTCAGTTGTTTTCACCTATTATCCTCTCTTAGCTGCATGTGCATCTATTTATAATTACAACCCTGGTGGACTGCAGCCTTCATCTTGCTGGGAATGAGTTCGTTGCGAATCAGAACTGGGTCTGACAACTTGTTCTCCAAGCCCAGGCTGTTCCCTTGCTCCCTCACTGGAAAGTCCCATGACAGAGGAGACAAGCCAGGGGTTTAGGAGCTCCATGGGCAGAGGCTGGTGTGAGGGTGGAACCCAAGCTGCTGCACCATCTGGTCTGTTTTAATTTAACTGTATTTAATTTGTTTTCAAAATTAAAAGTCAAATATGGTTTTTAACAGTTGTAATCCTCCTCAGCCCTGCCTTATTTTATTCACATTTATTAATTGAACCATCCAACAAATATTCACCAGATGCCTGCTATGAATAGGCGTTCTTCTAGGAACCTGCACATAGCAGTCTTCATGGCATTTACCCACCAAATACAGGAGACAAACAATGATATGATGCAGCATTTCAGGTGTGATGTGCTATAAGGAAAACAGCAGAGCTGTTGGTGAAGATGGGGGTTGGGGGCCGAGTAGCAGCAAAAGGGCCTGGGGCTCTATAAGGTACAGCAAGAAAGGCCTCCCTCATATAGGAACTCGGAACAGAACAACAGCTTGCCACTGTGCAGCTGAGGCAGACACTCCTGACAAAAGAGAAATGTCCCCAACTGCAGAGTGTTTCCCATACCTCCAGCTCAGCAAAATAAAAAGCAATGAGGCTGCAACTGATTGGGCCAGGGAAGGGTGTGGGCTGGGGTGGGAGAAAGAAAACCTAGAATCATCTGGCCTCCGAAACCAGAATAAAGCTTTTGCTTTCTACTCTAAGTGAAATTAGGAGCCACTGATGGAAGTAACCTTCAGGAAGAGCCACTTTGCTTCCTGTGCTGAGGATAAATGGGCCAAGCCAGGGACTGGGGAGGCAGCCCCTGCCATAAACCAGGTACAAGATGATGGCGGACGGGATGAGGACACAAGTTCTGGAGCAGAGAGAAATGGCTGCATCCCAGGCATGCTGAAGAAGGGGTTGGGTATGGAATGAAGAGACAGGGGCCAAACCAGGAGAGGTCACATGAGGGTAAGTGGAGTTCTGCTTCTCACCTTGTTATGCACATGCAGCAGACAGTGAAGGTCAGCTGTCTGTGTACCTGCCACAAGGATGGGAACAGACACTGCAGAGTGTGACCCCCACACAGTGAACAGACAAAAGAAAGAATGAGTGAGCCGATGCTCAGAGCATTTGATATGGGTAGACAAGAGCGGCTCTAGAGGGCCTGAGATGGGTCTGGAGGGGCAGAGATGAGGCTCTCTGGTCCACAGGATCCTGGTCAATTCTGGAGAGCTAAGGTCGGCTGGCATGTGCTAGGGAAACACAGAAAATGTGCTACAGAGAGACCTTATCTCAATACATACTCGATCTTGTATGCATGACACTAACTCCGGGACTTCTTTACACCCTTACAGAAGGATGCTATGTCAGATTCCTTTATATTCCATTTGCCTGTCACACTTTCCCAGCACAGCCCTGCTTAATACAGCTTTGCAGAAGCCCGCTCCTATGTAATGCAAGACAAAGTGACAATATGACACTGCTCTCTGGCTCTGTTCAAGTAGCCCTGCGCTCATCTGCATCTTAGCCGGATGCTTGATATTCCAAGACAGCTCAGAGAGTACTGGCAGGGGTGGGTAAAATTGGGGGCTTTGTCTGTCTCTGTCTTGTTCTTCGGGTATCTTCTACACCGTGCACTTGGAAAAGCTTCCCTTGAGGTCGACTGGGATAGTTCAGTGGGTAAAGGCACTTGCCAGAAGCCCTGACAATCTGAGTTTGTTCCCAGGACCTGGGAGGAGAGAACCAACACCCATAGGTGGCCCCAGCATAGTCACACATGGCACACACACATCTAACTTCCCCAGACATGATAAACAAATAATTATCATGTGATTTTATTTTAAAACTTTAAGACAAATAAAGGGAGTTGGTACAAGCCTATAATCTCAAAACTTAGAAGCTAAGGCAGGAGAAGTAAAAGTTCAAGGCCAGTCTGGGCTACATAATATGACCTCACTGAGAGAGAGAACACAACCTCAATTTCTCAGGCCCAGGGGGACATGGGTTGTGACCCCACAACTACCCACACGTAAGTTAGCTGGGCTTACATAGCTTACTTCGCTCAGTGGCTGTACACCAGCAGTAGCCCTGGCTGCAGTGCAAACCCTGTCCTCGGTCACACTCAGGGCAGCCTGTTGGTCTAGAAGCCTCCATGAACCCATCTTCACTGGGCTTCTGTGCAGGCACTGTGATCATGAATGTGTATTGTTTGCTTTTTCACTATTTCTGAAGACAATCAGCTTGGAGTAGTACATGTCAAATATAATTTATGAAGAAAAACTATCTCCTATAGCTAGCTTGTATATTGTGGTTTGGCTTTCTAGAAAGTTCTTTACTCTTAACCACCAACATGGACCGCTCTTTGTGCAATGACATTTCAAGGAAATTGAAAGGTACCATCAGTATCTGGATCCTTAAGGGTCACCTTCTCCCATGGTTCAGAGTGACACAGACAAGCTGGGATACCCACAAAGAAGGGTTTCTTCAAATCTATTGTTTCATTGAAATTTAGAATGGCAAACTCAAGCCAAGCCATTGCACTTGATCTTGAGAACAAGAGCCTTTCTTCTGGACTGAGACATCATGGCAGAAGGCTGCCTTTCCTCCTCCCTGCTGTTGGTCAGGAAGGAGAAGCAGAATGTTGAAAGAATCAGCTGAGCTGGAAACAAGGCCAGTGCTAGACCTGAGGGCTGCAGCTGTCTCCAGATTCTACTGTGGTGGGGGCAGCTGTGCAGTGCCACTTGGCTAAGCCTTCTGCCACTCCCTTCCTGAGAACATGGATGCGAGGTCGTTTCTGCTAAAACACCCAGCTCCTCCCCTGGGAAGACTGTCCCTCCCTCAGTGACACTCCTCCTCACTGAGGACAACAGCAAATGCTCTCTCCATTTAGGAAGATGAGTATAGAGCATGCCTGTTTTTCCTTAGGCTCAGTTTATCAACTGAGTGAATGTAGTAAGAGACAGAGTGAAAAGGAAAAGATGTGTGTTTCTTCCACATGTCTAGAACTCACAAGAGGAAAGTCAAAAACTAAAACAAAGCTGACTCAAATAAGACCCCCTCTCTCTTTGTTCTACAGTGACAAACCCACAAACTCAGGAGCACAAACAAGCTGTGTAGGATGCAGCCACGCCACACTGGGGATGCTCGGAAGGCCTGCCAGTGAGGCTTTCACTTCCAGAGGAGGACGGTACCCACAGAGCTTCAGCACCCTCTTTGAAGGTGATAGAAAATACATTCTCCACCCTCAGAGACAGCTCTAGGGCCCCATCCACAAAGCCTGGAGAGAAGCCATCTCTTTATGAGTGTGTCCCAGACAGTGCTACCCCATCTTCTCTTCAGTTCCGACAGGGTTAGGGTTTTGGACTGAGTTGACTATAGCCCTTCACTCCCTGAGGTTGCTAGTTCTGAAGACTTCCCCTGTAGGAGAGGAAGGAAGGAAGCTGCCAGCCACAGCAGGATCTGCTGGGACTGCTGGTCAGTGGACATACTGGTTCCTGCCCAGGTGGGGGATATCAGTAGACTGTACAATGGAGCCTGCCATTGTCTCCTCGAAAATGATGACCTGAGGGAGAAAAGGGCTGAGCTGTGATGGGTGAGAGAGCTCTGAGATAGCAGGATCAGAAGGAGTAGGATTGAGGCAGGAAGGGGGTGCTGGGGTCAATGCAGACTCATCACTGGCCAAGGAAAAGGGAAGGATGGGGAGGCTAAAACACCCACCCTCTCCTACTCGCTGGCTGAGCATTGCAGGGGCAGAGAAGCAGCTTGACAGCAGGGATGGGAAGAGAGATGCAAGGAAAAAGGAAGTAGTCTAGACGTAGTCTCACCTTGTTGAGTCCTTTGTCCAGCCAGACGCCTGGGAGGTAGAGAGTCTCCTGAGGTCCTATGTTCCAGTAGCGCCCAAGGTTGTGATCGTTGACGAGTACAACCCCCTTCACCCAGCCCTTCAAACAAAACAGGGAAGGCCGTGCCTTACCATGGGAGACACCCACAGTGAAGTGCAGACTATGTTCCTGAGAGCCTGAAGGGAACCAACATTAGACATCCATGGAGGCCAACCCACCCCTCTGCTGAGCCTCCCAGACAGTTTCCCTGTCAACCTCAGATTGTCCATAGAGCCCACACGGTGAGAAGTAGCTCAGCTCTGAGCTCATTCCTCTGACATGCCCTCTGACACAGGGTCCCTGTCATATGGGGGCAATACAGGGCCCACGTGTTACAGAGAACTCCATTCAAGCCAACTTGCCTCAGATCCCTAAGAAACTGGGAGAAGAGGGAAGGAAATGGGTCCCACAAACCTCTAACTTCAGGAACGTGTCAGAAGGGTAAATGCCAACTGACAAGGCACCCAGGAAGAAAGCAGGAAAGGTAGGTTCTTTGGGAATGGCACTCCACTTGTTCATGTCAAACCTGAGGACAGGATGTAAGCAGGAAAGGGGGGGAAGGACCATCTCACATCTGCTTCCAGACCTGTGTCTAGTTCCTACATACATCCCTCCCCCCCCAGCAAGGCCCCAAGCCCCACCCACCCCCAGCCAGGTCATAGGATGGCATCAGGAGATCAGGATGGATATTTCCCAACCTGGAGCCATGGGTTCCAGTGCTGCTCCTACCCCTCACCTTAGTAGGTGCCTTTGGCCTCTGGGTCTGTTTACAACTCTGAGAGATCCTGGCTCTTGCTACATATTAGCTATGATCTCATATACCAGACTCACAGGGACCCACCTCTGAAAGAACTGCTTTGTCATATTCAGGCTGTAGATTCTGAAGTCTTTCAGAGGGTTATTATTCAGATAGAGATTTCCAATTAAACCTGGAGAAAGTGGGAAAAGAAAGGTAAGCAAGCCTCAAATCAGGAGACAGGTAACATAGCCGCAGGCAGGACATGTATGGACATTTCAGGGAAAATGAAGCAATGGTTTTTCTAACGCATATGCAGCCTAAGGTGCCCTAAAACCTCCCCGGAGATAGCAAAAGTGTGGCCGTAGACAAGACCACTGTTTGACAAGCCCCAGGATTTGTCATAAACAGCAGTTCATCCAAGGACAGTGACAGAACTGAGATGTCATGGTATGTAACATCTGGCTTCTGGCTTCTTTCCAAGGAAAGCTGTGTTTGCTAGTGGTGACAGAGAGCCTAACCTTGTGGTACTATGAGGGTCTTCAACTAAGAGACCTGGTGACTCAACCAGAGAGAGACCCTCCATTCAGCCTAAGATTAAAGATGGCTGCAAAAACATCCAGATGGCAAGCAGCTAAGAGCATCACGATGGTCCTCCTCAGCTGCCCAGCACCTTAGGGGTGGAGACGGTCAGGCCTGGAGCAGCCTCCATGGTACGGACAAGCACATGAGCATATGAGCTGCAAACACTCAACTGGCCCAGAGAGCAAGATTCTGCAGATGGTCAGGGTATGCTCAGTTCAGAACCCAGGAAAATAAAGACTGGACAGTCTGATGGGTTTTTCTAACTCCAGAACAATGAAAAGGTCAGATGGGTCCAGAGAAGGACACTTAAGGGAAGCTGTAGGGCCTGTGGAGAAATACTGGAGAAGTGCGGAGGGTCTAGCGTGGTGGCATAAATGGATCTTCTGTAGAGGAATCTCAAGGGGTTGAGGCCACATCGCTTTCTGAGTGGGTACCAGAGGCTTTCAGCTGACATCCCGATGAGGGGAGAGGTGAAAGTTTCCTCTACCGCAAACGCAGACGGAGGAGAGAGAAATGGAATGCCATCAACCTTCTCACCATAGGAAGAGTTTATTTTCTCTTAGTCCCCTTCTGAAACTGCCCTGGAAACCAACCACATGTAACTATGGAAAAGAAAGGGACTAAAAACATGATGAGTGCAAAAGCCAGGGGCAGGGGCAAGCGTGGTGGAGGGATGGTCCTAGAGGGCCTGACAACAAAGTGCAGTCTGCCCATTGCCTGTCTGCCTTCCCCCTGAGCCAAGAAACACTGCCTTTGAGTTTTTCTGAGAGAGATGAAGACAGAATTCAGTTTGAAGACCCGAGAAGGCAGGGGCTCCTGTATTATTCCATGGGCTCCAGCACCTTCCCACTCCTTGCTCTTTACCCACAACCCTGCAAACAGAGAGGCCCATCCCCACCAAAGTGATTCAGCATAAAGAAAGACTAAGAGGCCAACTCAGCTCTTACGGAGGTTCCTCCCGGGACACAAGGACCATAGAGTTAGGAAGCACTCAAGGGGAAATGGCCAAACCCTCCTGACCCATTAGCCAGTACAGGCAGATAAACCAGGCACTATCTCCCTTCAATAAACCTCCATGAACCCCACCTTCCTGAAAGGGGTCCCCAGATCCACCTCCATGAAAGGGGCCCCAGTGGCCTATTGATAAGCTCGGTGATGAGCAGACAGACGAGTCTGGGGGGGTGGCGACAGCTTTTCTCCTGGTCTGTACTAGGACCCACCTTTGCGCTGACTGTCAATGTTATTTCCGTAGTTGGCTCGCCCACGGTTCTCCACCAAGATCCTCAGCATGGTGTAACCCTGCCAGGAGCACAGTGGGCAGTTATCACCACCGGAGAACTCAGCAATACTTGGGGATCTCTGTGTTGCCCAGGCATTCCCTATGCTCTGACAATGGGAGTGAGAACCCCCAAATGGCCAGAAAGCTAGGTGTGCCATTCTTCTTTCCAGATTCTAACTAAGTTGCCTCCTGGCTTCCAGATCTTCCTCTTTGACTCCTACCATGTTCTGTAGGATAACAAACCTGGGTCAAGGGGATGGTAATCTTCGTTGTTTTGTAGTCCAAGAATCCTATGGATACTCTATTCAAAAAGACCTGCCAAGGGGAGCAGATGAAAACCATGGTCAATAGGAGGAAGGTAAGAAGAGCCACTGCTAAAGAAGAAAACAAGTCTCACTGTGGGTACTGAAGAAGGCAGGGCATGGAGGAAAGTGAACACCACAGTTATGAGGGAAAGATCAGGAGAACTCTAGTTATCGGAGATAGCAAAGTTTACACGCTGGCAACAGCTAATCCTGAAGGCAGAAAATAAGGTATGCACTGCCATACCTGGTCGCTACAAAGTCCAGGGAGTTCAGAGATGCTCCTACCTGTCCTCTGTCACGCACAAGGCCACTGAGGACGCCAGATGAAAAGATGGTGGTCTCATACAGGACATACCCAAAGGCCTGCCCGTTACCATTGTTTATTGGTAAGTTCTCCATGTTGATGGGTAGCTCAGACTTGATTGGCTACATAAGACAAAAGAAGGCACAGGAGTCAAGCGGCTTCTAATTCTAAGTTTTTACACGAGCAGCAAGGACATCAGGGACAAGATGCAAGGGTTCTCCGGCCTCTTTTTTTTCTATTCTACCTTCTTACTAGCTTAAACTAATGGCTCCTATTGAGACACATAAATAAGGACAACAGGAAAATAGATTTCACTAGAGTCCTACAAACTTACTGGAATCCTTAAGCCACCATCATGTCATGGAATCCTGAGGCCAGCATCACAACAAAATAAACTGATACAGGTGCCCCCTTTCCTCGCCACAAGGGAAGAACCATCCCTTCCTCTCTTCCTTACCCTATTCATGGCCCAAATAAAGGCCCACCCCTGAGGCTAGAGGGGAGACCCCAAGCTCAAGCTCTTCTGTTCCCTCCCATTTCCCACTCCAGCACCACTGTATTCTCTTCACTCAGTTCTCTGGTGGGGTAGAGACCTCAATGCCACTGAGTAGCTTTGCTCACCCCAGAATTCCATTTGAAAGTTCCTGCATTCTGTCTGCTTGGTAACTATCCCTGATGCCCAGCCTGCAGCACTTACCTCATCAATGAATGGGAGAGCATCCCACAGTGATATGTAGAAAGATGGTCTCATTGGCTCATAGGCCATCTTAGGCATAAGCTCAGGTGGAGGAGGCAGAGGGACATCTGCAACAGGAACATGGTCCTCCCTTAAATTGTCAATCATGACTGACTGCATCCTCCAGCCTCGTACCCACAGCCAAATGTACTCCTCATCTTGGCACCAATATCAACCACAGGACCAACTCAGTGCTCAAACTGCTCTAAAACATGAGACTCTGGCAAGGGCAGGGCTTCTTCATGTCTTCTATATGGCATAAATAGGCTTAGTAGGAGTCAAACACAAGGGGCACAGTATGACGAAAAGAGTCTCTCAAACCTTCTTTGTCTAGAATGTTGGTTTTATCATTTACTTTTTACTTATTTATTTATTTATTTGTGTATTTGCTTATTTATTTGGAGCAGTGGTCAGAATTGAACACAGGGCCTTATGCTGAGAAAGACTTCTACCACTGAGATGCCTTTCTTAGTAGTCTAGGACCTTCTTGAATATGGATCAGCTGGAGTTGAGGGAGGATACAAACATAGCACAAACTCAAGGGCTCATAACAAAAGCAAGGGCCCCAGTGTTTGTTTGAATCTGCTCTTTATTTGTACCTGAGAAGGCTCCAAAGAGTTCTCGAAGCTTGGTGTATTTGGCAGTATAATCTCCAGCCTCTGTCAATACAGCATCATAATCTGCAAGACACCCATGGACCTTTCAGTCTCTCCTGACCCCAGAACAGTACGAAGGAAAGAAGAAAACAAAGAAGGAGGAGGAAGAATTGGGATGGGGAAGAGAGTCCTCAGACCAGCAATTTTGAAAAGAAACACCAAATTATGGTAGGAACTAAATACTACAAAAGTACCCATGAGCATGGCATGATACTAAATTTTTGACTGCAAGTAGATAAAATGGTGCATCTCTCCTACTCCCTGTGAACTCTAAGAGGGAGGGCCAAGATCATACCTTCTCAAGGGTCTGAGAGGGAGAAAGGCTATCCCCACCCCTCTCACTCTAGATATGCCTCCCCTCCCTTGGTCCTGAAAACAGCTTTCTCAGCAGAGCAAGCAGGTCACAGGGACCTTCTGCTGGAGAAGCTTAGGGGAGACAGTCAGATAAAGCCTTCATCTTCCCTGGACATTTCACAGCCAAAGGCATGAAAGGACCCAGAAATTGTCTCTAAAGGGTTCTCCATCAAAAGCGCCAGTCCTACAAACACTGGAGAGGGACAGGGAGATCTGTTGAGGATACTTGCCATAGCTGGTGACATCAGCCTTGTAGTCATTAAAATGCATGGCTCCATTTATGAAGCCAAAATTGGTGCCTCCATGGAACATGTACAAGTTGATAGAGGAACCAGATTTGATAATGGCAGACACTGTTTTGAAGACCTCTTCAAAGAGAGCAAGGAGGAATGATGTTTAACGTTAGTCAGAGCTCAAGGAAAGCCCCAAAGAGGCCTCCTGTTCCTTCGTATCCCAATCCCCACCAGGTCACTTCATCATTAGGTCATTCAGCTTTCCCTAGACAACCTGAAGCCAGTAGGCTGTTTCCATCCTACCAGATAGCATGTTTTCTAGTGGCTATTCTGTCCCTAGGAAATGCAAAAAGCTTGGGTCCCATTACACAGTAGTCCTGCCCATGTCCCTAATTTCTTCCTTAACTAGGAAACAGACCAATAATACTCAAGGAGAGTATCAGACAACAAAATAAAAGATCAGTTAATATATATTTGTGTGACACATCCAATAAATATGAACTTACTACTGTCTTAGAGAACTGGCAAATTTTAAAAATTATTTTAATACTCAGTGCTGATGAATCTACAGGAAATGAATATTCTCATTTCATAATGGCCATAGGCTGATATAGTCTTTTCTGAAGAAGAGTGGTAAATACATATATTAAAACTGTATTGATGTAGCAATTTATTCTTTATCATAATGAAATATATGCCAAGTGTACAAAACTTCAAGGATGTTTGCTTAAGTGGTATTCAATTAACAAAAGCCAACTCTAAGTAATCAGTAAGAAACTGGGTCACTAAACGATGGTTTAGTCATCAATACAATGGAGCTCTTCAAATTCTTTAAGACAATGATGTCTGATTACACGAAGTATTCCTATGTTCACTAGTATAGAATGGGTGTATGTGTGTGTATGTGTGTGTGTGTGTGTGTGTGTGTGTGTGTGAGAGAGAGAGAGAGAGAGAGAGAGAGAGAGAGAGAGAGAGAGAGAGAGAGAGAGAGAGAGATCAATCTGTCTCTAGCTCTAATTGTATTACATCGATGAAGATACACTAAGAGCTTCCTGTACTGTTCAACACAACAGAATGTTTGGTCTGGACTCAGGGACTTTTATTCCTTCTTTAAACTTTACTGTATTTCCTAGATGTTTATAATAAGCATGTGTTGCCTTCCCAATTACAAAAATCACAGAAAAGCAATGGTGATGGCCCTATTGTTATTACATGTCAAGTTTCTGAAATACCAAGAGCTGAGTATGAACTCAAATGATCCTAGAAGCCTAGCATCCTACAACTCCATACACAATGCCAGGGAATACAAGACAGACTCTTACCTAGGATCAACATATGTATTAGACTTAGACAAAGTAAAGTACTTACCAGAGGAATCCAAGATATTGTGGGAGCCACCCCATGAGTCAAACCACCCTGTCCAGTACTCCATCACCATCTTGGGTTGAATCCCCTGGGTACCATAAAATGAGAATTAGGCAGGCCGACTGATCAAAAGGGAAAGAGGGGCACGTTCCTTTGGCCTACATGGCCATCTACTTCTTCCCTGAGAGGCTTGTAGGTGCACAGCATAGAGAAAGATCATTCACCCACCACTTGTGGCCTCACCGCCAGCTGGTATAACATAGGAGAGGTGACCAGAGTCGGTGTTTAATGGGCTTTTGATGTTGCATATGGCCGATACTAGCAAGGACACACAAGTATCTGCACAAACTAAGCTTTCATCAGAATCTATCACATAATTAGGATGCCCTTTCCTACAGGTTGAGTTGCACTGTGGCTCAAGACAACCTTCACCAACCAGGGAAGAAGAATGTCCTATCCTGGATGAGCACGTCTGAGAGCCACACCATGGATGCAGACACACCAGTTAGTGCTTCCCTGAATCTGGGAGTCAGCAGGCTTCAGAGTGGGTTTTCTTTAAGTTCTGACTTAAACAGTAGCTCACAAAACTACCCCAGAGAGTCAAATCCTGGCAGAGCAGCTACTCACGGTGCAAGCTCTACAGCTGCACTCTGGAGTCATACCTTGGCTAGTCTTAATTATTACCTCCGAATACTGAGGTGACATCTGCTCTCTCCAAGCCTACAAAGATCATTCTGGGACTGTGCTTGGCTCCACCACGTTTGCAAAAGCTGTAAACACCTGGGCATGTGTAAAAGACTCATCTGCTAAGATCTTAGGCTCTGAGCCAGGAAGCATTCTCATTTGTTCAGTGACAGCTGATTAAGTGTCCTCTCTCTGGGCTGGCCTGACATTCGAAACCGCATAAAAGTCAACAGAACATATTCCAGAGAGATGGGCATAGTTAATGGTTCATGACATAGAAGGTAGCAATTGTCCCTAGATAAAAGCCCAACATAGCCACAAGATTTTCTTATTAGCAAGCTGGCAGCTTTGTTATTCTTTATAAACCATCCACATTCCAAAATACAGCATACTACACACACATTTAGTCACCCAAAGGGAGAGGCAGAGTCTAATTACTAAATCCCAAAATCTCCAGGGCCAACAGTGGGTGTATTTGCATAAGGGGTCTGTGGTTTGGGGAGAGGGTGAATGTCCACCCTGGACCACGTTGTCTTCCTCCAGAATGTGATGCAACCAAACTGACCATCTTCTGAGTACTTCATCCATTTTCTGTGTATCTCCTTGACCACAGACAGCAGTTAACAGTAGCGACCACACATGCTCGCTAGGAGAACTAGATGAAATGATGCATATAAATTCACATATACAGAAATACTCCAGAATCTCTAGCTCTAATGAGCTTTCTTCCTCACTGAGCACATATTTAAGGACTAATAGGTACCCCAAAGTTAACCAGTGCTGGGGTCTATAGTGTCCAATCAATGAAGCCCTTTAGACAAAACCACTTCTTTAAGAAAGGGCAGATGCTATAGGCCATACAAGAGAGTAGTTCAGAGCGCCATTCTGCTGGTAGGCCAGCCAGCCCAACAACACTGGATGTAAGTTGTCTATGGGCCAGCAGCAGACCCTCCTTCCATCACCAGTGCTATGCGGTGCTTTTCAAATCTTACCCTATTCAAATCTAGGTTCTTATTATACCTGGTCAACTAAAGGAAAAACAGAAACAAAGCAGAGCCCAACAGTGGCTCCAAAGTCCCACAACAGAGTGACCAAGTAGGTCTTAAGCAGCTCCCAGTATCTACCTGTACATCCCTTGGCAGCACTCAACTGCAACTCTGCTTAGCCACTTTGAGACTATATCCCTTCCCGAGTAGATAACAGACTCCACAGGGGCAGAAGCCCAGTGATCAGCATGAGGTAAGGCAGGCCATGTACAGCTACGGACAGAAAAGAAACCTAAGACATACTAGGAGAAAGAAGATGAGAAGAATGGGCTCCACCTGAGCCCACACATGGACATGTATAAGCCCTTCCCTCTGAGAATTCTACCCAAGATCAGGCCTGCTCTCCACCCAGGAGCCTTCCCACCCACTCTGGCCCCCACCTACACCGCAGGAGTTGCCATATAATACATACATACTCGCCTTACAGGGTACTGCCTGTCATGGTGGCTTCATGGGTATACCTGAGGGGACCATCTCTACTTTGAAAGGCCAACAGCTGGAACAATCTACTCAGTGGACCACAAGTATGGCCACCATATAGGCCCAGTATCCCCATAGGCATCTACCCATTGTCAATACACTCTTTCAGTTCCCCTTCAGGCTGAGGGCCGTGGCAGATATGCAATTGGTGGGGACAACCCGGGGCATTCACGCCTTCCAGTGAGCCAGGCTAAGACAAGCTACCTGTCCTACACATGGGATATAGTGTCTCGGCCTCAGTCACATCTGTCTGTTTAGGAAAGACACACAAACTAGAGACATCAGCTGGAATAGGGCTGTGTATGAGCATCAGTCTAAGGAAGCTGAAATATACCCAGAGACTGCTCTCTTTTCCTGACCTGCAATAAGCCAGGCCACCTGTCTTGTGGTTAACAGGAACATTTCCAGTGCCAATGAAGCCATAAAGGTTAAGGTTGGGTGCCTTCTATAGTGCAGGATGGAGAGGTTTCTTTTCTCTCTCAAGCTCTCAAAGTAATTCTGGGGTTTGTGGAGTCCATAAAAGCCAAATCTTTAAAAGGTGCCCTTCTCATGAGACCATGGCACACTTGGATGGTGCCCGTCTACACACCAAACTCTAGAGCAGGATTTCTAAGCTGCTTCCCTCCTGGCCATGGGGCAAGAGGCTGGGAGAGCTAAGAGCCCTTCTGCCCCATCACAGAACTCTGCAATCCCTGCCCTCAAGCTAGAAGATCCACGGTGTCCCTTGGGCTGGACCTACCTGAATAGATAGGAGAATACTGTTTAGTGTCTTCAGCTCCTCTTGTGACTGTAAGTTGATGGTAGCCAGCACTGGGACGACAGCGGAGAAGGAAACAAAGCACAGTCTTGAAGGCACAAAGGCTCTCTGAATCACCTGCTTAAAAAGCTAGTGCAGACACTGCTTCCCGCCTCCCATTATACACCGGTGCCTGTGATGCCAAAAGAGCTGCCTATATTGTTATTCCTAGAAACTCTACCATTCAATACACCAGAGCTCTACACTGTACCCCAAATGCAATGGCAAATGCCTTTGTATACCAAGGGCAATGATCTTAGTGAACTCATGCCTCGTTTCTTGACAAGGACTCACTGGCTACTCTATTCCATGGTGTGTTTATTTTAAAAGTTTAACCAGTATTGTATACAGTTTTCCATAAGCAAAATGCACGCTCAAGAATAATGTTACTTCTGGTTAGCGGCTATGACTCTGCCACAGCCACAGGCAGCTGCAGAACTGACTCGAGGGATCCTTGCCTGTTACTGTCCACTTGAAGGGTCACTTTTAGACCAATGAGCTTAGGAGTTAACTAAGATAGGATGGCCAGCCCCAGCCACTGTCCAGGATCTCTGGCCATGATAACCCTAAAGAAAACAAAGCTGAGGCTCAGAAGGTACAAAAACTTCCCTCATGGTCCACAATCTGTGAGCAGCAGACTCAGGCCCCTACCCACCCCAAGCCACCATCCTGCGATGTCACTGTCCTCCAGCAACCCACGCGGGAAGACCTTGTACCTAGAACCTCCCCTTTCTTTTTTTCATTCTTTTTTTAATTAATTTATTCAGATTACATCTCAATTGTTATCCCTTCACTTGTCTCCTCCCGTTCCTCCCTCCCGCCTTCTTTCACCCTATTCCCTCCCCTAGGTCTGTGACAGAAGGGGACCTCCTCCCTCACCATATGTTCACAGCCTATCAAGTCTCATCCTGGTAGCCTGCTTACGCTTTCTCTGAGTGGGTTAGCCACTCCTTTCAGGAAGCCTGCTTGAAAGTAACCATTAAATCTCAGAGTGAACCAGTGCTCGGGGCTAGCTGAACAGAGTGAACCAGTGCTCGGGGCTAGCTGAACAGAGTGAACCAGTGCTCGGGGCTAGCTGAACAGAGTGAACCAGTGCTCGGGGCTAGCTGAACAGAGTGAACCAGTGCTCGGGGCTAGCTGAACAGAGTGAACCAGTGCTCGGGGCTAGCTGAACAGAGTGAACCAGTGCTCGGGGCTAGCTGAACAGAGTGAACCAGTGCTCGGGGCTAGCTGAACAGAGTGAACCAGTGCTCCTCGGGGCTAGCTGAACAGAGTGAACCAGTGCTCCTCGGGGCTAGCTGAACATATGCCGCTACATCCTCTTGTAATCCTAACACTACGTCAAATTCAAGAAAGAGATGAGGAAGAATGCAGAAGGGATGTGAGCAGAAGCAAGATGCCAAGGGAATGCTGGGAAAGTGAAAAACACAGGGGGCACAGCAGGGGCCCAGGGCAGGTGGCAGATTTGTTTCTTTCTACCAGACCGCACAAGTCCTTCACTGTGAGTGCCAGGAAGGGGCCCTGCCTCCGTCTGCATACACCCTCCTGCCTTGCTGTCAAGCCTCCTTTGCACCTGAGTCCATCCCCTCAGTGGGGCTCACATGCTCTTAGAAAACAATTCCCTGGGAACATGGAGGTGAAAAGAAGGGAAAACTGAAGGGCTCCTGAGCAAGGAGTTTCCTGCACCATCCTCACATCTGTTCCTCAAAAGAAGCGAGCAGCTCTTCTATAGGTGTTTGAAAACGGTATCTAGACACTGATTGCCTAATGTGACCAGTCCCCATGGTCCCATTACCCCCACAGAAGGACTCCTGTTCACCTCCTCTACCCATCTTCAGAGCTTCCTCTCCCCACAAAGAATATAAACAGAATATGGCAAGCAGAACTATTAAAGGGAACAAATAAAATGCTTAAAAACAAAGGAGGCATTAGGACTGGCACTTGGGAGACCTTCACTGAGACCTCCATTAAGACATCGGCTAAGAGAAAGAGAGAGGGAGACAAGGCTAGGGACAGAAGTGAGGATGGGCTGCATGTGTGGCACATGCTTGTAGTCCAGTCATCTCACCACTCAGGACAGCGGGGCAGAAGCATCATGAATTTGAGAACAGCCTGAATTACACAGCATGAAAGGGGAAGGCGGGGATGGGGAGGAGAGAGAAGGATCTAAGATGACAAGAAAAGCAAATGGGATAGTGAGTCCACTGAGGGTGAGAACTGAGCACTCTGACTGGCCACCTGACTCACACCCCGCCCGTGGACCTGCTGCCAAATGCACAGTCACACTGAATTGCACCAGCAGGAAAGAGGAGGCAGGAGACCAGGGGAACCCCAGCCATCCACTAAAACAGGAGGACGGTCTCAGCATCCTAAACCAATAGATACAGAGTCCAGTAGAAACAGGAAGGTGAAAGTTGGAAAAAAGGTTACGGTTCCAGATGGCTGTGTCTAGGAAACTGGGCAAGGAGGAAGGTAGATTTCTTGATATGTATTTTAGTATTTTACCGATAGGCCATGTGAATGAATGCTTTAACTATTTAAATTAAAAATCATCATTCAGGCCAATAGTGGCCTCGGGGGCCCATGGGTTGGAGCCTGAAGGAGAAGGTGGGTAGGAATGGATAGAGCATCTTCTAAGGCCTTTTCAGACCTGTCTCCTGCCCAATTGCCCCTTCACCTGTACCTTGGTAGCAAACATGGGTAGACACTGCCACCTCGTGGAAGTAACAGGAATCACTATTGATCTCTGTCACATTCACTCTGCTTGTTTGCTGTAGATAAAGAGCCCTTTCCTCTCCCTCCACCCAGAGTTCATTCCCAGAAGCAACCAAGCCAGCTTCTCTGAGAAGGCTATCAAGACAAAAGTCCCCTTCTACAAACAGATCAGCCTAGAGAGGGCAATATAAACAACAAAACAGACACAAGGAGGTGCTATGTCAGAGAAGCATGGCCCACAGAAGGCGCCACTGTAACTGACAGGAGGGCTCTTCCGCTTCCCTGTGCATAAACAGAGCATGCGCACAGGTTTATACACAGGTCATATGATACCGCAGAAGGTCCACAGAGATCACTGCTGCTGTGAGATCGAGGACTAAGTTACACTAGCTATCCCAAAGGCTAAAAGGGAAGATGGTGCCAGGAGAGTAGGCTGAGCCTTGGGAAGGGTACATGGTCCAACAGGGTGCTGAAAGCCTCACTGCAAAGACGACCTGGGAGGCAAGCCATGCAGACTCCCTAAAGCCGTGCAGAGTCACTGAATCTGAGGTACTCTGTGTTGTTGAGGATCAGAAAGGGAGCCAAGAGTGGGAAAGGAGAGACACCCGGAGGTAAACTCAGTCAGTCATGTGTGTGGAGACTGAGGCATGCTGACAGGGTGTGTTCAGGGTTCTATGTGTGGAGACTGAGGCATGCTGCCAGAGTGTGTTCAGGGCCATGTGTGTGGAGACTGAGGCATGCTGCCAGGGTGTGTTCAGGGCTATGTGTGGGGCTGTGGGAGCAGGCAGTGGATGGGGGCTGTGGGAGGGAAGACTGAGGAGGAGCACCCAGGGGTTGCTCTGTTAGGAGCCCACATGACCATTCTCAAAGTGTGTGCTTCTCTTTTTTCTGTGGAGCATGTGGCGCCCAAGCAGCATGTGACCTGAACTGTTTGCTGAGGTGTTAAAGGCAGGGTCTTGCTATGTGGTCTTGGCTGGCCTGGAACTATGTAGACCAGGCTGGCCTCGAACTCATGACCCTCCTGTCTCAGTGTCCCTCGTGCTGGAATTACAGGCGTGTGCCTCAGGCCTGACTGCCTGGTTATGTTCTAAAAGGTGGGCCCCAATTGCTGTGCTAAGAAAAGGTTGCTGGAGGGACTGGTGAAGTAAGAGGAGTTGGTGAAAACAGTGCTGTGGCATTGCAGGTGCGAAGGGTGGCAAGAGCTGAGATGGTGGGCCACGTTTGCGTTCCGGATATATTTTGAAGAGAAAAGTAAAGACAAAAGGATGTGCCAGTGGCTGCCATATTGGGCAGAAGTGGGCTGAAAATAATTGCCAAGGTCTGGCGTACTTGAGAAGAAATGGAGCTGCTGATGGGACAGCCACCTGCAGCAGCATGAGGGCTCTATGTGGTTAGCAAGAGCAATGACCAGACACAGCTGGCCGGGTACTGGGGTGTTTGGGAGGCATTTGCTGAAAAGAAGAGAAATGGGCCATGGGAGGTACTGTGAACCCTATCACCCGTGCAGCCCAGAGTGCCAAGCCTGTGCTATGCACCACTGGCACCAGAGGAACTCCTGCTCCTATCTCAGACCATGCCCAGGGAACTGTGCCGAAGGGCCAGGCAGGCAGCCTCCTTCAAGTACCTCCTTCGACCACTCCATTTTGCAGGCCATCTTTGTTGTCTGAGGTCATGAGCATCTCTATGATGCCACGGTCTTCCAAGGCCTGTTTGGGGGATAAAGGGAAATTAAAGACTGTTCATATTGCTCAGAGATCCTGCAAGGGCACTGCCGAAGCTGAGGTTATCTACAGAGCATGAGAGAAAAGTGTAGCCAAAGCACTTCTCTGTGTGTTATTTATGTCCACAACATTCAACAAAGTTCCAGGAAGTGCTTGGTTTCCAAGTGTGGCAGGGGACATGGCTGCTGAGTCTGACAGGCCGTGGTTGCTTCTGTAGGTCTCATCAGCTTGAGGATGCACAGAAGCTTACTCAGAGGCTGGCTCATGGGGACTACATGTCAGGCTATCACATGGCAACTGCCTGCACAGCTCTAGTGAGAAGGCAGGGTTGACAGTGGGACACTATGCCGTCCCCTTCGTCCACACCCTGGACAAGCAGCCTGCCTCTCAGAGCCAGTGTGAACTTCATCAGTGTCAGGGGCAATGATGGCCCGGCCATGCCTCAATGCCATGTCCATGGAATACTGGCCATGCCCAGAAGGGCTGAAAGCAATTCTTGGTTGGCATAAATAAAACCCATTGCTTGAGGAGCAATGGGATTGCTGCCACTCATAACAACTGCTAACATCAGGACCTTGGCCAAGATGCTAAGCACTTTGACTGGCTCCTTCACTCTTGATAGCCAACCTCTGAAGAGCACAGAGAGAGCATCAGGGAGGCTGGATGAAGTATGATCAGTTACAGAGGTCATGCAAGAGGTGGGGCTGAACTCAGAACACATGCACATACACAGGCTCCACTCTGAGACTCTTTGACTCAAACAATCCTTCCAAGGTGATTTTACAATGACAGGACTTTTTATTTCAACTGGATTCTTCTGGAAACAGAGGGATGACATCTAACATTAATGCCAGATCCAAGGGTTTGATCCCATGTGAGGGCAGAGAAGGAGCTCCAACTCTTAGGGATGACAAGAGCTGGAGCATTGAATCTATGAGGAATATTGGTGAGATCCTGGACCTTAATTTCTTCAACTACAGACCACTTAATTTTCTCTCCCCTTAAACTTCAAAGGCATTAATTTTTTACATTGCCCTTTAAAGGCCAATCACTATTTCCTAAGTTCTAGCCACCTGCCAAGCACAGAGCTCACACCCCCTCACAGAAGCCTTAGGAAAGGGTATTTGGTGTCCACTTTGCATATGATAAGAGTAGGGTTCAGAAAGCTGAAGAGGTCATGCCAAGGTCATTCGATGACATAGGATGCACATCTCTCCAATACCCCCCAAGAGAAGCTGCATAGGAAAGGATCCTCCCAAACTCTGCTGGCACGCTGAGCTCTGGGCACCAGGGAAGCATGGCTGTGTAGACACGGTCCCCTAAGGAGCTACTCTCTACTCCTGATGCTCCTCAGGGTCCTCCTCTGCAGCTGCATCCCTGATAAACAAGTGCCGGAGATGCCCCAATGCTCAAGGGAGTCTCGTGAGGACTGTAGCAAGAGAAGCTCTGGAGTCTGTGCCCAGCATAGGCCTTTTCTAGGTAACCCAAGACAAGGAAGCTAGATGCATGCTCTGTCCAGGATGCGGACAAGGACTGACCTTCCCTTTTCCAGCTTGAGGAGTGCCACCCTTCCTCGATAGCTGGTACCCTACTGAGAGCTCTCCTCCAGTCATAATGAGGGGACAAGAAGAAAGAGACTAAACTGGAGCACTTGGGCTTCACTCTCCAGTCTGTGAGGACAAAAGTCATTCCTACATGGGAAAACTTAAGCTGAGCGTGACGATAATAGATAAGCTGCCCAGAGCAGCTGAGCCAAAGACATTGACCTTTAGTCAGGCCAATCCAGAGAGTCTGTCTCCTACATCCTCAGCTCACACCACAGCCAGCTCTCCACAGGTCACTGAAACAAATGCCAATGACTCTATCCAAGTCATCTGTTGACAACTTACTGTATACCTAGAGCAGTACCAGGCCACCTGATGTCACAGAATACAAATGAGGCAGGCACTCCTTTTACCCCACTTTGTAGAAGAGAAAAAAGGAGCCGTAGAAAAACTGAGGCATTTGCTCAAAGCCTTAACTCCCAAGTGGAAGAAACCAGCTCTGGATGCCGGGCCTCTTTGATTGTCCCTCTCTGCCATGCTATGTGAACCAGCAGCTCTCAACAGCCCCCTCACTCTACAACCCACTGTCATCTAACACCACCCAAGATCGCTGTAATGAGTGCAATATGTAGCTGGCCAGAGGGTTTTTTTGTTTTGGTTTGGTTTTGGTTTTGGTTTTGTTATATTTCCTCAATAAAATCTATGTACAACCACCAATCTGGCTTTATGCTAGGGTGAGGCAGACCACCCACAAAGCTTTCATCGGCTCCACTTCATTAAGGCAATCCCTTTATTCTTAGGCCCTGTGACACTATATGTTCACCGTATCTAGAAAGCTAAACTCAATCAATAAATGATAAAATTTAAAAAAAAAAAAGGAACAACTCTGTTGAAATGAATCATGGAGAAAATTTCACTAATTAATAAATGGTGTTGGGAGGCATGGTGTATTAATTAGAGAAATGTATTAGAGCAATGTGTCACAGCCTGTAACATGCTTCAGAGGAAGGACTGTGAAGAAATTAACTAGATGATCTTACCTTCTTGATGTAAGGCATGTACGCCCTGTCTTTGTTATAGGAGCCATATTCATTCTCCACTTGAACAGCAATGATGGGTCCGCCATGCTTATACTGAGGAAAGAGAAAAGCAGAAGCTAAGTGAGTAGTGCTAAGTTAACACCCATCACAATTTACTAGTACGCAGTACACAGAGAACAAGAGTCTCAGTAGGCTTTGGATGTGACTAGGAGTGACGTCATCAGACACTGAAGCGAGGAACATTAGCCCATGTGCTCCCGTGGAAACATCAAACAACCAGAGACTGACTAGAGCAGTTCTGGAAAGCAGCCTAGGACCTAACAACCAATCAAGAAACCACTGCATGTGATAGCGAGAAAACCTGTCATGTCTGTACTCAACCTTGGCCTCAGCCCTTCTATGGTGTGCCACTCCCAGCATGGAAGGATAAAATGAAATTCATTTACAATGTCTGGTCTGTCTGTACACTGCTTAGTAGAATGGCTTCTATCCTAGATGGCATGGGACTCAGACAGGAAGTATCAGCCCAGTTCGGACCCAGGCTAGAAGCTGGAGAAGGCAGTGATAGATACAGCACAATGCCAACCCTGGAGAAGACTACAAATGTGTGATTGACTGGGGCAATAGAATTATGGGCCAAAGAATATGACAAGCATCTAAGAAGAAACTGGAATAAGACACTTTGGTCATGGTGACTTGTAAAGGAAATCGGGGTTTGGGGGTAAGATGGGAGGCATGGACAGGACATATTTCCAGAAAGTATAAGGGATTATATATCTTTCTCCTGGGCACATTTCCCAACTTCAAACCCCTATCAATTAGTGAAGGTCTTCCCTGGCCATCTGCAGAAACAGGGAAAGATGACTGTTTTTAAATGCCTATTGCTCAACCAAAAGCCATGAGGCATGCAAATAAGGAAACATGGGAGTTGGGAACATAATCCAGTGGAAGATGCTAGCTTTCCTAGCATGTGCCAGGCCCTGGGTTGGGCCCTTAGGACTATAAACCAAAATGGAGGGGAAAGGGTGGGGTTTGATTTGATGGAAAGGGGAGGAGGATGAGAGAGTTTTAGGAGGGCTCTGGTCAAAGAGCACATATATACATGTATGCGCAGCATATATTTCATATATGAAACTGTAAAAGATAGATAAATAAAAACATCTTCAGAGAAATCTAAAAAGAGCAAGCATGCACACGCACACGTGCCCGCGCGCACGCGCACACACACACACACACACACACACACACCTGCAGATTTACTAGACAAAGTGGACAGCAAAAGTTGAAAATGATCATTTGAAGTTATCTACCTTAAGGGAAAAAAAAAAGAAAAATGAATGAAAAATGTGAATAGGGTCTAATGAACTTAGATGACACAATTAATCAGACCAATGTGTTTATTCTTTGAAATGGAGGAGGAGGCAGAGGAAAGGAGGAGGGAAGGGAGGAGGAGATGCCCGATCTGTAGATGAAGAGCTACAAGCAATTAATGGCTATTGAGAGGAGGAGAGTGTATGTGTGTGTGTGTGTGTTTATATGTGTATATATGTGTGTATGTATATATGTATATATATGCACATGTGTGTTTATATATGTATATGTGTGTACGTATATATGTATATATGCACATGTGTGTTTATATGTGTATATATGTGTGTATGTGTATGTATATATGCATGTATGTGTGTATATGTATGTATATATATGCATATATATATATATATGGTCAATAATTCCGGTAGGAGAAACATGGAAGGAGTTGGAGGGGGAGGGGATAGAAATCATATAATTATAATAATTATGTATAAAATTCTCAAAAACGAACATTTAAATTAAAAAAGGAAATATATAGAAAGAGTATTTGAAGAAATAATGGCTGACTAGTCGTGGTGGCAGGTACCTGTAATCCCAGCACTTTGGGAGGCTGAGGTGGAGACCTATGAGTTCAAGACCAGCCTGCATAAATAGTGAATTGAGGTTAGTTTGGACTGCATACACAGCAAAACCTCGTCAAACGGCAAAAGCCAAAAAAAAAAAAAAAATTGAAGGAAGGAAGGAGAAAGGGAAGGCCAGAAGAGGGAAGGCAAAGAAACAAGGGAGGGAGGGAGGGAGAAGAAGGAGGGAGGGGCAGGGGGAGAAGAGAAATGAAAAGGAAAGGGAGAGGTGTAAAAAGAAAGAATGGTTGAAAAATCCCTCAAATTTGGGGAAAGCCATGGAGGTGTGTGTGTGTGTGTGTGTGTGTGTGTGTGTGTGTGTGTGTGTGTGTGTGTACATATATGTATATATATACATACACATACATACATATATATGTTGCAAAACTTCAAAACTTCCTACTAGACTATTCCAGAGAGCCACATAGTAGCGTTTCACCAAAGCAAATGGTTGAAAACGAGAGGGGGGGGGAGGTGAGAGGTGACCTATCATTTTACAAAAAGCTGTCAGTGAAACTATGAGGTAGAATCCAGCAAAAATCTCCAGGTCAAAAGACAGTGCACATTCAATACACTGAAAGAAAAAAGTTGTTAACTGGGAACTCTCTATCTAAAAAAAAGAAAGAATTTTCCGAAAATAAATGAAGACAGGAAAGAGGAAGGAGTTGATTCCATCGCACTTAGTGTGCAGTTAGTTCCTCAAGCTGAAATGAAGGCTGTTAGACAGTAACCTGAGGCTACATAATAAAGTAGTGTTCCCCAGAAAAGGCAAACGTAATATAAACAACCAACCAACTCTGTACCCTGAAATAGCTCAGCACATACTTTTCTCTTGGGCAAGATAGACCATTTTCCAGAACAGACCATATGTTAGACCACAAAGCAAGTTTTAATTAATTTTAAAATACTGAAGTCAAACAAAGCATTTATTCTAATTACAATAGAATGAAATAGAAATTAACAGTCAAAGAAAACTGGAAAGTTCACAACTATATAATAATTTAACAATAAACTCTTAAAAACCAATGGATAATGAAGAAATCACCATGGATAATAGCAAAACACTTCAGATAAATGAAAATGAAAGCTCAAAGCAAAAAAACTGATTAAATACAGGAAATTTACAGCTGTGCACATTTAAAAGATGAAACATCTCAAATTAACCATCTAATTTCATGTCTTAAGAAATTAGGGAACATTCCATTGTATACTTCCAGCATGGGGCATGACAAAAGTGAAGACAGAGGCTCCTGGCTGCCCAAGGTGCTTAGGGTAAGTGAGTGCTCAGCCCTCAATGGGACATTACAGCACTTCCTCTAAGGGTAGGGGTAGGGGTGGGGGGGTTGGGGGGTGAGGCACACATCATAGAGGAGAGGGCAGAAAGCTTAGAAGAGCCAGAAGACAGGGAGACAGGGAGAAAGACTTTGAAATGCTATCTTTAGGGCATGGGACAACCATTGCAAAGCTAATCCTATAACAGTTACAGCGGCCTACACTGGAGATGCCCAAGACGTGCCATCACAGGCAATCATTGGTAAAGAAGGGATCTCAGGGGCCACCCCTCCCTGCCTAACTATAAGCAACTGACAGATTCTAGAGAGAGACAATCATTGTTTTCAGTTGATCGCCAGGTTCCTATGCACAGTCCCAAACACAGGGTTACACAGACAATCCTGGTTAAAATCAGTGTATAACAAAACAAGACAAAGTGAAAAGGCCTAAGTGTAGGAAGGGGGCCGGGAGGAGGTGTGGGTGTGAGACAAGAGACAGCGAGGAAGGAGAGCAAAGACAACATACCACATACACACATGGAATTGCCTAAAAGCAAATTTAATCAAGTCACTAAAAAAAAAAAAGAAAAGAAAAGAAAAGGAGAAACAAAGGTTTCAGATGGAATAAAATAACAGAAGGTAAGCCATACATTTCTTAAGAGATGAGAAAAAGAAAGATAAATTACAGACCAAAGACCTGATTTTTAAAACAACTAAACTACAAACTGAGAGAAAAAAAACTTTAGCTAAGCCAAGAAAAATGGAAGACTCAACTAAAATCAGAAACTAAACGGTACGTGACTACTAGTTTTATAGCAGTTATAAAAGAGGAGTTTGACGCCTCCTGCATTCTTATCTTTACAACCACAGTTCTCAGCCCTCAACAAAGAAGCATATTTTTGCAATGGGCAGCAGTGGTCAACACACAGGAAGTTACAGATTCTCAGCTATAAGTGAGAATTGTCATCATCCCCCCATGGCTCAGAGAAATCCCAAAACAGAAAGCAGGAAGATAGTGAGAGCCAGAGGTTGGGGAAGTTGCTATCTAATGGAGAAGGAAGAGTCGGCTCTCTTCAGGTGTACAGCATGCCCCATCCCAGCTGGCTGCCCACGCACTACTGGATGGCCCCAAGCCCATACATATACAGGCAGTATTAATTGAATTGTGTTAGTCCATCTTATACCCGTCAGAATGGATAAGATCACAAACTCAAGTGATAGCTTATGCTGGCGAAGATGTGGAGAAAGGGGAACACTTCTTCATTGCTAGGGGGAGTGCAAACTTGTACAACCACTTTTGAAATAAATCTGGTACTGTCTCAGAAAACTGGGAATAGGGCTTCCTCAAGACCCAGCTATTCCACTCCTTGGAATATACCCAAAAGATGCTCCACCACACAACAAGGACATTTGCTCAACCATGTTCATAGCAGCCATGTTCATAGCAGCCTTGTTTGTAATATCCAGAACCAAGAAACAGCCTAAGTGTCCCTCAGTTGAAGAATGGATAAAGGAACTGTGGTACATTTACACTATGGAATACTACTCAGCCAATAAAAACAAGGAAATCCCGAAATTTGCAGGCAAATGGATGGAACTAGAAATGATCATCCTGACTGAGTTCACCCAGACCCAGAAAGATGCATATGGTATATACTCACTTATAATTAGACACTAGTGCAACTGAGCTGCCCCCTGAAAGTCTTCACTTAGCCAGAGATTGGGATAGATACTGGGACTTCCTAGTGGGACTCCACGTGAGAGAGATAAGGGAGAATGGGGAAATAGAAGGATCCAGAAGGTCCTAGAAACCTACAAGAAGACCATTAAGGCTGGAGGATTGGGACCCTGGCGGGTCAGCTCAAACTGCTATAGCAAACAAGGACAACGCATTCAGTAAACCCAGAACGCCTCTCCAGGTCTAGCCAATGGACAGCACAGTCTCCACAACTGTGTGGAGAGCAGGGACTGACTCAGACATGAACTCTGGTGGCCCCTATTTGACCACTTCCCCTTGGTGGGGAGACCAGGTGACACTCACAGGAAGAGTAAGCAGGCTACCAGGAAGAGCCCTGACAGGCTGTGCTCTTATAGTGGGGGGGGGGGGGGAGGTCCCCTTCTGTCACAGACCTAGGAGAGGGGAATAGGCTGAAAGAGGGAGGGAGGGAGAATGGGAAGATACAAGTGAGAGGATAACAATTGAGCTGTAATCTGAATAAATTACTTAAATAAAAAAGAGAGGGGAGGAGAAGCAATTGAGAGCGGGATAGGGCATGGGGTATGGCCACACGCAAGGTACAGAAGAAGTTGAAATAGGGAATACAACTGCATAGCATCAAAATTAAACAGCATACATATGAAATACAAGTATTGTATTTTTAAAGAGAAATTTAAAGAACACTACACAAATTAAGTAACCTAGATGAAATCCATGAATTCCTAGAACTATAGTAAATCTATACTTCTATAGAAATATGGGAAAGGAAGATGCAAACACAGCTGTACTGGCAAGGAGTTTGGATCAGTAATCAAGAACCTCCCAATCAAGAAAAGTCCAGAACCATGGGCTTCACTGATGAACTTTATTTTTGCTTTTCTTTTAGTTTTTTGTTTTTTTTTTTTTTTTAACAAATTCTGGCTGTATAACACAGGCTGTCCAGGACCTAGCTATAGTCCAAACTGACCTTCAACTTACTCTGTAGCTCAGGGTGGTCTCGAACTCTCAATCTTCCTTTTTCTGTTTCCCTAGCATTAAGATTATACTTAGTGTCTCTATTAACTGAAAGAAGAATTAGCACCAACTGAAGTTCAGAAATACTTCCTATGTTATCCTGTGGGCCAGCACTACTGCGCCAGAGAACACTATAAACAACCAAAGAAAAGCCTAGCCAGCAGCACCCAAAGGGCCAATAAGCAGATTCTGTGAGTTTAAGGCCCACCTGGTCTACACAGTACGTGCAAGGTAAGCCAGGGCTACAAAGTGAGACACTGTCCAAAAACAAACAAGCAAACACGCTGCAAACTAATTTTGATTCTAAGGGATTACACACCAAGATTTAATTGGATTAAAGTCTGGGGTGTGAGGGTGAGTCTATATACAAAAAACAATGTAAGCTATATTCTGAAAATTAAGGAAAAATTCACACAATTTCCATTTTATACAGAAAAAGCACTTGACATAATTCAATAGACTTGAAGAATAAAAACATTGAACAAACTAAGAACATAAGAAAACCACCTCGGCATAATCAAGCTACATATGAGAAGCCCATGGCAACACCACACTCAGCGGTGAAAGGCTGGAACCTTTTCCTCAGCCCAAGACAAAGACTCACTCACTGATCCTGCTCAACACAGCTCCAGCCCTAGCTAAACATTAGTCAAGAGAACGAAAGCTCGCACAGATGTTAAACATTAAATCATTGCTTCTTGTACACACATGAACTTAATGCAGAAAATCATCAACAACTGCATAGACACACAACAGTCAGCTACAGTTTATGAGCCGACTCAGAGAGCTTATGTGGTGCAAAATCAACAATCAAAAATAAAGTCAGTTCTATTCCTATATACAACCAATGAGCAATTCCAAATGGCATCAAAGAGAATAAAATAAGAATAAATATAACTAAGGAAGTGAAAAACTGCAAATTGATACTTAAAGAAAGTAAAGAAGATACCAATAAAGAAAGAGACTCTGCGTCCGTGGGTTGGAAGAGCTACCGCTGTTAAGTCAGTGCTGTCCAGTGATTTACAGATGCCATGCAGTCCCTATCACAACCCAGAGTTGTTGCTGAAATAAAAACAGATATTCTAAAATTCATCTGAACTCCAAACGGACCTAAGAGCCAGACAATGCACAAAGGTAATAAATAGAGACCTCACACTTCTGACTTCACAACTTACTACAAAAGTAGTGATCAAAGCGATGGGATACTGGCACGATGGCATTGTCTACTGAAATTACTTTTTAATATTTATTGACTTTTAAAGTGTTCTTCATTCAATATATTTTGATCATATTCTCTCCCCTCTCCCAACTCCCCATAGCTCTTTCCTACCTCCCTACCCTCCCAATTCCATGTTCTTTTTATCACTCCACAAAAAAAAAAAGAAAAAAGAAAAAAATACCAAAGCAAGACAAACAAACAGAAAAGAAAAAATATACAGTCCACTTTATGTTGTCCAACTATTCCTAAGGATGGTGCCTGACCTGGAGTGTGGTTGATATACCCAGTATCACTCAATTGGAGAAAACTGATTTTCCCTCTCCAAGCAATTGCAAAGAGCTTCTTGGTTAGAGGTGAATTCTGTGCCCACTTCCCCTCCTCATTCTGGGATTTTGTCTGGCATGAGCTTGTATTTATCAGCTTTAGAAGTTTCGGAGGTCCTATGTGCATCAGTCTTCTTGTGTGTGTGGTCATTGGCCACCTCTATCAGATGTATAATTTATACGGACATTTTCCCCATTTGGTAGGCTGCCATTGTGGTCAAATAATGGTGTCCTTTGCCATACAGAACCTGTTTGGCTTCATGAGGTCCCATTTAATAATTGCTGGTCTTGTGGGACCCCATAGCATAGGGGTCCCACTAAGAAAGTCCTTTCCTGTGCCAATGAGTTCAAGTGAATGCTCTACATTGTCTTCTATCAGATTCAGGGCATCAGGTTTTACACTGAGGTCTCTGGTCCATTCGGAGCTGAGTTTTGTGTAGAGTGATCGATATGAGTCTATTTTCATTCTTCTATCTGCAGCCATCCAATTTGACCAGCACCACTGTTAAAGATGCTGTCTTTTTCCAAGCATGTTTTTTTTTTTTTTTGCTTCTTTGCCAAAAAGCAGGTGTCCATAGGTGTGTAGAGTTATGTATGAGTCTTCAATTCTATTCCATTGATCAATATGTCTATTTTATGGCAATTTAATGCTGTTTTTTTATTAGGATAGCTCTATAATACAACTTGAAACCTGGCATGGTGATACCTCCAACATTTCTTTTATTATTCAGGATGTTTTAGCTCTGGGGTGTGTGTGTGTGTGTGTGTGTGTGTGTGTGTGTGTGTGTGTGTGTGTGTGTGTGTGTGTTTCTATATGAAGTTTAAGATTTTATTTTTCAGTAAAGCATTGTGTTGGAATTTTGAGGAGATTATCCTAAATCTGTAAAGCGCTTTTGGTAAGATGGCCATTTTTACTATGTTAATCCTACCAATCCATAAGAACCATCTTCTGATATTTTCTCCAGTGTCTTTAAAGTTTTTGTTGCACAAGTCTTAAGGCTATTGTGAAAGGTACTCTTTCCCTGATTTCTTTGTCAGGGTGTTTGCCATTTGTATATAGGAAAGTTGCTGATTTTTGTCTTAACCTTGTAATCTAGCTACTTTGCTGAAAGTGTTTTTCAGCTGTAGAAGTTTCCTGGCGCAGTTCTTAGTGTCTTTTACATATACAATCATAGTGTCTGCAAATATGGATACTTTGACTTCTTCCTTTCCTATTTGTATCCCCTTGATCTCCTTCAACTGTCTTTCTTGTTGCTTTAGCTAAGACTTCAAATACTACGCTGAGGTGGTATGTTCAACTATGCATCCTTGTCTTTTCCCTGATTTTAGTAGAAATGCATTGAGTTGTTCTCTACTTAGGATAATGTTGGCCGTGAGCTTGCTGTAAATTATGTTAAGACGCCTTCCTTGTATCCCTCCTTGTTCTCATTTTTGGTAGCTGATAGGATTCCTGTTCTTGCTCTATGCCTGCTTTCTCCCACGGCCCGCATTTCCCTCCTAGGAAATGTCAGGTGTCCCTGAAGTTTTGGGTGGCACTTCTGTAGATGCTCTGGATCACTTCCCACTTCCAGTGATTCAGAACCAGCAGGTGTGCTGGTGCACACCTTGAACCCTAGTACCCAGGAGGCAGAGGCAAGTGGATCTCTGTGAGTTTGAGCCCAGCCTGGTCTACAAAGATAGTCCAAGACAGCCAGGGCTCTGTGACACAGAGAGACCCTGTCTCAAAAAACAGGGTGAAAGAGAGAGAGACAGAGAGACAGAGAGACAGAGACTGACTCTGAAAAGTGATTGGATCATGAGGACAGCGCGTTCATGAATGGATTAGTGTCTCTATGAAAAATACCACGGGCCAGAGAGGTACTTTAGAGACAAAGTGCTCACCTAGTATAGGGACCCATCTTGGTGGAAGAGAGACATCAGAAAAGACAACAGGATGGGGTGGGGGTGTTGATTGATTGGCTTTTCCAGCTTTCCTGATGTTCTAAGCTGCAGTTCCCCTTAGCTGATGTTTCCCTCATAGGATAGTTTCCCCCTTGGCTTCATTTTTAAGCCATTATACAGCAGTGGCTTGTGTTGCAGGTTTCAATTACCCATGACAAATCACATTATGAAGATAGGAAATGGGAAATTCCACATACAAATCGTAAATTTTGTTACAATAAAAAAGCAAGGGAAACAATCGTGCTGTGCCCATGGACAAACTCGGTGACACTAGTCACACGCCTCAGAATGTGTTCCCGGCACAATCGTCACTGCTGCCCCCTGCATACTATGTACTAGAGCATCTGAGGAATCCATCTTCCCTGGAGAAACCTACGCTAAGAACTTCCACACTTCCTGCTTATTAAGAACTTCCACACTTCCTGCTTATTAAGAACTTCCACACTTCCTGCTTATTAAGAACTTCCACACTTCCTGCTTATTAAGAACTTCAAAAAAAACTTCCACACTTCCTGCTTATTTCATATCTAGTAATAACTGGTTCAGTAAATAAAAAGGTGGAACACTCGGTTACCTCTGGTTTACAATGAAGATTTTTCTATAAATAGGCAATAGTCTGTAAATATAAACGTGGCACAAGTGATATTGAGATAGATTTATATAAATGTTTTTCCTTGCTTATCTGGTTTTCAGGCCAACTTTGATAAACTGTTTCATCTGGCTCTTTATTTTAACTAATGTTGCTATGAATGTTCCAAACTGTTAACCAAGAATGATTTTTTTTGTCAGTGCACTAGTTTTTATAGCTATACTAATTTCTCAACATCATTCCTTGTGGTTTTACGTAGCAATGGGGCTAATTAATCCCATTCCTGTTTGTTACTGCTTGTGATTGGTATATTAAATATTGAGATCCTTCCTCCCTAAGTATCATCTCAATATATTGTTTTGAACAGTGAACAGTCACTGTGAATTATACAGCACCTTTCAGTGGCAGTACTTTAAAAAGGCATCCACTAGAGCTTTATTTTTACACAAAACTCTTCAGTCCTATGCTGGCCCTACCTTGCATGTTGTGCTCTGTAGCCTGAGTCACTGTGTTGCTGAGACTCTGGCAGATGCCTGCTTCAATTCCCAAGACGCCCTATCTACCCAAGCCCAGTTTTAGCTCTGGCTGCACAGCCTAATGTGCCCACTTTCCGTTTCAGCACTGGCTGAGACCACACTAATAGGCACACTATTTGAAAACACAAGCATTGTAGCCACTTGTGTTCTAACCCAGGTTTCACGGTGGTAAACAACGTCACCGTCGTGTGGGGAAGAACTGCAGGCGCCTCAGCCTGAGCTTACCAGGGATCAACTACTATTTAGAAGACAGGCGGAGATTTTTTTTTTTTTTTTAAGCCTTTTTTCTTTTACCTGAAGTGGCACCACCCTGGACATCAGGTGGTCAAAGTAACGGTCCACTGCTTTAGTAAAGCCACGGTAAGTTGTTCTCAGCTTCATGTCAGGGTCTTGGAGGAGCCAGCTTCGAGACAGACGTGAGGAAAAGGAGGGTTAGTGTCAGAGCCTATGGGTTTGCCCTGGGCAGGCTGCTGAGCACGCAGAAGCAAGAGCTTCACGCAGCTCAAGGATGAGTCTGGAGAGCAGGCCAGGCCAGGGCTGATCACCACCCCACCACCTCCAATTAGCTAGGAAGTCAGGAAGCTATGCATGCACACAGTCCAGAGGCAGGCACACCGCAGTGCCAGCCTCCACACTGAATGCCTTAGGAAGTTTAGGTTCAATTTCACAGCTACAGGCGCTCTCAGCTGTCCGCTGGAATGAAAAGAGGAAGTCCTACACTAACGGACCAAAACGGGCACGGTGGAGCACTCCTGGGATGCCAGCACTCAGCTGAAGTGGGGGAAATCACATCTGAAAATCATACTGAGCTGAACAGTCAGTCAGCTGGCCTGTGCGGTAAGACCCTACCCCGAGGCAGGGGGAAATGCAATGTCAAAAGGATTACAAATCATTGGGACTTGAGAAGCCCAGAGTTCACCTTCCAGGATGCCACAGAGAATGACCCTGACAGAGCTGTGAGATGGTAACAGAGAGACTCATGAGCCTGGGCCCTTCAGTCTGCCACTATGGCAGCGGCCAGAGGGCAAGACAAAGTCTTCCTTCGCTTCATCTGCTGTGGTCACAGATTCCAACAGAGGAAACTCGACACCAGTGGCCAGGGCCAAAGCTAAAGGAAAGGGATTCACATTCAAATGAAATCCTAAGAAAAATATTTTCTAACAAGAGGCTCTGAGCTCTCCCTTCCCCTAACTCAGAAACTCTGAAAAGGGACAGAAACATATCAGGGAATGTCAGATGATAATGAAAGGCTCAAAAGTATGTCTCCCCTGCCTAGTTTCTCACTGCACTGATACTCTACCCTCCGAGGTACCCCCCTCCTTCCCCCCCATGAATAGCAGGTGCCTTCCTCCAAGCCAGGGCAGGGCCAATCTGAGAGTGAGAGTCCCCAATGTTTCTAATTTAAGACTGTTAAATCCTGTTGTCCTCCCCTGCCCAGCTCCAGCTGAGCCCAAGAAAACTGCTGACAGTGGCACAGGTGTCTAATCTGCAGAGGGGCAAGCAGCTTGCCTCTGCTCACAGCTCTGCCTGAGACACTGTGTCAGATCATACTGGCTGCTAGACAGGAGATAAGCTGTGCCCCTCACAGAAGGGCAGACCATGCTGGAAACAGCATACAAGGCCTGGGCATAGTACTTGGGCTGTGAGGAGAGAGCTCCCCATGCCTCTTCCAGAACCAAGAGGCTCAGCCTTCTTAACAGTTTCTGGGGAAAGCACAGATGGGCAGAGTCTGTGGCTAGCCACCTGTGATTGATGCTGTGAGGACAGAGATGATAACAGCTGTAAAGATGGAAAAAAATTGGGGGTGGGGGTGGGGGCTGGAAAATGAAGGCAATCTTGCTGAAGAGGAGGAACAGATGTGGCGATGCCCATCCAGACATCATTCCCAGATGGTAACGCTCAGCACACCCACCTTAGCGGAAACTGCACTTAGGAAGGACAGACCCAGGGGAATTGAGGACAGAACTGCAACACCAACTCCTTTACTCTACAGCAACACTTGGGGTTTTAATAAACTGCCAGCAGAATCTTTAAGAAACAGACAGGGCCAGGGCGGGTTTGATTTATCTCATCTGCAGTAACGGCCAGGCCAGATAAGCAACCTGCCTGGGTGCCTCTCCAGTGTGGCCAGAAGAACAAAACGCCTCCAGACAGATAACCCTCGTACTGCTGCCACCTGACACAGAGGACCCAAGGGTACCCGACAAGGACAATGACCACAGGCAGCAGCATCATGCCAAACGGCCCCATGTCAGTGGCACCTGTTCCAAAAAGGAAAGTCCGCACAGAATGAAAACTGTCTTAGAAACAAAACTAAACATCTGTAAGCCTCATGAACTGGCATCCAGATGCCTCTAGCCACGCTGGAGATCCTCACTGCCCTTTCTCACCTGGGCAGGCCACCGAGGTCAATCTCACTACAGATGTAGGGCCCTGGTCGCAGAATCACCCACAACCCGATCTTCGCAGCCAGCTGGAGAAAGGCCCTAGGGAGGGGAAGAAAGTCAGCACCGAGGATGCAGAACAAAGGCTGGGTATGGGCAGAGCCACAGGCGCCTCGGGTACCAAAGCTTTCCTGCTCTTCCCTGCTCCTTCTTCTCTCAACCCTGGGGTGGGTAAGCGGGGTTTGGCCCAAGCTCAACTCAGAAGGGGACTCCTGCACAATATAGGGGACCAAAAGCCTGGGAGCTGGGTATATACTGACTCCTTGCATCAGGACCATCTACACAGGCCCACTGAGAATTGTCAGACAGGCTCCAGGGACTTTATACCCAACAATAGACTTGTTAACCCAGAGGCAGCCCCCAATTCCATCCCAGGTATATGAACCCCAACACAGAATCTGGTGTGATCTAGGATCTTGGCCCTCTGGATGATAGTGAAAGGTGGGGGGATTGGAGACTGTCGGTTGAGCTCCCTGAGTAGTAAGTTACAGTTGGGGAGCATCCAGGCCCTCAGTTCAGAGACTTTCCAGCCATCTAACAAGGCTCCAGACCCAGGCCTCAGTTTCTCAAAGCAGAGTCAAGGCATGACATCCTGAGCGCTCTTCATCAACCCCAGAGTAACTTCCACTCCCAGACCCGGTAAAGAAACACCAAAACCACATACTCCAGATCCAGATTCCCAGAGAAGTCGAATTTGCCTCTTTCTGGCTCATGGAGGTTCCATGGCACATAGCTGTAAGAGAAAGATAATTACAGATAAGCTTGTTCATCCGCATGAGCATTTTTACTTCTCACATCCATTATGATGTCTAAAGAAACAGTTTTCAATAACTTCAGACTTCAGGACCAGATGTGGGGACCATAGAGAATTCGAGGCAAGCCCTAGGAAGATTAGCACATCTCCTTAGGATGACAGAAAGTCAACTAGACTCAGATGAAGTATGAGACACGTGGAGAAAAAGGTCAGGCTCTGCAACCCCAGCTAAGCACACATTGCAGTGTTCTTAAGGCCTTTAGGAGCCCTCTAAGAAGTTGTAACAGTGCTGTGGTTGTCTTTTTAATAACTGTCCGCAAAGCCAGTTCAAAGACCACGCAGGGTCGTCCACTCTTTTTTGCCTCTAATGGAGCATTTCAACCTGTTAGCCCTTTTTATTTCATGGAGATAGCAGCAAATATGCAATAGCAATTTTGAAAACAAAGTCAAAGATGAAGATTATTCTTAACCAAGCCTGGTTTTTATTTATTTTTACCAATGTTCATTATGTGCACATGTGTCACGAGTTGGGAGGGGGTGTGCATGTGAGCACAGGCTCCCATGGAGATCAAAGGTGCCTCTGGAGCTGGAGTTACAAGCAGGTTGTGAGGGTGACATGAATGCTGAGAACCAAACTTGGGGTCACTCTTAACTGATGAGCCACCTTCTCCAACCCCTGGACCTATTTTTATTTTTGTTTTGTTTTGTTTTTTGAGACAAGGTTTTCCTGTGTAGCCTTGGCTATCCTGAACTTACTTTGTAGACCAGGCAGGCCTCAAACTCACAGAGATCCACTTGCCTCTGTCTCCTGAGGACTGAGACTAAAGCCTTGTGCCACCACGCCCAGCTCCTGACTCCTTTTCTTTTTAATTGACTTGCATAGCCTACATTCATCTTGTGTCTGCCAAGGAGCAGCCATCAGGCTAGATGCAGGGATGATGGTCACAACCCTCCAAAGATCTTTCCAGAAAATAAGTGCTGAACTGCTGACAGGCCACTGCCCTTGAAGAGGACTATACTCATCCAGGGTACAAATTTGGGAAGTAGACGCTGCTTGTGAAAAGTCACTGGTCAATCTAGACAACATGGTGCACACCTGAAACCCCAACATTCAAGCCTTTACTTGGGGAAGACAGGGAGCCTGAAGCTACCCTGGGCTGCAGTCAAACTGTCTCAAAAAAAAGTTGTTGTAGTATTTCTTTATAACAACAACAAAAAGGAAGAGACACTAGTGGTTCACAACTACACCGGAAAAGTCATTGGAAGATACAGAGGAGATGACAGCTCTCCACAAGCCATGGAGGCTCCAGGAGAAACCAGACTTGGAGACAGCTTGACGATGAGTGGTTAGCTTTCAGAACTGTGAAAAAGCAAGTTGGTTTATTCAAGACAGAAAATGAATAAAACAACTCATCTCCCATATCTATGCTCAACACTCCTCTTTCTCCTCCTCTTCTCTGTCCTCCTCTTCCTCCTTTCTCTCTCTTCTCTTCTTCTTCCTTCTCTCTCTCTCTCTCTCTCTCTCTCTCTCTCTCTCTCTCTCTCTCTCTCTCTCTCTCTCTCTCCTCCCACCACCACTACTTGGTTACATTTCCCCTACCTCATCCGTAGGCAGTTCTGTACAGCTTACAAATCTTAGCAAGTAGCTTAGGCTGACTTCCTCTAATAGCTTTCTTCCTGCAAACACCAGGGGTCCCATTTGGTACCCAAGTTAGGTAGTAGGATGAGGAGACAGCACTTACGTGGTAAGGGTATTCAAGCCACAGGCTTTCATTTTGAGCAGGCGGTCCCTCCAGTATTCCTTGGGCACACGGAAATAGTGTATGGATCCCCCAAAAATCTGAAAGGTGGAGTCCTCCAGCATGAAGTTTGGGCCTTCTGTTCGAAGTCCCAGGCGCTGACGTTGGAGCCATAGGGGAACCAGAGTGCTCAAGTTCAACCTGGAAAAGCAAAGGCCCTCCTGCAGCCTTGGCGTCCCCTTAGCAGGGAGCACCAGTAGCGAGATACACACTGCGTCCTTCTCTCCTTCACAAATCCTGTTTTCTCTCTTTCACTTGCTCCCAGGGTGGCCAGGCAAAGCTCCCACCTTCCCACTTAGCCAAACCTTGGAAGGTGACTTTCTTCAGCACCACTTCCTGGACTGGACCCCACTGCAGGGGAAGAGCAAACTGACGCTGCACCCAGGAACAAGACAGACACAACGTTCAACATGTGGACACGTGGGCTAAAAGGAGAGAGGATGAGGCAGGGTCATGCTACATGGGGAATTGCTGTCTAGTGTCATGGACACAGGAGCAGCTGCAGCTCAAAGGCTCCTACTATTGCCAGTTCTTCTAAGCCATCAGACGAGACATTAAAGCAAGAGCTACTAAAGCAGTACCTCAGAGCCCCCTCATGGTCGCAGCCGCCCACCTTGAGAGTCAGATACCTAGAAAAAGGCACCTAGGTTAAATAGCATTCATTCACTGACCACATATGAAAGTCTCAATTATCTTCTGATAATCTAGCATCAACCAAGGGTTAACACAGCATGGCCAGGGCCTGCCCAGGAAGGCTATGGGGCAGCTGCAGTCCGTGAAAAAGTTTCTGTTTATGTCCCAGTGGTTGACTGGCCAAGGGGAGCCCTTGTTCCTCCTGACTTACACAAATACAAGTCTCTCTCTTTATCTATACTCTTGAAGGTCAAGAGAAACAGTCAACAAGAGCAGGTTTAGGAAAGTCAGAGACAGAAAATACGAGCACAAGAATATTTGATGTAAAAGCAATGTTTAGTTGCTGCCTTCTTTCATAAAACAGTCCTCTGAGTACCACAAACTATGGTCCCGATGTCCTCAGAATGGGCACTTAACTGAGAGTGTGGACACTGCATGGGCATCGCTATCTACTTGTGGATTCTCTGGGACCATTCATGAACAATGAAAATAACTTCTGATCTGTTCCTTCTGGCTTCTCAAACCCCCAGCTTCCAAACCCACACAAAACTCCATTTCTACTTTTTTTTTTATTATTTAATTAGTTTATTCATATTACATCTCAATTTTTCCCCTTACTTGTATCCACCCGTTCCTCCCTCCCTCCCACTTTCACCCTATTCCCCTTCCCTAGGTCTATGACCAAGGGGGACCTCCTCCCCCACTATATGGTCATAGGCTATCTATCAAGTCTATCAAGTCTCATTCCATTTCTACTTAGGCATCCTTGACCTACTTTTTCCCTCTTTCTCTATGGAGGAAAGCTCCATCTTCCAGCAAGTAACTAGTAAATGACATCTGAGGACTCCATCTCCTTCTTGGGGGAGTGAAAACAAAAATAGCATTTGGAAGTAAAAGACCTAGATGGGGTTCCCCCAGTGGGAACTCTCACCCTAAATTAATGACTCCAGCTCTGAGTTTCTTCTGTGGAATGGGGCTGATGCCTCTCACTATTGCTCAGATAGACCACTAAGAGGGTCAGGTAAAAATAAAATGCCCTGTGGAGTGTGATGAAGGAGTCTTATCGCTATTGGAAAGCAACACGTGTTAGTGAGCTTGCATGGCACAAAGGATAGCCTCGGTGCATTTAATAGCACTAATGTGAAATAATCCTAAGGTTGCCATTGCCCCGTTTTAGTAGAAAATATTTTTGATACTTAAACTTTGTTTCAGGCTACTTGAGGACACTGCCTAAATGTTTGCACTGAAAGATCTGTACAAAGAGATCCTAACTCACCAATCCAACCCCTCTGACAGCATGTAATCTATTCTAGCTATGAGCCAAACCCTGCCTACCACCTGCCTAAGCAAGGCCTGTAAGGTAAACGTGGCTTTTCACATCTTTAAATGGTTGAAAAAGAGTCAAAAGTATAATATTTGGAGATACACTAAAAGAATGGCATGAGGGTCACGTTCAGTGTCCATAAGTAACTTTACTGATACACTGCCACACCCAGCTCTATCTATGGATGGCTGCTTTGGGGCACAGGTAAATAGCTGCTGTGGAGACTCTCTACTGAGAGAAATTAATATCTGCCCCTTGCCCGGAAACCCTGAGATTTCTACCCTGGTTGATGAGCTCTATTCAAATGAGATTCCCACTGGGCTCCCAGCAGTAATTCTTCTGAGCAGGACCCTTTCTTAGGCTGTAAGTTCTGGACAGCAGGACTGGTTTCTACTTGTGCATTTCCCTTGGTTTGAGGACACTTCCTCTGAAGAATGCACTCTGCATCACTTGTCTGCTCATCTAAACACACACACACACACACACACACACACACACACACACACACACACACACACACTTGCTAGACTGGCCAGGCTACTATGAGTAATAACTCGTAAGACAAACTCTTCTTTAAGTCCTTTAAAGTCTTAAAAAGGGACACATTAGCAATCTGCTTATGACAATATACATATACACAGTCTCTGTTTTTAAAGATGTGTATACATGTTATGATCACTCTGTTGGGTAGCAATCCTTGTTCTCTGGGCAGACCTTGAAAAGAATCATCTCTAAATATTGACTGAAGTTCACATCGTTGATTCTAACTTCTTACTTTTCTCCATGAGCACCTTAAAAGTTCTGTTTATAGGTGCAAGAGACTCCTCACCCTGCTAAGTACAGAGAGATGATCAGGGCTGGAGGCAAGCTCTGGGACTCTTGTTCCTTGCCAATAGCAAACCTACTTATCTGGGCCCCAGTTGGTGACCAATACAGGACGAATTCTCTGAGTTTTGTGGACAGACAGCAGAGTATTTCCATGGGTAGCTTGTTGGAAGTACAGGAATCTGAGAGCTAGTGAACCAAAACCTGCACTTCAACCAGATTCCCAAGGTTCCAGACAAGTGCCAGTACACACACACACACACACACACACACACACACACACACACACACACACACACTCATCTTCCCTATGCTGAAATGAAACAAGGAATCAGTAAGAGAAGCAAAACTACAAAATTGACAAACAGGTAGAAACTGAACAACAGGCTTAACCAACAAATAGGTCAAGGGGGAAAAAAATCACAAAGAAATCAGAAAACGCTTTGAGATGAAAAACAAAACCACAATAAAGGAAACATACAGTTGCATTCCAAACATTCTTGAACTCCAAACACCCATAAGCCAAGTCATGATGTAATAACTTTGTTACCATACGTGGCAAACAGATCAAGTGTTCCCCGAACCCCTTAAGTCTTTTTCTCCCCACCAACAGACTCTAACTTCCAATTGTTCAGCACCAGAGCCTGGAGTCATCCTTGACTCACTCCTCTTTCTTTTTCTTTCTTTGTCTTTTTATGTCCTATCATTTTCTAGATTTGAAAAAAAAAAAAAAAACTCTCAGTCAATTTTCCTATTTTCAAGAAATAGGAAATAAGCAAACAAGCAAGCAGGTAATTGTTATCGAATTCAGAATCCCAGAAAATTCCATTTTTTTTTTCTGGGAATTTTCTGGTAGCCTACTAGGGTACCAATAAAAGGGATGAAGTCAGTGAAAATGATAAGGGTGGTAGATGGTGGGTTTCTCCAGGGAATTCTCTGTGAGAAAACTGAGATGACGCAAGTGAGGTCTTCATGTGCCAAAAGACAGAACTCCCTGCAAATAGTTACCAACACTAAACATGCTCATTAATATTAATGGTCATCATATAAAGAATAGCCCCATAATTTCCTGAGTAATTAAGCAGGTAACATTAGAATAAAGGAAATGCCAATTGTGGGCTCTGCTGGCTGGTTTGAAGGTCAGAGGCGCTTCACTCCTAAGTCAAGCTTGTTGCCAAGGAGCTAAGCAAACCCTAGGGAACCCAGTGTGTTTTGTTGTTCTCCTTAGCAAGCAGTTCATTTATGATGTCTTCACTGGAGCTGGGAGCTTATAGGACTGCTTTCTTCTAAAACTTCTGCGGCTTTTATATCTTGGCTTTATTTTTTTTAATTTAATTTAATTTTATTTTATTTTTAATTTTTTATTATTAATTTATTCTTGTTACATCTCAATGGTTACCCCATCCCTTGTGTCCTCCCATTCTTCCCTCCCTCCCCTTTTCCCCTTATTCCCCTCCCCTATGACTGTTCCTGAGGGAGATTACCTCCCCCTGTATATGCTCATAGGGTATCAAGTCTCTTCTTGGTAACCTGCTGTCTTCCTCTGAGTGCCACCAGGTCTCCCCCTCCAGGGGACATGGTCAAATGTGTGCTTCTTGGCTTTATTTTAAGGAAGCAATGTAGGCAGAAGGGCTCTGCCCTGCAGCCTTAGGCCTGCTCTGCTCAGTCGTGTTTTGTTCTTCCACCTAAAAGAAAGAATAGTCATGCTCAAGGTCCCGGACACACGTGTATGTGTGTGTGTGTGTGTGTGTGTGTGTGTGTGTGTGTGTGTGTGTTCCTACTGGGGCCTGATGAGCCTGGACAAAGATGTGTGTGTGTGTGAGTGTGTGTGTGTGTGTGTGTGTGTGTGTGTGTGTGTGTGTGTGTGTATTCCTACGGGGGCCTGATGCAACTCATCGTACCAGTGACAAATGAAAAAACACAGTATTCACTGTAGCTATGGAGGGCTACTGACACAGAACCAGGCTACAGTGAAAAGCAGACCATGAGGTAAGCGCTGTGAGGACTTCTCAACAGGCTATACCCTGTGAAGGAGCAGGGTGAAGGCTGAAGCTTCCAGGTATACTTAATGACCGACCACTAAAGTAGAGCATGAGGCCAGAGAGCATAGGATAGACTCTAGCAGGCAGTGTGTCCCTAGGCATGATAAGATGAGCTACTGTGTGGGAGCAGGGGACAGGTCACTACCTCTTTCACTTTGCATAGGCCCATGAATAGATTTTTAACTGTCAATGCCAAAAAACTGTCAACTTGCAGGACGCTGGGATCGGGGTGGGGGGGTGGGGGGGGGGAACAGATCCTGACACCTCCTTGAGCAAGTTCCTTGAATGACATATGCAAATCAAAACAATGTTAGAGTACCTCTCACCATGCCAGCAGGGCCTCTGTAAACCCTGCAAACACTATCAGTACCAGGCTCTCAGTGGGGCTAGGACACTTCACTACAGACACAGTCACCTCCTTCAAGCATCCGTCTGTCCAGACATAGATGGTTCAGTATCTCCCAAGAGTGGATACAACATAGACACCACCAGGAACAGCTACTCAATGATCGGAGGCAAAGCCTAGGTAATACGTTCCCTGTAGTAGGCCGCACACCTACAGCAGCAGTCTAGAATAACAGTCCTTCCGTTCCAAGAACTTGCTGATCCTAAGGGCTAATTACTTTGGTAATATACATAATATGCTGCCTGAGATAAGAGCCTACAGGTTCCATTTCCAGATGCACCATGAGCTAGCTGGGGCCTCCTGAACCAGAGACACAGCTGAATTTAGTTCAGGGCCTCAGAGAATACCCACTGCCTCATTCATCCCAGTAGCCAAGCCAGAAACCACAATTTTACATAGTATATACATTAAATGCCCAAAGACCTCATTATACACACGTAGAAATTTCCTCCCATCAGCTCCCATGTGGCTCAGCTTATTGCATATATGCCCCTTACTTGAAGCCCAATGCTCCAGACTGGACTTTTATTTTGCTGAAAGAGCCATTAAGCACTCCCAGAGGCCAGTATGTGCTTTCTACAGAGAGACAAGGCACTACTGCAATTCTACTGTCTCTACTTTTCCCTTTGAAAAGAAACCAGACTGTTTCCCAGGCTATAGATGTCTGTCCTCTTGGCCCCGAAATGGCATCATGCTACAGAGGGCAACATTTTCTAGGTACTATAGGAAATATATACATGAAGAAGTGTGTGGCACACCTAGACCTTGAGACCAAGTGGTGAAATAACAAAACTCATTCAGCAATTCACCACCTGACAAAAGCTACAACTATGACGGTTTTCAATCATAGTATACTTTTACTGGGACAAAAAAAAAAAAAAAATCCATTGATCCCCTCATAAGCCATAAATTAGTATATCTCACCCTAGAGAAAAGTGGAAACTCTGATAACACAGGAAGATTCTTGTTCTTTAATAATAAGCCTATGGGGATATTCTGGGAGTATAAATAGAATTACCTCTGATACAGGAAGCAGTACAGCTGTGCTAAGTGTTTAAAGTCTATTTCTTGGGATTATGTCACAAAGGTATATAATAGACACAGTAATTTTTATAAAACCTCAGGAACCTATATTGTCCTACACACAAACTAAGAAGAACTGTCTCCCTTAGCGTAGGAAGTTGAGGTCAAAGTGTCCTTTACATGACCGAGGAGAAATTAAATATGCTGTTTTGGAAGAATCTGCCAAGATTTAAAGTTAATATCTGTTATGGTCAGCAACTCTACCTTTAGAATCCACCCATTGTATATTCATTGCCACTGTTTACTTCAGTAGCTAAAAGACTAAAAACAATCAATGCCCATCAACTGAGGCATGCTTAAATAAATTATGTATCTAATGGACCGGTGGGAAAACAATACAGCTATCCTTCCATGTATGCATACAATACATCCGAAAAGAACTCTCACCGCTAACTGTCTGAGGCGGGAAGGAAAGGAAAGCTAGGATACAGGAGCTTCTTCTCACTAATTCTCCCTTTATCCTCTGAAGGTTTTACTACCTACTCACGAATTAAACATTTAAAAAACATTTTTTTCTCAAAGTGAGAAACACCCAGTATTATACGCTGACTGTCACCAAAGGAGCCGTGAATAGCAGTGGCATCTCCTTCCAGCAAAGGAACGGCAGTCTGAAAGTGTTTGCTTCCTTACCCAGAGCCTTGAAGACACCGCTGCCCTGTCATCCCAGGAGCATCCCACACAATGGGAACTCTTTTTTTTTTTTTTTCAACATAGGCTTTAATACTCACAGCAATAGATTTAAGCAAACTGTGAGGCTGAGTGGAGTAGAAAACATCCACAAAAGGGCTTGGCCCCTGCTGGAAGTGGCAACTTAGAAAGGTCAAACTGCCATTTTAGCAAAGACTACTCGCTGCTGTTTTCATTGCTACTTATTTGACCCAAGGTGAGAAGAGCCCTTCCCCAGCCTTATGACACACCTGACGCCTGTGCTATGCAGTTCTTTGCTCCCACCAAAAATGTCAAAATTCTAAGAGAATGTTGGTCTCCTTCAGCGATTGCCTACCACAGCTCCATAAAAAACCCAGTGCCAACTCCATCCTACCAGCACAGGGTAAGTCGGCTATCTTACCTTGCCTGCACTGTGAACCACTTCCCAGGTAGCTTTGCTTCCCACCTGTCTGAGACAGGTGACTGCCTGCCCAGAGACCCTCCCCAGATTCTAAAAACTTAACCACCAAAAGATGAAAGGGACAGCACCCAAGGCGTTTGGACACTCCAGGGCCTGTGACTCAGGCCTCAAACAGAGTGGAGTCCTAAAATACATAAAGCTCATAAACTCAGTAGCTTCACAAATGCTCAGGAAGAGAGACACTATTTGTCCACACTTCACCTTTGGGAAGCATGTGGATTTAAGCTTTAAAAAAAAAAAAATGCAACCATCATAGGTAAGCTAGCCACTTTTAGCAAGGAATAGCTTGAGAGAAAGACACTGGGGCGGGGCCAAGAATCCAGATGCTGGTGGGACAGAACAGTGAGTAAGAAAGAGCTGAGCAAAGAAATGAACACATCCTTTACAAACATGAGGCTCCCTCTCCCCCCCCCACCCCCAACACACACACACACACACCCGCCGCCCCACCCCTTGGCCAGATAAAATCTAGGCCTAAGAAATGCAGAGCTGACTGAACTATTGCTCAATGAAGTGTATAGAGAGGAAAAGGTCACGCAAAGACCATGCCTAGATTGTATCAAATGGGCTTCCTTGTGCTTGTTGAGTGGAAGGACAGAGGGATAAGAGAACAGCCAACTCAAAGCCATGGATGGGCACACTGACAGCACAGGCCACCACTCTCAAGATGGGTAAAAAGAAGCCAAATGACAGCACACGTGTCAAATAACACACAGGGCCACAGACAACCCACCAGTGGTTACTGGGTCCTACAAGGAAGAAAAAGTGGGAGGGAAGGGTGTTAATGGGGTACAAAAAAATTTTCAGGGAGACAGAAGATGGCTACTTCCACTACTTCTAATCTTAGTGGTATTTTCCCACATTGCCTATATCAAAGCTGATTGATCGACTATGTATACTTCATAGTATATAACAATTACACTTCTATATATAAAGAAAACTTTTAGTCAGGCGTGGTGGCACATGCCTTTAATCCCAGTACTCCAGAGGCAGAGGCAGGTAGATCGCTGTGTAGCCAAAGCTACACAGAGAAACCCTGTCTCAAAAAACCAGAAAAAGAAAGAAAGAAAGAAAGAAAAGAAAACATATTATTTGAAGAAAAAAATTTTGAATGAAATCTTTCCCCAAAGTCATTTTTAGCCCTCCTATTTCTTAGAAAGGATATAATCAAACAACTATAATTGACTGTGAATCAACCCAAGAAAAAGTCTATCAGGGTAAAAGCAATGTTTTTAAGCCAAACAAACACCTTACCCCCAGCAACCTCCAAATACCTGCTGCCAGGATCTGAGAAAAGAGCAGAGCAGGTCCTCAGAGCTGGGCTCCAGAGCACTCTGAGCAGAGCAGCCAGTTTCCATGTGACCTATATCCCATTAGCCACACCAACATTCCCCACCAACAGCTGGGGCAGGCCCCTGCCACCCACTCAGTTAATGACCTAGTCAAAGCTGGGGTGAGCCAGGAAGAGAGAGCCAGTTTGTTTTCCTTTGCTCCATAGCTATTAAAGTAGTCACTGGTGTCCAGCACAAGTATGACAGAAAGAACTGAGCAGGAGTCACCTATGGGGACACAGTCAAAATGACGCCAAAGAGACTTGTGTTCCGGAGGGATCCCAAAAGACATTAGGTCGGAACCTCTCTAGCCTTCCCTACCTGCTGAAAAGGAAGGGGTCGTGAGGCAAATTAGCACTTCAGCCTGTTTTCAGGCTTGAGTCACAGCTAGCTACGGGTCCTCTGCTGCTCCTCCTGAGCCACTCTACAGCCCCAGCCTGATTGCTGCTGCGGCCACCTTGCCTGGGTGGGGAACAGGTTAGTCACCTATGAGACAGTCAGGCAGCTTCCTCACAGTCCAAGTCACTTGCCTGACACCTCATCAGTGTCCTGCCAGGTGACAAACACCCTGCCTCCTTCCCACATATTTTCCTGGGGACTGGCAAAAAATGCTACCTGACGTGGCTCAACCCTTCAAGAGTTGCCCTCACAGTCACCTGTCTCGGTAACCTGCAAGCACAGGTGTACTGATGATCAAAAACAAATACATCTCTGGAGTCTGAGCTCCAAGATCCCCTGCTCCATGCAAGAGCTCCTGTTACCTCAGCCCCAGGGATGCCTCTGAGTTACATCAACCTTGCACCTGGGGAAAGCCCAGCATTTAACAGAAGCCAAGACCAAACTTCAAAGAAAAAGAGGTTAGAATAGACAAGGTGGGGAAAGTGGAACAAAATAAGGAAATAAAATGAATTTCCTGGGCCCCAGAATGAGAAAACATCCATTTTCTTCACCCAAACAATATAGTGGCATCCTCTCAGAAACAGAGGTGTAAGTCTTGAAAAGGTGTCAATTTAAAGTTTCCAAATGTGTTTTCTCCTGGAAGCAAAACGCACTCGGAACTTTAAAAAAAAAAAAAAAGGCCTAATCTTCCAGAAGAAGTTCAGGTAAGTGAGGGAAGGAATGAAAAAGGAACCAAAGACAACACTAAAGGTGATGGCCACCACCAGTTCCCAGGACTGCGCCTTCAACCTCAATTCTGCTGCCAAAACATTACATGTTGCTGCTGCGCCTCCCAGCAACACTGGAGATTTTGAATATGTAAAGTGCCAGGCATTGACCTGGAAGATCAGCAGGCCTGTAGACTCCTATAAATAGATATACTTTGGGAGACTTCTGGAGTGGATCACCAGAAAACTTATTCATGGGCAGTCGGTAAATCTTTCCTTCAAAGAACACCGCCGCCTGCCACAAGCCAGTAGCTTATAAAAAGGGGGCTACCACAGTGAAGAGGGAACGTGGAAAGACATACTTTTAAACAGCAGCGTGGTGCAAGTACATCAGGACTGAGGGTCTGGGAGAGGCCCACGGGCAGTGTCCTTAGGATTCTAAATCCACCTTAACCGGGGGCATCAGAATACTAGCTTTGCAGAATAGAGATTTCCAGCTTGGGAGGAAGTGTGGGGGACTAAATGAAGCAGAGGGGGGCGTCTGAAGAGAGATGTGAAGGCCAGTTCTGCCGATCTTCCCACAAGACTGGACGTGTCTATGAACAAGCAGAGTCCAGCACCAAGTGTGGAGCACTAGGAAAGTCAACGCACTGACCCCTTGGGACTGACAGGGCAGCGCCTACCTGGTGTTACCCAGAGGCGGGGTAAAAGTGACTGGAGGTTCAAAAGGACTCCGGGCTGTTGGAGCGCTCTAAGAAGAGATTAGAGTCGCGGTTGCGGCAGACTAGAACCTGAGTTGTTGGGCTGAGACCAGAGGAGTCCTGCAGGTGCTGGGCGGGGCTCTCTCTCTCTCCCTCACCTGCGAAGCACCAGGAAGCTCAAGACCAGCAGCAGCAGGAGTCCGAGTGTGCGGCCGGGCCTCCGCCGCAGGCTCCACTTGGGCATCGCGCGAGCAAGCGCCGCTGGTACACAACTGGGTTCTCCTGCAGCAGCACACACTCTGCGGCGCGCCAAAGCCATCGCCCGGTGGGGCGGGGCCACACACTGGTCTCCTAGGCAACTGTGGTACGGCCAGCCCCTCACGTTGTCGCCCATTGGCTGAGGTTTGGGGCCCCGCCTCCGCGTCCAGGCTTTGCGCAGACAAGGGACCCCATCGGGGACTAGGGCGGATAGGGGCGGGGCGGGGCGGGGACAAGGCGGTCTCAGCCTGTGCTCAAACCTGTCTGAGTGCCTCAAAGTTGCCTGCCTGTCTAGGCTGTAATTAGGTACCTAAGAGTTACCAACTTCCCCTGGTGGGTCTATGTCCCACTCTGAGTCCCAGAGGCATTTAAGTTTACTTTGTTTTGTTTTGTTTTGTTTTGTTTTGTTTTGTTTTGTTTTGTATATGAAGTGCAGACAGGTGTAGAACTATTGGGCCTGTGTTGCTGAGTCTTCGAATACTTAAACTGTGGGAGAAAGTACTACACTATGAAGCAAGGATTAACTAAGTGTGCATGACAGGAGGGTGGGAAAAAAGGACTTTTAAAACAACTCAAATTTTGAAAGAGAAAAAACGGTTTTGAAGTAATGACTCATGTTAAAAGCCCGGATATTGTAGAATCTCCTTAAGACATTTGATGGCTGAATGTAGCTCAAAGTTTCAGTAGCACTAAGTGAAGACCAAAATGTTCTGCTCTTGGATCCACAGATCTGGTTCAGGCCCTGACAAATTCAACTTTTATTTTTAAAAGAGTCATACATAACAGTTTACGTTTGAGCTGGAGAGATGGCTCAGCCGTTAAGAGCACACGACCTGAGCTCATTTCCTAGTGTCCACATTGGTGGCTCACAACAACCTGCAATTCCAGCTCCAGCGACTTCAGCACTATTCTCTGGACCCCACTGGCACCAGCAATCACACACACACACACACACACACACACACACACACACACACACACACACTACACATAATTAAAAATAAAAGAAATTAATTATTACATTTTAGGAACGTCTGACTATCATACTATCATTGCTCTGCCACAGAATCATGTCCGAGCTACCTTATATGATATTTTGGGTGACATTTATTCCAGGATAAGACAACTTTTCAGAGCATCGGTTTGTGAAGTATCTCTCCAGTTGCAGGTCTGAATTTTGTACTCCATACATAAAGCTGAAAAAAAAAGAAATTTCAATTCCAAGAACAAAGACAAAAGGATTGGAAGGAAGGGTCCTTTTTTCTAGCATAACTAAATACTTGGTAAAGTTGCAAGTTGGAGAGAGGGGAGACTAAAGCAAACAAGTGAACAGGAGGAGAGGACTGCCTGCCTGAATAAGAAAGCATGGGCTGGTGCTTTGCTTAACACCTTCTCACTGAAGGTACAGGCTTTATAGTCACAGAGGAAAGTTGGGCCCTCTAAAATCAGCAAACTGGTCTCCCAAAATCTGAACATTTTCTCCATTGCTGAGGCAAAAGATAGCTTAGTTGTTGCTAAGGCTAGGATGAAAACTTTTGGGATTGACTTGGATTAAAAATTAGTTATCAGAAGTTGGCCCACATATTACTAGCTCGTGTAAGCCATGTCCAGCTACAGTGGCAAATGTCAGGGCTTTTTAGGAAATTAAAAATATGGAGCAATTTCTGGAAATAAGTGAGGACCAGGTCAATCATAGACAAAGACAAAATAGAAAAATCCTAAAATAAAATTTTTAGCCTTTGAAAAAGAAAAGAATTAAGTTGAAAGGCAGAAAACCCTCCAAAGTCCAAATAATGTGGAAGAAATCCGTTTACACAGGGGAATGCCCAGAACTTACTTTGTCTGTGACCTTCACAGTCCAAAACCTTCATTCACAACCTCAGCCTTTGAAAGGTGAACTTGATCGAACTCATATTCATTAATAATAATAATAATAATAATAATAATAATAATAATAATAATAATAATAAATAATTATAATAATAATAATAATACCAACAAGGGCTGGGGAAAGCATATGAAGCCACAGCCCTACCTACACAAAGAACTACAAACAACTAAGGAATACTGAGAGTGTGAGAAATAGTCTTATCCAGGGATGAGTAAGCCAATTGGTTATCCAATATGAAAGTCAGGCTTGAAAACACATGCAAACAAATATATTTTATACACTATACATTATACAAACTGAGCAAGGTGTGTGTGTGTGTGTGTGTGTGTGTATGTGTGAACTAAGAAAAGAGAGGCCATAATTCTGAAAAGGAACAAGACAAGAAGGGGTATACAGGAGGGTTTGGAGTGATGAAAATGAAATGGGAAATGATGTAATTAATTTTTTAAAAATCAGAAAAAAAATAAACAAATAACAAGTTGGACTCTTTTAAATAACTACTTGTTAAATGCTGCATACTGTTTCAGATTTTTCAGGTGCTTCAGATCTATCAGTAGACACAACAGGCAATGATCCTGTCCCTTTAAAACTCAACATTCTGGTTGGGAAAGAAAACTGACAAAAATTAGCATAATAAAACAATATAGTGTAGAATATATTCAAAGATAATAAACATCAAAGCAAAATAAAAGCAGATAAGGGCAAGAGGGTTAAGGGTGGGCTCTAGGGGGCTGCAGAGAAGAAAGAGTCCCTGGAAAAAATGTTAACTAAGGAAAGACCTGCAGGTAGGAGTGGCTATTAGTGGAGGGTAGCTGCCCAAGCCAAGAACGCACCCAGTGCCTGGGCACTGAGGCAAGACCCGGACCAGCTGTTCCCGTTCAAAGAAAGTCAAGGAAGCTAGTAAGAGAGGAGAAGGGTGACGTCAAAAGGCAGGAAATGAGGTCAGAGAAAGGCAAAGGCCAGGCTATGGAAGGCCTAAGGGTGGGGCCTTGAATCTCAGTGAAGTGGCAGTCTCTTCAAGTTTGGACATGACACTGATTATGATTTAGGAATCAGGCAGCTGTGTTTAAGAATCTCAGGAGCAGGAAAGACTAGGGGAAAATAGATAACAGAACATTGCAATGATCTATGTGTTGCTGAACTTTCTGTTACCATCACAGAACATCTTAAATCAATAATTTATAAGACTGAACTCTAGTTCTCTGGAGAAGCCACATCCATATTCAAGAACCATGGACTACCAGGCCCTTGACTGACTGTGGAGTCATGGGACGTTACACATGAAAAGCCAAAATTATCTTGGGTTATGCTTTACCAGCCATTCTTTTATTTTTTATCAACTTGCCTGTCTGACATAATACCAGGAGTTCAGTGTAAGTTCATGGAAACTGGTGTGATGCCTGTCAGTTGTCTAATCTCCATTAACCCAAAAACTAAGAAAGCAATGACATCACAGTCCTCAGTCTAAGTCCTTTGCAAAGCCCATCATAGCTCACCTACCTGATATGAACATCCCATCCTGAGAACTGATGCTGAGTCAGAGGAGGAAGATGACAATGGCGGTGATGAGACATGCTGGACCACTGGAAATATTTGGAAAGATAAAGGGATTTCTAAATCCATGCATTATTTGTGGGGTGGAAAGCAAAGAGGACTTGAAAAAATGCTAACACATTAAGCTGGAGAAACTGTAAGAATTGCTTGAGACAGGAAGGCTATGAGGGGAGTACATTTACTGGGGGGACATCAGGAACCAGGTTTTTGCTTACAGAGTTTGAACTGTGTGTGAGAGACATACAAGTGATGCCAAACATAAATATGAGTATTGTGTTACATATAGAAGCCTGATGTTGAGAAAGAGTCTAGGATAAAGATATCAATTAAGGGTTTTATAGGGTAATACTTTGGATGAGATCACCAATGAACTAAGCATGACAGATAGAGAGGAGAAAGTGCAAACTCTGGTATACCTAATAAGGACAGAAGAGGAACTCCTGGGGCAGAACCAGCAGCCCCTGGAAAAAGAGAGAAGTCAGAATGTGGGGTATGTTAAAGTTATTTTTACATACTGTGTTTGGTTCTCAATTTCTCTCCTAACCTGGCTAACACACAAATAATTGAGACTCTATTATATAATTTAAACAAGCGTCACCTGAATTGAGCAGTTATTACTCTATTCTTGACCATCTAAGCTAATTTGGCTTCCTCCCAACATGCATCCCAACAATGCTTGCAGTTTGTAGCCTTTGTGTTCCAGGTCCCTCTGATCATCTGGTACCTCTCCTGTGGCAGAATCCCCTGGCTGAACCCCCACTTCCTCCTTTGGCAGGAAATCCAGCCCTCTTCTCTCCCCCTGCTCAGCCAATTGTCAAGAGACAATTAGGGAGCAGTGTGTATAAAACATTGAGACAAGAGATTTTCAGAGCAAGGACTACAGCCAGAGATGAGGGGTACAGAAATCAGCATTTGAATTACACAATACCCTTACGCACATCAGAGACTGAATAAGTAATAAATAGTATCTAAATATGTGGGAAGTGCAGGCAATCAGCTTCTGAAAGTACAGATATGACAAAGATATTTGGCTGCTGGGACAGTCCCTCCAAATTTTCCCATAATGTTGGAGCATCATCTTTAGCCTTCTGGCTCAGAATATCTGATAGACATTTTTGTGAAACAGGAATTATAAAGGACTTGCCTACTTTGTCCTTGAAACGCTTGGCAATCGACTTTTTTACTTAATCCATTTTGTCCAGTTTGGACAGTATTCTGTCTGTAATGGATACAGGCTAGTTATTTTCTTGTCCAGTGGCTAGCTTGCCACATATGAAACCTTTGATGTTCCATGAAATAGAACAGGGGTGCTTCCAGGAGCAGACCTGTCTCATTGTCAAAAATGATTTAAGGTAATAAAATCTTTAACTGTCATATTCTGTGCATCTCTTAGGTTTATGAAGACTATCTCTGTCTTATCTGTCATATTCTGTGCATCTCTGAGGTTTATGAAGACTATCTCTCTCTTATCTGAATTGTTTGCTGCTAGCTGTTTTTATCTGTCAACCTAGAAACCATATTTTTTATAATTAACTAAACTAGTATCCAGTATCATCATGAGTTTGATTGTCTAACTACTAATATATATTTGTTAATTATCCTAAACAGTTGGTAATAGCAGCTTTTAAAATGATTATAACATTTTTTTAAAAAATGATTATAACTTAACACTGTAATTTTAAGAATTACATAGGTACAATACCGTATGTTGTAGCAAAATATAATCTTAAATCTGTTTAATATACAAACATCTATACAACTGTAATATTTTTGGTTCATTAATGTTCTTTGGTCTAAAAATAGATTCAACAATCTAACTCTTATCATTCCTATAACCAACCCCTCTAAAACAATAACAAACATCTATCACCTATACAATGACCAAAAGCAATCTATCCTGCCATGGGAATGGGGCACAGTTTTTTAAATTGTTTTCTGTTGATTTAGGATGTGGTTTGGGGCGGGGGCGGCAAGAAAATTGGGATATTATCCAGTCTGAAGAAAGCTAGCTGTAATTTTATTTGTCCAGTCTCTTAGTGCTGAGAAAGTTCAGAGCTTAACTGATGTCCTGACTGGAACAGTCTGGGATGCTGAATAATCTTGCTAGCCATTTTGAAATTGTCCTGGATGCAGACTTTTGAGGATACAGTTACTGAGGCCGTCTGTGAGGTTGGATCACCTCGGCTACTTGTCTTGTCTTTTTGTGATGTCTGGTACCCTTGCTCTGCAAAATATTAAACTTTCAAATGTATTATACATTTCTGTATTAATATATGTATGGGATGTGCACTGAGCACAGTTCGGTTAAAGATAATTCTCTGTAAAGTAAAATTTTATCTATGCCATTTAAAAGAAGTTTTGAGGATATTGCAGCCAAAGATTTATTGGCCATGCATAGCTCAAGCCCTGAATGGAGATATTTTTATGTCTCAGTCAGTCTTGGAGCTGTTCCCATGTGGAGGGATCAGCAAATTATGTTACCTGTCTTCTTTGGTCTTTTTTGTTTCTTTTCTTTTGTCTGTAGGCAAGATGAGGCTGTAAACTGCTTTTTTGGTATACCAGGGAACAATTGGCGAGCTGTGCCCATATAACATTGAGACAGGAGATTCTCAGAACAAGGATTACAACCAGATTGGGGGGAGGGGGGAATGTGTATGCAGAAATCAGCATTTTAATTACACAATAATCTTATACCTACAAGGGTGTCCTCAAAGTCATGAAAACAAAGTGTCCCAGGCGGAGGCAGTGATGAACTAGGGTGATGCAGCTGTTGAGAATGGACCAAGATATGTGGAATGCATCAGATATTGGTGAGCTGAACCAATCTTTGCTAATCTGAGATTCACAGTGGGCTCAAGTGTTGGGGGAGGTCTGATGTATTTTGATGCTAATTAATAAAAAAGCCACCCCACCTGTACAGGACAGATGAGATAGATGTGGCTAAGATTCTTGGGCTTGCGAGGCTCAGAATAAAAACATGTAAAGAGTTTGAGTATGTAATGTACTGGTAGAACATTTGCCTAGAAAGGGCCTAAGGTTGATCCTCCATGCTACACACGCGTAACAAAAACAAAAGTGAACGAGGAACTTAAAATGATGTGACAGCGTTGGTTGACAGACTCTAAAATCACCTAGTAAACAAGTTTCCAGACACCACTGTGAGGGGGTTCCTTAATTAGTGTGGCCTCTGTGTGTGCCAGTAAGGTTTGTCTTGGTTAGGGTAATTGAATTGGGAAGCTCCATTCCAAAAGCGGAAGGCACCACTCCTGTGGCTAGGGTCCAAGACTGGGTAAAAAGGAGAAAGGGTCTGAGTGCAGCATTTGTCCCAATCTGCTTCCTGACTGCAGATGTCATATGACCAGATACCTCAAGTTCCTACTCCCTTGACTTCACTGACATGATGGATGGACTATGGCCATCCATCTGTAAGCCAGAACTCACCATTTCTCCCACAAGTTGCTTTTGTGAGAATATTTTATCACAGCAACAGGAAAGTAACAAAGGCAGGTGGCAAACATAGATGAATTGTTCAAGGGTCTACGCCAGAAAGGGGATCAAATGAACGCCATGGTAAGTGAGATTGGAGGAGGGAAGTGACTCGAACTCTGCCCTATGGCGATTTCTCTTTATGGAGAAGAAGCAGACCGATCAGGTATGCTGTCAGTGACCTTGCTCAGGAGACAATAAAAATCAGTGAGGGAGGACAGAGAACATACTTTTGAGAAGTTGAGTTGGAGGGACCTGGTTACCAACCAAAGGGAGGAACTTTCAAGGAAGTACACAGGATGATCTAGGGTATCACTGCATCTGAGTAATAGAAAGATGCTTAGGTCACTTGAAATGCACAATGTAACTTGGTCACAGTTGGGAACTAGGCATGTCATTGGAAATTGTTGCTAATATATGAACATACACTTTCTTTTTTTTTTTTTTTTATCTATCTTCTACATTTTTTTTTATTTTATTAATTTATTCTTGTTACATCTCAATGTTTTTATCCCATCCCTTGTATCCTCCCATTCCTCCCCCCCCCCATTTTCCCATTATTCCCCTCCCCTATGACTGTTCCTGAGGGGGATTACGTCTCCCTGTATATTCTCATAGGGTATCAAGTCTCTTCTTGGCTACTTGCTGTCCTTCCTCTGAGTGCCACCAGGTCTCCCCCTCCAGGGGACATGGTCAAATGTGAGGCACCAGAGTACGTGAGAAAGTTGTATCACGCTCTCCACTCAACTGTGGAGAATATTCTGACCATTGGCTAGATCTGGGAAGGGGTTTAAAGTTTACCTCCTGTATTGTCCTTGGCTGGTGCCTTAGTTTGAGCGGGACCCCTGGGCCCAAATCTGCCTATCATATTGTTCTACTTGTAGATTTCTAGGACCATCTGTATCCTTTTATTTTGCTATTCTCCCATGCGTCTCTCATTTAGAGTCCCAATAGGATGCCTTCCCCTCTGTCCCAGTTTCCCGGTAAGTGAAGGCTTTCGTGGGACATGCCCCTTGGGCTAGTATGCAGATATAAGTGAGTATATACCATTTGATTCTTTCTGCTTCTGGGTTAACTCACTCATTATGATCATTTCTAGCTCAATCCATTTATCCACAAATTTCGGGAATTCCTTGTTTTTAATAGCTGAGTAGTATTCCATAGTGTATATGTACCACAGTTTCTTTATCCACTCTTCTACTGAGGGACACTTAGGCTGTTTCCATGTTCTGGCTATTATGAATAAGGCTGCTATGAACATGGTTGAGCAAATTTTCTTGTTGTGTGCTGGAGCATCTTCTGGGTATATTCCAAGGAGTGGGATAGCTGGGTCTTGAGAAAGCCCTATTCCCATTTTTCTGAGATAGCACCAGATAGATTTCCAAAGTGGCTGTACTAGTTTGCATTCCCACCAGCAATGAAGGAGTGTTCCTCTCTCCCCACATCCTCGCCAGCATGTGGTGTCGCTTGAGTTTTTGATCTTAGCCATTCTGATGGGTGTAAGATGGAATCTCAGAGTTATTTTGATTTGCATTTCCCTGATGACTAAGGAGGTTGAGCATTTCTTTAAGTGTTTCTCAGCCATTTGATACTCCTCTGTTGAGAATTCTCTGTTTAGTTCCAAGCCCCATTTCTCAATTGGGTTATTCGGTTTGGTGGTGTTTAATTTCTTGAGTTCTTTATATATTTTGGATATTAGACCTTTGTCAGATGTAGGGTTGGTGAAGATTTTTTCCCAGTCTGTAGGCTGTCGCTTTGTTCTCTTGACAGTGTCTCCTGCCTTACAGAAGCTTCTCAGCCTCATGAGGTCCCATTTATTAATGGCTGACATTAAGGCCTGGGCCATTGGTGTTCTGTTCAGGAAGTTGTCTCCTGTGCCAATAGA